>NC_090923.1:55098480-55414230 GCF_040938575.1 Ambystoma mexicanum
AAAATGTACACACTCTAGGAGTGCAACGTCCAATAGCGCATTCTTTAATTGTCTTAGTAAATGGTGTACCAACAAAAGACAAAAGAATTTGCCAGCAACTCGTGGACTTACATAAAGTTAGACAAGCCTTGCAATATCTGAAAGACAATAATGAATACTACAAAGAAATAAATATTGAAGAAAGCTGAATATTGAAGGGAAACAACAGAAATAATTCAAGAGTCATCAGAAACTGGTCAATTTGAACTCCTGGATCATTGCTGCAGTATCCACTCTTTTGGACCATTATTCAATTCATCCATTGCACTCTAATGAGAGCATAGATGATGCACTAGAAACTTAACAAATGCGACAAACCAAAGGTTCACCAATGAGCATATGGGAAAAAAGTATAGAAGCACATGCTTTTCCACTGCTATTTCCTACTGGCAAAGGAGGAAGATACAATGATAGACCCACTCAGATAACAGCATCAGAATACCGCTCATTACGAATGTATTCTAAAGATCCAAGATTTAGACAAAATGTGGAATACATATTCCACCTCCTCTTTGAAAGTGAACTATCAACCCTATGTTACGGAGTTGCACACATTGAAATCTGGAACCCACTTTCAAAATGTCAGCTACGCAATTAATACAAAAAGTGCAAGAAAAAGATGACGTTTTACAATCAAGCATAACTAATCTGTTTGCAAACATGGGTGGTACGAAAGAATATTGGTTCCGACGTCACGGAGATGTACGTTGTATGATCAGAAACCTTGGACCACCCACTTGGTTTGTTACATTAAGTTGTGCAGAATATGCATGGGAAGATTTACATGATTTCCTACACATATCAAACAACAACAAAACCAACATAGACATACTAACACCTGGAGAAATTTGCTCTCTAGATCCTGTTAATGTTTCAAGATATTTCCACCATCCTTTCATTGCTATGCTACACTTTATTTGTAATAAAACTGTTCCTCCCCTTGGAGAAGTGCAACACTTCTTTTGGAGAAAAGAATACCAAGCCAGAGGAGCACCACATATCCACATGCTTTTATGGATTAAAGGTGCACCTAAATTTGGTCAGGACAGTGATGCCACTGTTTTGCAGTTCATCCAAAAATATGTCACTTGTGAAATCCCTTCACAAACGACACATAGTGACCTTCATGGACAAATTGTACAATTTCAAAGACACAAATGTGGCAAATATTGTCGTCGCAAATACAAAAACAAAGGGAAATACTACACCAAATGCCGCTTTGGTTTCCCTAGACCAGTTACAGAAACAGGTGAAGTGAACCTTCAGTTCGACATAGTGTTAAAGGTAAATCACCTAAGAACACGTATTACATAAAAAGAACAGAAGAATCAAAATATATCAATGATTACAATGCAGTGGTTGTGGCCAGGGCCTAGAGTCTTGGGTGTATGGCCTGCAGCCATGCACCCAAGACTCTAGGCCCTGGCCACAACCACTGCAGCATATCGCACCCATGGTGGCTTATAAGTCATTACCACAGCCATAGAATGAAACATTTTAACTGCAGCATATACTCAATTTGCACTCAGGACTGTACGCCCTGCCCACACCTACCAGATAGATATTCAAATGTATGGGTGTGATATGGTGTGATGTATGGGTGTTATATGGTGTGGTGGTTGTGGCCAGGGCCTAGAGTCTTGGGTGTATGGCCTACGGCCATGCACCCAATACTCTACGTCCTGCCCACAACCACTGCAGTATATGAAACCCATGGTGGCTTATAATTGTACTCCTTATAGCATATCACACCCATAGTGGCTTATAAATTCAGTGCTTATAACTTTGGTTTTGGGTGCACGGCCGAAGACTGTAGGTCCTGGCCACAACCACCGCAACATCACACCCATTGTGCCTTATAACTTCCATTGTGGCTTATAACATCACTACTTATAAATTTGGTCTTGGGTGCATGGCCTTTGGCCATGCACCCAAGATTCTAGGCGCACCCCACAACCACCTAATAGATATTCGAAACTACGAGTGTATCTATTGCTGTGATATGCTGCAGTGGTTGTGGCCAGGGCCTAGAGTCTTGGGTGTATGGCCTATGGCCTACAGCCATGTACCAAAGACTCTAGGCCCTGGCCACAACCACCGCAGCATATCACACCCATGGCGGCTTATAACTCCGTACCACACCCATAGAATCAAAAATTTCAACTGCGGCATGTACTCAATTTTAATGACCGCTGACACCACGCACGTCCTTAGAACAGTTTCAACTTGCCTGCGCATAACAAGGACGGAAATACTATCCTTATGAGACCCCTCATTTTCAGTAATTACAAACATCCCGAACAGCGCGGCCATGGCGAATACATCATTAGCACCTGCAGCCTAAACAAATACAGTATTTCACCCATCTCTTACTCTCTAAACGTCCCCAAGCACTCTGACACACCAAAACACTCCCCAAAACTGCATTTCGCCTCTGTTCACCACCGCGCTGTCGGCGGATCCAAGAAGTCGGGTGCATCCGAACAATCTGACGCAGATTACGCCTCACTCCAGCCAATCGGCGGACACGTTGCGTGTCCTCCGTCATGATGCGAGCCCATTAGCCAATCATTATCTTGTCTGCGGAGCGAACAGGGAGTGTGACTGCGGAGCGAACATAGATATCACTATTTTTTTGAGACATACTTTTTGGTCATTTTAAAGAAGATTACTGGACGGATTGGCACCAATTTACAAAAGCACGCTTTCGGGACCAAGCGCCTGCCGCAAATTTGGTGAAAATCCATCCAGCGGTTTGGGCTGTAGGGGAAAAAAAAGACATTTTGGGACCCCCCCTGTAACTCCCCCCCCACCCCCCCTCCCTAGACCAAACCTCAGCAAACTTTGCAAAAAATTTAGTGGGCCATATACTTTTTTTTTTTTGTGCAAAGTTTGGTGAGGATTCGTCCAGGGAGAGTTAAGTTATGAGCCAACCAAAGGGTGCTCTTCCTATGGAAACAGCAACTTAACAATAACTACACGTGTGTGTGTGTGTGTGTGTGTGTGTGTGTGTGTGTATATATATATATATATATATATATATATATATATAATATATTTTTCAGCTGACGCCACCACCGTGCACTGCTAAGACTAACACCCATGACATCAAAGATGACATCAGTGATGTCATTAATGACGTCACTGATGACATCACATGTCTAGGTCACTTGTTTTTGTCCACTGACAGAATAGTAAAACTCAAAAGGTGTGCTAGACGTTAACCTTGTCATTTTTTCATAAAGTACTTTCCTTAGGGTTTGGTCTCAGCTAATAGTGCACATATATGGGGAAATAAGCAGGCCTCAAACACACGATTCTTTTGCATACATGAAGTTAAACTTTAATGTTATTAACTTTTTCTGATGATGCTGTTTCTATCTTCCTTACTTTAGTTGCCCTGCATGTGCCTCTGATTTATATGCATTGTGGGTCTTCATATGTATTGTTTGTACTAGCAATTGTTAGCTAGTTATTACATGTTTAACATTTCGCAAAACTCTGATGAGGTAGCATTCATTATTTTACTCTCCAAAATTACAGGATTATACATATTTCACTTCTATGGTGCATGCTGAAGCCATTGACTATTTTTATGTATGATTAGGTTCCTGTATTAACACCAACACTCCAATACAATGTTGTTCAGATCAGTCCATTCTTTAACAGATTAAGTACTTCATAATGGGTCTCCGATCAACCCCGACATCTTGTTAACAACATTATAAACACAACCATTGTAGGGATTTTTGATCAAAATTTATTTCACATGTGATGTCATCAATTACATTTGTGATGTAATCTTTTATGTCCTAGGTGTTAGTCTTAGCAGTGCATGTGGTGGCGTGAGTTATGTTTGCTTAGATTACCAAAACTGGCAAATTTCTGGGGGGTTTTGGTTTTAGTTTAACTCTAATATCCCCTTTTCACTGAATTTGATACGTTTTTATTAGTGCAATTTAACCAGAACATCTCTTTAGAAAAGGTTTTTCACTGAATTTCATGGTTTCTACCAGGGTACCCTTTATGTTTCTACATGTCCCTTATATGTCCCTAACATCATAGTGAACCCCTTCCCCCCAACATGATAGCCACAGAGTCCGTGGCCTGAGCGACTGTCCGCGGACCTCAGGCAGCATTCACATTGCTGAAAAGCACAGGGGTGACCTTACATTATTATATCCTGCAGCAAAGAAACACATGTAGTTTAATGTAGAACAGATATATGTAGTGTCAATCTGGAAAAATGAATACCCTTCATTTGAATGATAGACGTAACTTGATGGCCGTGGGCCAACCGTCTTATGCACCGAATTATAGAAATATAGACTGTTATGCTTGACCAACAAGCGGCCATTTTAAATGTAGCAGAATCGCCATTTTGCTTGTTAACCATTGCTATCTGTCTAAAAACTGCTTTGCAGCTTGCAATTCTTGCGGATTCTGCTTACTCTGCTCAACTGTTAACATTGTTGTCTGAATATGAAAGGACCCGGAAAGGAATGCCCACGCTCCCTCTCTGTAGCCTTGGGAGGAAGCTGGAGGGCATTTAATCACTTCACAGCTGCCAGCCAGTCTCGTACGATGGTAGAATATGTTAGAATAATACAGTAAAGGCTTGAATTATGCTTCTCTTAAGGCCCCCCTTTGCAAAACCCCTTAGAACGTGTCGGCTCCCAGGACACAAATAGTACCTCATAGATAGCAAAGCTTGGAATGTGGCTCTTCCCCCGTGTGCAGATTGCTTCCAAGAACAGAACCACCGTGTTCTAAAAGATCCCTCCCACTTTCTAAATTGCACATTGTTACTAGAACAGACATCGAAAGCATTATGATCGTGATACTCGTCGGATATGTCCATCGTCATCCCGAGTTCAAAGGAACTTAATACAGAGGGGTGTTGAACATGACTTTGACGATTGTATGATAGGCATTTTGTATATATGTAACTGATGTACGTAATTCGCTCTCTTGCGTCCCTCGAGGTCTAGGTAACTCACGTCGCGGGGCGTGAGATCAGAATTGACCAATTGATACTATCTTTTGCTTGCAATAACCTCTAGCATTGGGATTTTGAAACCTCGTGTCTGGCGCATGTTTTCGTGTATGGTCATTGCCTTGTTTCCATAGCACGAGGGACCCCTACGGGCCCCTTTCAGTAGTACATGCAAAAATTAAATGTAGAGTCAAATTTCATAGGTTGCGCAACATAGTGGAAAGCACCAAGTGCAAAAGTGAACTGTGCATCTAACAGTATTGCCTCAGTGCAACCTTGCGTACACACTCGGAAGCAACTCTCAGAAGTAACGCCAAGCTACTCAGAAAAACCCTTACAAAAAGTATTAAGTAGACTATATTTCTTCCTGTAACAGTAGAGTTTATTGTATCGACATGACTTGTTAGAAATAGCAGTATTACTTTCTTTATACAGACATGGTAAGCACCCTGGAGTGGTTGGAAGAAAATGTCCCCCCATGATCAAATGAGTGATGGAAATAACTCTAATTGTTTTCTTTTTAACAGTACATAGTGCAAGTGAACAAAGTGGCCCGAAGGACCACCAAATGAGCAGGAAGATGGCCACAAACAGTCCCAAAGTCCAAATGCTGCACACAAACTGTTAAGTCTGTCTGCTAACATGGATGAACTGAACGCTAATTTTGCAGTTAATGACATTTGTGCAAAGGCATATTACAGACAATATTTACTACCAATGCCCCACTTCTACCTGTGCACTTCCCCCCCCGTCCCAGACAATCATCTCCACCAAATTCCTTCAATCAACAACGCTATGATGAAACCTCTATCCCTTCCCACCCTCATGAACAATCTGTACAAAACCCCAATTCCCCCTTATGTTTCCCATCCTGCTACCGCTTCCTAATTCCTTTCCTGATTGGGTGTAATTGTATGAGTAAATAAATGTGTATGTTTACTGTTGGTTTGTGTGTTTTTTTAATTTTTTATTATAAAAGCCCCGTTAGGAGTCCATGCACAGCGCCTCTGTCTGGGCTGTCCGTAACCTGAATGGAGGTATCCCCGAATGATGCACCTGTCCGGACATGTCTGCAAAGTAATGACACACCTTTTATATAGTTCGGGGGTCCAGACTATGTCCTGCAGACACCTAGCACATGCGCATCTGATCGCCCGTGGCCATCAAACACTGCTTCTGGCGGCAGATGTCCACAAATGGGTGACACACTTTTATTAGTTCGGGGGACGCACCCTTGTCCCACTTAGGCACATACCCTGCACACTGCATCCCGTGCAATAGGTATCTTATGGACAGCCGTCTTATCCGGGGATGTTCGGGGACGTCACCATGTGGCTGAACCCACGCTAAGTATCTGTGTTATCCACGGACACTGTCCTTCCCCCGGACACTTAAAATGTGCATTATTGGCCAGTTCAGGGTGTTTTAAGGTGAAACTTCACACTTGCACAGGTCCTAGACCAGGTCCTGGTCAATCTAGTGACTTTTTGCAACTTTTTGAGCCCTACCTGGGTCTCGAAGTGTATGCGGAGCACACAACTGTTTGCGGAGCACACCCCTATTAAAGGCCACACCCCACTGCTGCTCCTTATTGTGTTTCTGGCTGACCAGGACTGAGCACTTGCTGGAGATTGGTGTTTGTGGATTCCTGCTTTTGCTATACAATGCCATCCATGGCTGCTGCAGCTGCTCATCACAACCTCTACCACCACCACCACCATCTGGAGGGTCTGTAGAGGGGAACCGGGTGTGATGATGCAGATGGGGATCAAGAAGAAGAATATGAGGTAGTGGAAATCCGTTACCAGCTCCCAGCATGAGTCTTTGGCTGTGGTGGCTGTTTACCACAGTTGGGGGGGGGGGGGGGTTGGGAGGGTACGGATGGGTGGGTTGAGGGGGTATTTACCCAAGGCGCATGTGACCAAGGCTCGATGCACTGAGTTCAATGTTGTACTTTGTCGCAGAAAGCCTGGGCTGTATAGCTACGGGAGCACCTCCATGCGGCCATCAAAAACATGCAACTACAAGCATTCTACCTTCCGGGGACAGAAAACAAAACTGCAGATCAACTGAGCAGAGCCAACAACCAGTCACACGAATGGCAACTGGCAGACCTGAAGCTCCTACAAATCTTCAACAAGTGGGGAACACCAACCATTGATGTATTCGCCACATGGAGAACAAGAAATGCCATCTATTTGCGAGCAAATATCCGCACAAGATCTCTAGGCGACGCGTTCGCAATGTAATGGGAAGGAAGTTTTGCCTATGTGTTCCTCCCCCCCCCCCAACACCAGTGATTCACAACATCCTACAAATGATTGCAACATACAGGTGAATGGTCATACTCATAGCACCAAAATGGGTGAGACATCTGTGTTTTTCAGAGCTTGTTCACCTATACCAGGACCATCAAATCCTTCTGGGGCAGGATCCCAAACTGCTGTCCATGTGCAATCAGCAGGTGTGACATCACAACCCAGGGTTGCTCAACTTAAAGGCCTGGCTTCCGACTTCAACGAGTTCGGACAAGTCCCACTCACGCAGAAATGCCCTAAAGGCTACCAGGATGGATTGCACGAATAGATCATATGTACAAGTGGAATAGCTTTTGCACTTGATTATCTCAACCACAATGGCATCCATTAAGTGTAGAACCTCACCAGATCCTACCATACCAATTAAAATTAGCAAAGGATGGTTTGTCACACTCACCCATCTAAGTACATTTAGCTGCAATTTCTAGATACGCCAGGAAGCAGGGTGAAGGCCCTAAATGTAGAATACTTCATGAGAGGCCTATTCTGCACCTGTTCCCCTCAAAGGAAAGTCCCACCTCAATGGAGCTTAAACAGTTTGCTTTCAGTCCTAATGAAACTTCTGGTTGAACGTATTACGACTACAGACATAAGGTTTGTGCCATGGAAGTCTGCCTTTCCAGTAGCAATCGCATCTTTCAGACGGGTGTCGGAAAAACATGCTCTATCTGCTAAACCTCCATACCTACGGTGTGAAAAGAGCAAAGTCGTTTTAAAAACAAATCCTACGTTTGCTCCCAAAGTGTTGTCCAACTTCCACCTGCAAACCGGAGAAACCCTACTGGTTTACGCCCTAAACTTGTCTACATCAGCTGAACAATCTTTGCACTCGCTAGACCTTCGAAGGCTGTCATGACCACACACCCCGGATGACATGCACAAACACCCCAGATGGTGGGTGCCATGGGACCATGCCGAGGAATTACCCAATTATGTCCCTTTGGAACACAGACACAGGGGCCCAGCTGGACTCTGTCCTGGCGCCCCTTGCGCCAGGCTCATGTAAGGAATTAACATTATGTTGCATCAATTCCATTGAACCACTTTATTTCCAGGCCTCTTTTACTTGCAAGGTGCTGGGTGTGGCTTTCTTGGCCCAAATCATGTGCCAGCTACTGGGTGTAGGTGGGTGTGGCCGAAAGACCAGGCTAATGGGCGTGGCCAGGAGAGACTAGCTATATTAGCCGCTTCATCCTCAGAGCCAGTGCTTTGCGTTATCTTGCACTCAAAAGCAGCGTGACGCTTACCGACGCATGTACCTGCAGATGGGATAGAATACTCACCCTGAAATCCGATGATCACGCTCTGTCATCTCTCCACGGCAGTCTTCTTCCACGAGTCCGGTCACTGCAAAAGAAGAAAAGGTTAGCGCATCTCAACGTCTGGAAAGCTGCGATGCGTTCAAGGCATACAACATACATGTTACCTGCAACCGCGGATCCACTTCTTCACTGCTCCGGTTACTGCAGTTGCGCTTAGCAGCTCCAGGGCCCCGCTTCCGCCACCTACACGGGGAAAGGGCAAAAGAACAAGATTAAAAAAGGAACGGACAATAACACACAGAATGGACAACGTGTTGAGAAACGGAACGAACGGTAAGGGGAGACAAATAAAAGACAAACAAGGGAAGGCTGAAAACCAACACGCAGAGGTAGACAGATAAGAACAAAACACTACTTACCAGAAGAACTGGGCAGTCACAGCTGGACTAACGCCCGCAAAGGATCAGTGAAAGAACTCGGTCCTTGTCAATTAAGCACCCCTGCCAGAAGTAGCAGGACAGAGTGCCCACAGACATTACTAATCAGGTGAGCTTTCCGGAACAGTGCATCTATAGGGAGTACACTCCTGGGGAGGGACGGAAGGGCGCAAGGTCACAGCTAGAATCACCCAACGCCCCTTTTTATTCACGCAGCTGCATGACCCTGAGAAGCATCTACTGCAGTCGCCAGTGCCGAAGGCAAGCGCAGCCCTGGGACGCATTTTACCCCCTGGGAGGACTACAACCGTGCCCCAACCCCCCCCGCAGAGATAAGGTAAGTGTAACAAGAGTCCTGAACTTCTACTTAGATAAAACTAAAGATTTTCAAATTACATCTCAACTATTTGTGACTTTCGGGGCCCCCAACAAAGGTAGACCTATTTCAAAGCAAGGTATTGCCAGATGGAATTCCAACGCAAATTTAGATGGTGCACACTCAAGCCAATCATCTGCTGGAAGGACCTGTCCATGCTCATTCCACTGGGGCAGTGGGGTCTTTGGCAGCGCTATGGGCCTGTCAGACATATGCCGTGCCGCAACCTGGGCAGTCCTGCACACCTTCGCCACATATTACTGCGTGAAGAACAAGGAGAAGCTGTAGCAAGGGTCGCAAGGGCCGTTCTTCGATTGTTTCAATAAGGTATGCCTTTTCCCATTGCTACACCTTTTGCAAAATGGTAACTGCTTTGGCAATCTATTCAAAGCATGTGAATCCTTGAAAGATCCAATGCTGGAGAAGGAGTATGTTGCTTACCTGTAACTCCTGTTCTCCAGCACTAGTATTTTTTCATGGATTCACATGTGCCCACCTACCACCCCTAGGGGAGCAAGGCTACATTTCGCCAACTCTCATCTCTCTGGGGTTAGAATCTGAGATTGCCTCCTGGAAGGGGCTTGTCACTCGACATCCCATTTGCTGAGGCAGAATGCACCCAAAAGGACATGGATGGGCTACTAAAGTACGCTTAAACGCTCCATTATAAACTATCATAAAAGGTTACCAAGGATTCCCAGCCTGTCGGCGGGGAATATTCAAAGCATATGAATCCATTAAAGATACCAATGCTGGAGAACAGGAGCTACAGGTAAGCAACATACTCTTTCTCCAGCTACTCCCCATGATATTGAGACATGCCATGGCCTTCAGACTAGCACTTCTGGTACTATAGCTCAGGAAAGACCTAACAACGATCTTGTTAGACACCTCATTTGCCTTCACTTACAGACCTCTCCTTCCGCACATCGACCACAGGCACTGCAAACTGCACCTGGTGGTCTTTCGGCACTCTGTTGATAACCAGCATATTTTGCTGTATATAAAACATAATACAAGCATCAACCTCATCTTAAGTAAAGGTGGGCGGAAGCCAGTGTAGAGTTGAGCCAATGCTCAGCTCAACTGCCTTTGTGAAAGAAGAGCCCAACTCAAGCTGAGTCCAGAATACCCACCCTACATTCATTGAGTAAATTAACGTGATACAGGCAACAGTATTCGTTTTTTTTTAAAACTTTCTTCTTTTTTGTAGTACTTGGTACTGGAAACATTAGACATCAACATGTAGTAATCAGAATCTCTTCGCTTAATGAAGCACACATCGCCCTCCTGGCCTCATCGGTGATGTCAAGGTCCAAGGCATGCGCCCTTTTGGAACGGGCATTGGTAGGGGTCATCTGCGTGCAATCCTGAACCAGGCTATATGAAGTAGAAATGATGCCGAGGACACCATGTGCACTCATAATAAAATCCAGCAGATGGTCGTGAGGGGTGGAGGCGTATTACTGGAAACTCCATCCATAGCTGCTTGAACACCCTAGGTAACCCAGTGTAATGAAGCCACTGTGAAGACTTGTGCTGTGCCGTAGTCAAATTCTCATCAACCTACATACGCTCCAGTGTTCAAATCCATTTTGCTCCTGCTCTATAGCGATAGCTACCCTGGGGAGGGCTGGGATTCAATTCCACAGGGGGATGCTCCCATGGAAAGGGTGAGTCACCCCCAGGAGCCTCCACATTTTACACCAGGCCAAAGCAGTCGTACTTGCAGGATCGAAAGGGCAGGGGTCAGCAAAGAGCAGGGGCAGTACCAGTGATCGCACATCCCATTTCCCAGACGAATGTTTCTCACGCTCAGCATGCAGGGTGGGTGCATCCTGTGTGAACCAGAAAGCTGTGTGTTGAGCTTGCGCCTCGATCCAGTATATCCTAAAATTAGGAGCAGCAAACCCTCCTTGTGCATGAGACATAGCAAGTGTATCTCATTTAAGGAGCACCAACCAACAATTCCACATATAAGCATTGATACTGACATCCAAGTCCTTGAGGAATCCTGTGCCAGGCCATAACGGGAGGTTTTGAAAATAATCTGGGAGTTTGGGGAGGACTACCATCTTAAGTACGGCTATTTTATCTTTAACATTGAATGGCAACCGCCCCCAGGACCTCGGCTTAGTCGTAAGGTGTGCCATGTATGTAGCATAGTTGCGACCAAACATGGACGTGTGTTGCCTGGTTTCCATAATCCCCAAATACCTTATCTACCTGGGGGACCAGGAGAAGCCGAGAAGGGCTTGAGGTTCTGTTGCTGCGTCATTAATGGGCAACATATCAGATATGGCACAATTAACCCGGAGCCCAGACAGCTCCTCAAAGGCAATGACACCCTGCATAATCTGGGCTACATGTATGTGTGGGTCCTCCCTTATAGACATCATTGCGTCATCAGCGTAAAGGGATAGAATATTGGATTCCCCATTCAGTTGGATCCCCCGTGTCTGTGTTTCTGCCTAATCTAATGGCTTTATAGCTATGGAGAACAGCAGGGGCAACAAGGGGCATCTCTGACGCGCGCCCCTAGCTATGTTAAAGGGGGTTCATAGCGTCCCATTTGTACTGAGTCTGGCAGAAGCAGAGGTATACAGTAACTGCACCCATAAGACAAAACCAGGGCAAAAGTTGCGTTTACCCAGCACTGCATAGATGGTATCATGAGACCGAATCAAAGGACTTCTGCATATCCAGTGTGGCAGCCACTGCTTGGGCTGCCGGGTCCACCTGAGCCATGACATTAATAAGCTGCTGTAGGTTGAGTGCTTGGGTATGGAGCCTACTTGGTCACAGTGAATTGTGTGGCATATACGGTGTCAAGCGGGTAGACAGAATCTTGGCAAAGATTTTGACATCTGAGTTGATCAATGAGAAAGGGCGGTTAGAGCCAGAGGGTTCGGCCGATTTCCAGGTTTTCACAGCACCATGTTCACAGCCTCTCTGAGAGGGTGCATGCGTCTGTCTGGTGCTTTAACCCACACATCAAGCAGATAGGGAGGCAAAAAGATTTTTAAAGTGTCTGTAAAACTCGATCAGGCTCTCTGGGCCCGGGGCCTGCCCGGTGGGCAAGGCATCGATAGTTAGGGCAATATCGTCTAGTGAGATGGGGATGTCTAGCTGTATTCTAGCCTCTGCTGATAGCTGTGAAAGGGGGAGACCCTCCAAAAAGTCATCAATGTTAGTGCGCAAGCATGCATCTTTGTTGGAGTATAGGTCTGAGTAGAAGGTTCCGAACACCTGGTTAACCTCCAACAGCGTATGTGCCAGGGTGCCAGATCCATCTTGAATGAACGGGATACAGTTACTGCCAGCCATCTGATGAGCCATGCAATTGAGCAGTCTACGGGGCTTCTCCCCCTCCCCACAGCGTCTCCCCATCATCGGGGTATAGAGGAATTGCAGTTCTCTCACAGCATTGTCCCAGAACTCATCTAGCGCCTCCTTAACCTGCGAGAGTGAAGCAGTGGGGGAATGAGCCGACTGCTGCTGCATCAGACAGCTTGGACTTTCTTCGCTTTTGGCTATATCTTGTCATATAGTTTTAAGGATCCTGTGTTCTGTGGCCATTGAAATTCCCCGCATATAGGCCTTGAAGGCCTCCCAGAGTGTACCAATCAAAGACGCAGACACCACATTTGCCTCAAAGTATCATTTAACATGATCCCTAAGGTTACTCTCAAAGGCAACAACCAATAGCACCTGAGACCTAAACCTCCAGTTGGAGCGGGGTGAAAGGTACTGTGCTGTGAAGGATCATCACCCCGCTAGATTGCGTGGAGTAGCTGTGTAGAACCTGTTCTTTGCCCCAGCTTTCAGCGGACCCTTCAGTCAGCAGACCCTTCGGTCAGCAGCCATTGCATGGGTTTATGCAGAAGCAAAAGCTTGGCCTTATGTCGCTTGGTATGGAGCATACGTTTGCGCACCTTAACTGAATATTCCCCAGCACTTGCATGCTCCAGATCAAGCACGTACGTTCACCCATACTCATTGTGCCAAATATACATTGACCCCCACCCGGGAAGCGACTTCAAGGAATCCCAGTAAGATCCCTTCTGCAATAATCTCCCCTGATTCAATTGTGCTTCTGTACTTGTACTGAGTGCATTTTGATCCCCCAATGGTACCCCTCCTTCTGCACCCACCTCCCAATCAGGAGGATGTATCCCCCAGAATTCTCAACCCCAACAACATGCAACATTGCATGGCGATACCAGCACATGGATGCGACCGGGCTCTATCACAACCTTTTGGAAAAGATGGACTTGAACAACAGAATCTCTCCGGAACTGGATTTACGCAAAATCGAAAGGCTCAATGAAAAATAGCATTAGCTTAACAGTGGCACCTACGCCACTCGATGGCGACAACGCTTATTCCCTCTCCTGCTGCCCCGCCTTAGAGAAGTCTGGATAAATGTGCTGTCTACTGGAGCCCAGGAAGACTCCCCCTTTTTCCTGGTAGCTCGCAGCATAGTGTCTCTGTCTTGGTAGTTTAACAGTTTAGCAATTATAGGACGAGGTGGTGCTATGGGTTTTAGGGTTCGTCGCCAGCGGTGGGCTCACTCCACAACCAACTGGGTCAACTGCTCAGGATTATCCAGCACGGTTTGGATAGTATGCTCCACAAATTCTTCCATGGAGCCATCCAGGTTGTTCTTTGCGAATCTGATAATCCGGATATTTTAGCGTGATCTAGATTCAAGTTCATCAATTTTCTAAGTGACCATCTGCACCGGCTTAGTCAGAGCAGCAACATTAGCTTTCAGCAGGGAGACATCATCCTCTACAGTTCCCACTCTGGTCTCGGCCTCTGTCGGTCGTAAATCGGTTTGCTCCAGGCGAGTCTTCATGGAGCTAATGGTACCACTCATGTCGTCAAACTTGGTATGGATGGCCGAGAACCCTTCCTGCATGCACGCCATCATATGGTGTGCCTCTCTGGGCTCGTTTACGTCCATAATTTCTACTGGTGCCGCAGCGCCACTCGCGGCCTCGGGTGCCCTTGGTGAACATGTTTATGGAGCTCTGCTTCCAACCAAACCCTTTTCGTCATCCTTGATTTTAGGGCTCACAGAAATAAGGCTGCTCTTCCTCTCAGGTGTTGACTCCCTTGCACACCCAGAGAAAGCCACAGAACAGTAATGCAGGGGAGGGAGAGGCCCACAGCGCCGGTAACTGCAATCAACAAGTAACGTAGGTTCCCTGCAATGGCCCTATTGCCTCAGTCCCATCCGCTGGATAGCACACACTAGAACTGAAGGTAAAAGCTGAAGTCTGTCATCAATTCCTGGTGAGCACCGAACGTATAGACATGGGACCAGCGCAGATCTTGATTCCCAGAAACAGGTCACCAGTGGTACTCGGGGGGGGGGGGGGGGGGGGTGTGATCCAGTAGACCACCCTCTGAGACCTTGTCCTACTGTTGACCTATGTGTAAATGTACAACTAGATCAGCGAATCTAATCAAAATGCATATGTTATAGGATTGACCTGGCAAGGAACCCATAGGCCCGACTCCTAGAATGGCTGACCCGCGAGAGGGTTGGCCAAGGGTTGGATGAAGAGTATAAAAGACCCAAGTATTCCAGTGTAAGGTCTCTCTCACTAACGCATTGAACTCTCGTTGAAGTTCGTTATGTTACTCTGAGAGCCAAATAGCTATCCATTTGTCAATTGACTTTGTCAACTGTTGCAGCTTTTAAATAAAGCACTTGTATGTACTTTGTAACCTGTGTTGGTGTGTTTCTTTCTGGGCTTCCCGGCATCATATTATTTTTGTTTTCACACAATGGTAGTTGTGCACCCGGATCCGGAGGTCGCCAGCACCCATCTTTACCACCTCACTCTGCAGCGGCACCCCCATGGACAGAACAGAACATCGTTTCTTCCTTTTGGCTGGAGGATAGCTTGTGCCAGAATTGATTATTTGCTCAATGTCAGGGCAGACAGTCTCTATTATTGCCCAGCACCAACGGCTCAAATCATGAGGCAACCAGCAGAGTCTTACTGCCTCTCTACTCTGAACAAGAGCCCCCACGTCGTTGCTGGTGATAGTCGTGCCCATTATGATTGCTTCAGGATACTGCACCGCGGGCACCCAACTGGCCGGCATGGCTCAGGCCGGGTGGGCAAATGAAGCAACCCCAGACTCTGAGGTCCCCATCCTGAGGCCGTAATATGCTTAATCGTTTCCCCTGCTGCGTTGTCAAACCGCACCCGGAAAGCAGGTGTCTTGAAGGCCACCGTGGCAGAGAGCAGGGTTCCAAAGAGCCCTCACCGGTACTTCGACAAGGTGACACAGGCTGTTTTTCAGCCTGGCGGAGACTGCCCCGACCATCATCTCGATGCGGCACACTTGCCGGCGACCACTGTATTTTGTGGCGCGGCTCCAGAGTTTCAGCCTCTCTAATCGGTCACTGATGCAGCCCCACAGTGCTGTGGCAGGCCAGCGAGGCAAACAATGCAATTAGCCACCCTAATCCACCATTATATAGTTGACATGTTGGTTTCCGGAGAATGCAGGAGCACTAGATCGCGGGAGTCATGCCACTTAGTGGCCATGTTAGACCGTGCGCAGCAGCGCCCTCCACCAGTAATAGTTAAAACTGCCCGCAATTATCCATGTACATGGCTATTAGATCTTTGAATGGATTGTATCCTATTATATTTCTCATCTTTAGAGATATCCTCCAGTGCAAGCTGTTCTCTGAAAGTTTTCACCGGGGGTCGTAGTGTAGCTTGGCAGCAGTCACCTTTCACGATCAGCTTCCTTGACTCCATACATGATGCCGTCTGTGCGTAAATGATCCTATCTAAGTACCTGTAGCAGAATTTCATGCGGACCAAATCCTCAAGGCCAGGACGATCCTACCATGCTAACAACCTAGTACCTCCTACCGTCAAGAAACTCACTGGAGGAGGTTCAAGCTTCCCATCACTGGCCGTGCATCACTGCAACGCACACCCCCAGCCTTAAGGGCAGAAGAATCATAGTAGCCCTTCAGCAAGGCACTAAAGACGTGGCTCTTCCCCTAACATTTACTCCTATTGGACACTCTAACTGTTTACATAACTATGTTCACCCTACATGTAACTGGTTTCGCAACAGCACCCTGATGCCTTAGAACTGAGGTGCTTTACAAATGCATAAAATATTTTTAATAAATAGCCCATCACCTTAGTTCTCAGCATGGATGTTTTGATCTCCTCTGACCTCCTCCTCTCCATTTCTCAGATTACTCCTCTCTCCTGGAGTAACCACTCCCTCCTTTCCTCCCATCTCTCCCTCTCCCTCTCCGCTCCTCAGGCCAAGCCAATTCCAACACTGCCACCTACCTTCTCGGTCATCTGACCCATGAAGCGTGTGTCAGTTGAGGCTTTCACTGCCACTTTGTCTCCTCCTCCTCCTTTGGCTGACTCACACCCTGACGCCGCCATTTCCATGCTCTACTCTTCTATCTCTGATACCCTTGATGTTTTTGCCCCTGTTATGAGGATCGGCTTGAAGCCCAAAGCCAAGTGCAACTCTTTGTACGACTCTGACCTAGCTACCCTTAAACTTGAGTGCAGGGTGGCTGAGAGGAAATGGCATGCTTCTTGTACATCCTCGGACAAACTGGCCTACCGCCTGCTCCAAAGACAATACTGGCTCCTTGTCAGAACTAAGAAAAGAGCCTGCGTCTCTGCGGCATCTAACAACTCAGCCGAACTCTTTAAAATCTGCAAGGAGCTGGCCAACCCTGCTGCAGTCTCTACCTCTCCTGTCGCCTCCAAGGCTCTTTGCACAGCCCTTGCCTCTCATTTCTCCTAAAAATCCCAGGACATCCTGTCCACCACCTCATCCTCTCCTCCTCTTCCCCCTTCTCTCTCTGCTACATCTGGCCCTCCTGCAGCCACCCCCTCCCTCTTTCTCTTCCTTTCCTCTGTTCTCCCCTGAGGAGATTTCCAGACAAGTCCGATCTATAAAAGTCTCGTCAAAGCAGGTTCTTCCGTGTTCGTCCAAAACCATCAAGGACCAAATGGGTACCCTTGCTCCAGCTGACTTCTGCAACCTCTCCTCCACTTCTTGAGCCTTCCCTTCCCCGCTGAAGTATTCTCTTGTGCTGCCTCTTCTCAAAAAACCCACAGCCAACCCCTCATGCCCGGCTAACTATCACCCGATCTCCATCACTCCTTTCCTGGGCAAACGCCTGGAAAAGCTGGCCATCTCCCAGCTTAATCTTCATACCGATTCTGTTGGTCCTCTCCTTGAACATCAGTCTGGCTTCAGAGCTGCCAGAAGCACAGAAACGGCTCTCTTGAACATCTGTGAAGACCTGCTCTCCAACCTCGACTCCAACATCCCTTCTGTCTTCATCCTACTCTCTGTTGTCTGTCTTTGACATGGTCAACCATGCCATCCTGCTCAACTGTCTCTGTGATAACCTGGCTATCACCGATCAGACCCTGGCCTGGCTGACCTCTTTCCTCTCTGACTGACCGTCCCAAAATCAACTTTGGTCCTTCCTTATCTCTATCTCACACTCTACCTGTGGTGTTCCCCAGGGGTATAACCTCTCTCTCTGGCTTATCAACTAGTATCTGACACCTCTCGCCCACCACATTGCCGCTCTCTGCTCCGGCTTTCAGTGCTTTGCGGATGACACTCGGCTCCTTTTCAGGCGTCCCTCTTCCACTTTTGCTCCTTCTCTCATCTCTGACTGCCTTCTATCCAGGAGTGTTGTGCCGCCAATGATCTCTGCCTTAATGCCAGTAAGACGGAGATTCTGCTCATCGGCACACCTGCACCATCCTTTCCTGTCACTCTCAGGCCGGCCTCCCTTGGCCCCCTTCCTGCTCCCACCTGTGAGGCTAAGAACCCCAGGGTCATCTTCGCCCTCCACACACTCCTTTTCTCCTCACATCTCTGACGTCTCTAAGAAGTCAAAGTCTCCTGCACTGCTCCCTCTATCCCCCACCCCCTTACACTTACCACCTTCTCGTGCACTTGCACGGTAGGGTTGTCATGAGGCCAATATAACCGTTTTTGTTCTACCTTTTTGATTCGCAGGTCCCTCCCCACCCCATCTTGTCTTGTGGCGCCTGGAAACCCCAGTGTATAGGTGCCATGCAAATGTCCAATAAATAAATAAATGGTAGAGTAGGCAGAGTGTAAAATGTAGGAGGAGGGAGTGTGAGGAAGTTCAGGAGAGTCTCTAATTGTGTTAATTTTTGCTGCAAAGTATTTAGAAAAGTCATTAGTTGTGATGGTGGAGTTGATGCTCGTAGACTTAGGAGGAGTGAGTTTAAGGTGCCCTGTAGCAGAAGAGGATGGTTGGAGTGAGAGTCAATGAGGGTAAGATAGAATTCCCATTTAACTTTGTCAAGCATGGACTTGAGTGTTCAGGGCAGAGGGGTAGAGTTGCAGGTCCTCATGTGAGTGGGTATGCCTCCATTTGCGCAGCAGTCGACGTATGTCTGTGCAGAGAGAACGTATGAATGGGGTGACCCATGGTTGAGGATGCTTAGACCTAGGAGTGAAAGTAAGCTATCGGAAGTGAGAGGGGAAATAAGCCATATATTGGGGATTGGAAGCTGGAGAAGGCAGTGTTGTGGAACAGGTATCTGGTCCGAAGGAGGCAGTGTGAGAACTGCAGGTCTGAGAGAAAGGGGGGACTGGCAGAAGGTTTGCATTTCCTTTTAGTAATAGGTGAAGCAAATGGTGAGGGAATTTCAGAGGGTGGGAAGGTGATGGGGGTAGAAACAATATAGTGATCAGATATGGATGGTGTGACAGTAGTATTAGTGCCTGAGAGAGAGGTGGAGGTGAATAAGTGATCCAAAGATTTACCCCTGTGTGGGTAGGTAGGTTATGGATAGAATGGAGAGCGTGGTAACTAAGAAAAGACTGAAGTTCAGATTTCTGAGAAGTGCTTGGAGAGGGAAAGTAAAAGTCACCTATGAGAATGAGGTGATGTTTAGTGGAAAGAGAATCAAGGAGTTGCCCAAGGGCATCAAAGAATGGTCCAGTGGGACCAGGAGGGCGATAGATGGAGATGATGTAAACCGAGTGTGGGAGAGCAATAGTATAAATGGTGAATTCAAAAGAGCTAGGAGAGGATGCGTCATTCGTTATTTGAGAGGCATTTGGTGGGAAGAGGGTAGTGTCCGACACCTCTGCCAGTCAGTCGAGGGGAGTGAGCACAGGATAGCTTGGAGTCATGTAGGGCTGCCAGAGTGGCAGTGTCAGGTGGAGAAATCCAGGTTGCAGTGATTGCAAGAAGGTCTAGGGGAGGAGAGATGGAGTGAAGTAGTCAGTGAAGCCCGCGTGAAGTAAAGGGCGCGCTGTTTTCTGCTGTGCGGCTGTGTAGCTGGAAATCACTTTTTGCTGCTTGATTTACTTTACCTGGCTGAAAGACTGCTCCCGCTCCAACTCACGTAAGACTATCAGCTGGTGCTGATAGCAGTTGAAGCGAGCGGGTTCTGGCACAGAGTTCCTGCATCATCACGTAACAACTTGAGGTCACTCCTCCGGAATACTGACTGAAAAACAGAACAGCGCAACCCTTGCGGAATGAAGCTCGCATGGAGTAAAGAGCATGCGGTTTTGTGCTGTTTGCGGCTGGTTTCGGTGGTAAGTGCTTGATTCTTTGAGGTTGAAGGTGATCTTTGTAAACGATACATATCGGGTATTTCCCTGCTGTATTCCACTTTAATACCACCTATGGAACCTACTAAACCTAGAACTAGGTTGCAGGTGAAGTTAGAGGAATCTACAGCTCAAATGACCAAAATCCCCATCTACCACATGTCACCTGGGGAATCTACTTCTAAATCTATTGCAATAGATGAGGATGTTAAAAAACCTATAAGAACTGAAGGTTGCAAAGAAATACTAAATATAGAAGCCATACCTAAAACTGTGGATTCCACTGTACTGTCACAGAGGAAAGGTCACTTACCTAAACAAGATACTCCGGTGGTAAACCATGGAACAGAATTGAACAAAACAACTCAACATAACACTTTAAAATCTATTAAGCTGAATGTTTGTGCAACGGATGCTCCTCCCCTCCAAAACAGCTGCTTCTTGAAACCACAGCAGATGGCCATATTTAACAATATGCAAGACAATCTGGCAAAGGCTCAAATCATTCCTGCTGCTGCTACTTTACTGCCAGTGCAATCCATAACTAAAATATCTCAAAAAGTAAGAGAAGACGATAATTGCTTTATGCCAACTCTGCAAGATCGTGCAAAAGCAGCAAAATTACACTGGCAGTCAACATATTTACCAAATGCCTCAAGAAACAATGATCATAACAAACCCATAGCAGTCCGAATAGCTCGTCTCTCTCTGGATATCATGGATTCTCAGGACAAAAGAAATGAAGTCTTCAGTGGAGTTTTCACGCCCAATCCACTAGGAAGTATTGAGACATCTACGCCAATTGCTCCACCAAGATCTTACTCTCCTCTGAACGAAAGTAGAACGCCTTTGATATGATATGATAAGGCATTTGTAACGCGCCTATACACAAGTGTTTCAAGGCGCGACGAGGCAGGGAGGGTGGAACAAGGGGAAAACGGACAACGATCCTACTAGGCCAGGTGTCAGTCAGATTGCGCAGGTGCAGGGGGAGGGGGAGGGGAGAGGAGAGGTGCATGGGGAAGGGGCGGGGGCAAGTGCAGTACAAGGTAAGTAGAATAAATAAATAAAAGGGCCAGCTGGTGGCAAGTGCAAGGTAAGTGCAGAACAAGTGCTGGGAAGGGGGGGCTGTAGGGATACAGAGACAGTCCCGCAGTGCAGGGGTTGCCAGGGAGGCAGTGCAAGTGGAGAGTGGCTGGGCCCAGGACCGAGGTCGGTGAGAGTGGCCCAGTTGCAGATTCAGTGCAGTTTCAGCGAAGAATTAGCAGGGGAGAGGGAGAGAGAAAGCAGAAGCAAAGAGGAAGGTTTTGAGGTGCTTCCGGAACCGGAGATGGTTCTCCTCAAGTTTCAGGGGGGCAGGAAGGCTGTTCCAGAGGGAGGCCCCTGCCGCGGAGAGAGATCTACCCCCAGCTCGTTGCTTCGAGAAGCGGCTGACCCTGAGGGAGTTGGAGACGGATGAGCGAAGGGCTCGGGAAGGAAGATATTTAGGAACAGAGTCGAAGGTATTTAGGCCCCAGCCCCCAGAAGGCCTTGTGGACAATGCAGAGGGTTTTGAACTTTATCCTCGCAGCCACTGGGAGCCGGTGTAGAGATTTCAGACCTGGAGAGATACGGTCCCTGGGCTTGAGGCCAAGGACAAGTCTCGCAGTTCTGTTCTGGATGAGTTGCAGAGGGCGGAGTGTGGAGGCAGGCAGATTAAGATAGAGGCTGTTATAGTAGTCCAGTTTTGAGAGAATCAGGGCTCGGGAGACAGCGAGCTTCTGGGGGAAGCGAAGGGCTCGGGAAGGAAACTTTGAACAAGTTGACACCCAAACACAAAACGGATGACATAGAATCATTTTCTTCAAGCACAAAAATTGAACACCCAAGTGATTTGCCGGAAACTCAACAAAGACTCCCAACGACAATGCTCGATTTACAAAACACATTAGTGGCGGTATTATCTACTGCAATGATTCCATTTTTAAAGATCCAAGAATATATGGTTTATGTTACGCTCACCTGACTCCCACGGAGGCGCTGGCCGGGTTCGCGCTGCTGTGACCTCTTCTAAGGTGATGCGCAGGGTTCGGAAGACGGACTGGACCGGGCCCCCAAATCTGGCTTGCCTGGCTCGCAGAAGTATCCTTCTGTAGGCGAAAATAGGGGATTAACTGTCTGCGGGGTAATGCAATCGGCCTCCCACTTTCCCCTCTCACCCTCCTGTGATTTCTCGTAGCGTCTCACCTTAGGGTCTGGAAGGACGAGCTCTCCATCCTGCTTCTGATACAGGGGCGCGTTGGTATCCAGTTACTTCACTGGATTTTCGGATTGGCGAGAACCAAACTTGCTTGGCTTCCAGGTAAGTTTTTTGATAAGAGGTTCCCCTTGTGTCCATGCATTATTGTACTAATGCTAGTGTCTTTTTCCCCATAGGGGCCGGGGTACGGAATGCCGGGGAACAGGCACCAACCCGAGATGAGAGGTGAAATCCTTGTAGAAATCAGGTAAGTCTTTAATGAGTTTTTTTTGGTAATGTCTTTTCATTCGCTCATTAACGCTGATGTCTCTTTTTCCCCTTGGGGGCCGGGGTCCGGAAACGCCAGGATGCAGCGCGGACCCGAAATGAAGAGGGAATGAATCAACAGGTAAATCTTAACATGGAGATTTAGCTTTCCTTATTCCCTTCTCTCTCTCACCTTTTGTTCTGGTCTTTTTCTCCCTAGGCGCTGGGGCGTGACTGCGAATCCGGATGATCGCTGCTGAAAATGTTGGCGCCCTGTAAAGGTGAGTGGAATGCGGCGCTGCAGCGATCGACGCGATTAGCTTTTAAATTAAAGTCTTCCTTTTCAGGATTGTCGGCGAGATGTCTCCAGGATGCGGATTTAGCAGGTAAGGACTTTTCCTTCTTCTGTTCTCTTCTTCTCTTCCTTTGCAGGTGATCCAGGATGCTGGCAGGCGTGGCAGAAGTCAGGATGCAGGAGCAGACACGGTGAGCGTCCAGCTGCTAGATGCAGAACAACGCGAAGCACGTGTGGCTGTTCGGTGGGGTTTAAATAGCCTTGGAAGAAGTTCCAGGTATGTATCCTTCCTCCAATCAGGTATGTATCCTTCCCCGACCACGCCCGGATGGTAAATTAGTCCCACAGGTAAAGTAGTTCCTTTCAGGCCTCAAGGAGGCCGGGATCCTGCAGCATGGTCTGCATCAGGTAAGTGCACCCAAGCACTCCCATAATGAGCCTGGCGCCTATGGCGCCAGGACTGATGTCTTTTATGAGCCTGGCGCCATAGGCGCCAGGACACTGTCCAAAGGGCCCCTATATGGGGTTGCTGGGTCCTTCCTTGGGGACTGGATGTCCGCTTTCAGGGACGCATGGCTTGAACCGGCTCCCCGGGAGCGGGCATCATGACAGCACACCCCCCAAGGCCCCTCCCAAGGTTGTTCCCTCCGGGGGGTTTTGGTTTGTCTGGGAAGAGTCGGTGGAATTTCCTGACTAATCGAGGTGCATGCACATGGTCGCTGGGTTCCCACGACCTCTCCTGAGGTCCGTACCCCTTCCAATCAATTAGGTAGAACAGTTTTGACCTAAACATTTTTGAGTCTAAAATGTTCTTCACTTCGAATTCGGGCTCCCCATCTATTAGAATAGGTTCTGGAGGTTTGAGTAGTCGGGTTCCGGGTACCACTGGTTTCAGAAGTGACACATGAAAAACAGGGTGAATTCGCATACTAGCTGGTAAATCAAGTTTAACAGCCACTGGGTTAATTATTGCCGTAATAGAATAAGGTCCCAGATATTTTGGGTTAAAAGTTTGAGGCCCTTTGAGTGGTAAATGTCTGGTAGCTAACCACACTTGATCCCCAATCTGATACGGAGGTGCTTCACTCCGATGTAGATCAGCATTCTCCTTGTATTTTCTCTTTGCTTGTTGTAAATGCGTAGTTGCCTCTTTGAAGGCTTGGGTAATTGTAGAATGCAGATGTTCTACTGCAGGCATTCCGAGGTTCTGAGGTGAGTCAAGGTTTGAGGTTCGAGGGTGATGCCCAAACAAAGTATAAAAAGGACTGTGGCCAGTTCCAGAGTGTACCGAATTATTATATGCGTATTCGGCTATCCAAAGAATGTCTTTCCCGTTGCTTTCAGATTGCTGTAACATACACCGTAAGTACTGTTCAAGGGTCTGATTTGTCCTCTCGGTCTGACCATCGGTCTGGGGGTGGTGACTGGTCGATAATCTTACGTCGATCTGCGCCATTTGACAACATTTGCGCCAGAAGTGGGAAATGAATTGGCTTCCCCGGTCAGAGATTAGTATAGATGGGAATCCATGTAGCCGAACAATATTTTCGAGGAATTCTTTGGCTAGGACAGAAGCTGAAGGTAAACCTTTCAAAGGAATAAAGTGGGCCATTTTGGAAAACAAATCCACAATTACCAGAATAGTATTGTACCCCGAACAAGGAGGCAGGTCCGTAATAAAATCCATTGATAGGGTGTGCCAGGGTGCTGGTGGTATGTCTAGAGCTTGAAGGAGACCGGCTGGTCTTTTCTTTTGACTTTTATTTTGGGCGCAAACACCACAGGACATCACAAAAGATTTAACATCTTTTCGCCAAGAGGGCCACCAAAATTGTTGTTTCACCTTTTCCTCTGTCTTGGCAATACCGCGGTGTCCCTCTATTAATGTATCATGATAACCGGAAATAACTAGTTCGTGTAATCCCTTATGTGGCAGGAATAAGCGTCCTTGGAAATAAGGTAAACCATTATCTATGGTAAAGTCTTATCCCTTTTGTATCCATTCCTGTAAGGTTGTAGGGTCCAGGAGTTGTTTCACTCTGGCTTGAATGTCTTCGAGCGTCTGTAACAAAGTCATGCCTAGAATCCTCTGTTCGGGAATTATTGGTACTGGTTCTGAGTTTGCATCAGATTCTCCGATTCCAATTCGGGATAAGGCGTCTGCTTTGCCATTCTTGCAGCCAGGTCAATAGGTAATCACGAAATCAAATTCAGCGAAAAACAAAGCCCATCGGAGCTGCCGTGATGACTGAGCCTTGGCGGTTTTCAAATACTGTAAATTCCGGTGATCAGTGATCACTGTGATGGTATGTCGAGTGCCAAGCAGATAATGCCGCCAGGCTTTGAAAGCGGACTTAATGGCTAACAGTTCTTTGTCCGTGATTGCATAATTAACCTCGGGTGCCGAGAATTTTCTGAACCAAAATGTTACGGGATTCAGTTGGTTGGTTTCGGGGATCTCTTTGGGACAGGACAGCTCCCATGGCTAGGCTGGATGCGTCAGTCTCGACGACATAAGGGAGATCTGGACGCGGGTGTTTCAATATAGGTGCGGAGGTAAACTTAGCTTTTAAATCCTGAAAGGCCTGTTCGGCTTCTTCAGACCATTCAAAACGTTTATTTTTCCTCAAGAGTGCAGTAATGGGTTGTACCAAGCGTGAAAATTCCGGGATAAACCTGCGATAGAAATTGGCAAAGCCGAGCATGCTTTGAACCCCTTTTACAGAGCTAGGTGATGGCCATTTGAGGATGGCATCCACTTTTCTAGAGTCCATTCGGACTCCTTTGGGTGTCAGGATGAAACCTAGAAACTCTACTTCTGTGGTATGGAAAACACATTTCTCCAATTTAGCAAATAGTTTGTGTTGGCGCAGTTTTTCAAGTACTGCCCTGACGTGTTTTCTGTGATCAGATTCCGAAGAGGAGTACACCAGAATGTCATCGATATATACGACAACACAAACATCGATGAGTTCCCGAAGGACATCATTCATGAACTATTGGAAGGCAGCCGGCGCGTTACACAATCCGAAAGGCATCACCTGGTACTCGAATAATCCGGATTTAGTACGGAAGGCAGTTTTCCATTCGTCGCCTTCTTTAACTCGTACCAGATGATAAGCCCCCCGGAGATCTAACTTGGTGTATAAGCAAGCGTCCTTCACCTGGTCAATGAGTTCAGGGATCAGAGGCAGAGGATAACGGTTTTTAACCGTTATCTGGTTCAATGCGCGGTAATCGATACAAGTTCTAAGGTCGCCTTCTTTTTTGGGCACGAAGAACAAAGCCAAGGATGCCGGGGACTTTGACGGGCGAATAAAACCATTAGCTAGGTATTGATCCAAATATTGTCTCAAATGCAGATTCTCAGGTTCGGTAAGGGCATAAATCCTACTACAAGGGGGTTGTGCACCGGGCACCAGATCGATTTGGCAATCGTACGATCTGTGAGGAGGTAACGTGTTGGCCTGTTCCTTTTGGAAGACGTCCTGAAAGTCTTGGTATTCCGGAGGTAGTTGCATGGAGGCAGAGGTTACAGATGCTAGATTAATCTTCAGGTTTTCTGGGTAGCAGGTTTGTGTACAATCCGGGAAGGTTATTCTCTTAGCTCGCCAATCAATTCGAGGATTATGTGTCTCTAACCAAGGGATTACATCAAACACAACACCCTCCCGATGGCCGTCGGGACCAATAAGAGTCACCTCAGTAGTGGAATGTGTTACCGGTCCAGAGGCAATTTCAGTTCACTCGACTGTGGTGATGACATCTTTGCTGGTTTTAGGACGGAGAGGGAGGTTAATCCTAGAGACCAATTCACGATCCACATAGTTTCCAATAGCCCCACTATCGATGTATGCCTTTATTGCATGCAACCGCTTAGGCTGTTCTGGATCTACGAGAACCATTGGCACAATGAAATGCGAGGTCTGAGAGTTAGTTTTCAAGCTCAGCAAGCGGACCCCTACACTTGTCGGGCGGAGTCGTTTCCCGAAACAGTCTTCATGGTTTTTATCAGCGGCTCCTACCGCCTTTCGGGGCGGTTTCGCTGGGCAATCTCGTAGAAAGTGTCCAGAATTCCCACAATAAAGACATAATTTTAACTGCCGTCTCCTTTCACGTTCCTTTTGAGTTAAGGGTCCTTTAACCCCTCCAATTTGCATAGGCTCAGAGACATCAACTCCCTTGGGATTAGCATGGGTCTTGACCAACACCCGGGTCTCAAACCTGGACCGATCTGCTTTTCTGTTTTGAAGTCTTTGATCCAATTGGACCACTAAGTCTATTTACTCTGTGCATTCTTGGGGTGGATTTACAACTTGGGCCAAGACATCTTTAAGTTCTCTGCGAAGGCCTCGATAAAACAACGTGACTCTTTTATCCTCTGGCCATCCCGTTTCCACAATTAGTCTATTAAAGGTTGCAATATAGGATAGGAGGTCCTGATTGCCCTGTCGCAGGGATAGAAGTTCGTCATCCAGAGCCTGCCCCTGAGAGTGTCGAGCAAATAACCTTTCCATGCCTGCTTGAAACCTTTGAAAATCACGGAGAATTGGGTCATCTTGAGTAACCAGTGGAACTGACCAATCGGCAGCGCAGCCGCTGAGATATGACAATACAAAGGCTACCTTGGTCTGATCATTAGGGAAGGCCCCAGGTCTTGTCACTCGCAGTCGCGGCCATCACCGCGACTGGCGATTTCTTCCGCGTTGGAGTTTGAGAGGACGCAGAGGAGGATTACTTTAGTCCTTTTTCTGTGTTCGCTCCGCAGCTCCGAACGCGGGACGCAACGCTGCCGGGAGTATTTAAATCCCCGCCTCCCGGCAGGTCGTTGCGTTGCAACCCCCCCTCTGTTGTTTACTTTTCGACTCTGGGTCCTTCGCTCTTCCTCTGCACATCGCTTTGGAATTTCTCAGGGGTTACTCCTCTTGGATACTTTACTTTTCGGCTTTTCAGAACACCGTACTTTGTTTCCCATTTCTCTTCGCCGCCTTCCCTGGGCGGCGCTAGCTGTGCCTTTTTTCTCTGGCGGTCTCTCTCTCTCTCTCTCTCTCTCTCTCTCTCTCTCTCTCTCTCTCTCTCTCTCTCTCTCTCTCTCTCTCTCTCTCTCTCTCTCTCTCTCTCTCTCTCTCTCTCTCTCTCTCTCTCTCTCTCTCTCTCCTGTTTCCCTCACCTTGCTCTTTTTGGTCCAGTCAGCGTGGGGGTTTCCTTCCGTGCTCCTCCGCAGTGCTTTTTCTGGAACATTATCGACCTCCACTGCAGCCTCCTCAGCCGCTGCCTTCTCCGCCTATGTTTCAGGCCTACTGCTATTGTTGGACTTGGACATTTATTGGCCCCCTTCAGTTGTTGGAGATCCTTCGCTTCCTTCTTTACATCTGGGAACAACTGGCCTTCACAGACAAGTCTTGGCACCTCTTATCAGGGTTTTTTTCCCCCTTTGCAGGTTTTTCCCTGCATTTTCTGGCTTGGTCCCGGAAAGGAGGTCACTGTGCCGCTGTTCTCACCCAGCGGCCACAGTGGCTTCTCTCCGTGACAAGCCCACGCACCAGAAAAAGGAGAGAGACTACCTGGCACGTCGAGGACTGCAAGAAACCATTGACTCGGAAAGCTCAGGTGAGGAGAACGTGGGTACAGGGGAAACTCAGCCAAGGGTACTTGTCAAGTCACAGATTGCAACGCCAAAGAGTATCACGATGTCAGCTGAGGAACAGGTCCAAGAGCTGTGGAAGGCTTTTCAGGCTATGTCCCAGGAGCTACAAGGGGTCAAGACTGAAAATGCTTTGCTTAAACAAATGGTTGCGGCTAGGGAACCGACTCCCTCTGAATTGCCACCCATGGCGCTGTCCTCTGGGAAGTTTGATGGCTCCCCCAAGAAGGTGAAGGAGTTTCTTGAAGCAAGCCTGGTTCATTTCACATTCAGACCTCGTACCTTTGCTACAGATCAGGCCCGGGTAGGTTTCCTAATATCCAACATGACTGGAAACGCTCTGTCCTGGGCCACCCCTTTGGTGACTAGTGGAAACGCCATTTTGCAGGACTATTCGGGGTTTCAGAATCTTCTCAAGCAGACCTTTGAACGACCAGAGCTCTCCTTCACAGCCTGCGAAGATCTGTTGGATGTCCGGCAAGGCTCGCTAGACGTTTTATCATATATTTCCTCTTTCAAGACATTAGCAGCCGGAGCAGGATGGCCCGAGGCAGCACAGTATGCCATTTTCAGAAGAGGACTGAAGGAGGAAATTAAAGACGAGCTGGCCAGATCTCCTCGTTCTCCTACTTTCTCAGATCTACTTTCTGCTGCACTTCATATAGAGTATCGCCTTCAAGAGAGACGAGTTGAACGTCGGAAGCAAAGGATTCCTGGCCATATCTCAGACCCCTCTGTACCCGTTCTCCCTAGTCGCTGTACTAACATCGTTACTGAAGAACCCATGCCGATCGGTGCCACCAGGGCGCCCTTGTCCGCAGCTGAAACACGTCGCAGAAGAGAGAAAGGACTGTGTGCCTACTGCGGATCAGATCAACATTTTCTCAGAGACTGTACAGAGCTGTCCAATAAGAGGCCGGGAAACGACTACCCTCGGCGTCAGTAGGGACAAGCGACCGAGGGTCTTTGAGCAATCTTCATCGTCCCTATGTCTCTCTGTCAGTGACCTCCTCTGAATCAAAGGAGGACTCCAGGCTGATGGTCATTCCAGTACAACTCAACCTCGGAAAACATCAGGTGGAGACACTGGCCCTATTAGACTGTGGCGCGGCAGGAAACTTCGTTGACACCCTGTGGGCAGACAAGGTGGGTCTCCGTAGGATTCCCCGGGCAGAAGGTCAGAAGGTGGAAGGTGTGGACGGTTCACCTTTGTCCTCAGGTCCCATCACCCATACCACTGAAGATCTCTCCTTGACGATTAACCAACATAAGGAAGTTATGAGTTTTGATATTATCAGGGCTGCCCATTTCCCCATCATATTGGGCATTACCTGGCTCCGTCGACACAATCCTCTGATCAACTGGACCGAAAATCAAATAAGTTTCAGTTCCCCGTATTGCGCAACCAACTGTTTTTTACTGGAAGGTCGAGCTGATCTGCAGCCAGTCAAGGTGTTTCCCAACAACCATGTTGGTATCCATGCTTTACCCAATTTCTGCTCTGGCTTCTCTGAGGTATTTCAGGAGTGCCTCCATGCCAGACTTCCACCCCATCGGCCAGAGGACTGCACTATCGATCTGGAGCCCAATGCCTTGGTTCCGTTTGGACGGATGTTCGCTCTCACCCAAACCGAGAGACTAGTCCTACGGAGATACTTGGATACCAACATGGAAAATGGTCTCATTCAACCTTCAAAGTCTCCAGCAGGAGCTCCTTTGTTTTTCATTAAAAAGAGAGATTCCGCCGATCTTAGACCCTGCATTGACTACAGGGGCCTGAATACAGTCACAGTCCGTGACCGGTATCCTATGCCCCTTATCACGGACATTATTGAGGCGGTGCAAGGTGCTCAAGTTTATACCAAACTGGATCTTCGCAACGCATACCATCTGTTGCGGATTGCCAAGGGTGACGAATGGAAAACCGTGTTTCGTACTCCTCTGGGCCTATTTGAGTATAAGGTTATGCCGTTCGGTTTGGTGAACGCCCCAGCGGTGTTTCAGAGGTTTATGGACTGAATGTTCTCTGACATGCTTTCCATCTTGGTCATCATCTATTTAGATGATATCTTGTTTTTTTCCCCTAACATGAGAGAACACATAACACAAGTACGACGAGTTTTGGAGTGTCTTAAGGTGAACAATCTACTGGTCAAAGAGGAGAAATGCAGATTCGCTGTACCATCGGTACATTATCTGGGATATGTTCTATCAGAAGGAGGGATCGCCATGGATCCTGGCAAGGTACACGTTATTCTTGACTGGCCGGCCCCGACCTCCGTTCGGGAGGTCCAGAGGTTCCTGGGTCTTTCGAATTACTACAGGAGATTCATTCCTAACTTTTCGGAGGTGGTATACCCCATCACCCGCCTACTCAAGAAGACGGCCTATCCTTTTTCCTGGTCTACTGAGGCGGAAAAGAGTTTGTTATCTGAAAACCCTCTTTTGCTCTGCCCCAATTCTGCAGCATCCCAACCAAACTCTTCCATTTATTCTGGAGACAGACGCCTTTGCCATAGCTGTCGGAGCAGTGTTGCTTCAGTCCTTTAACAAGGTGGAGCATCCTGTCGCCTATCTCTCCAAGACTCTGTCTCCCAGCCAACTCAACTACTCGGTTCTGGAGAAAGAATTGTTAGCAATGAAACTGGCTTGTGAGGAATGGAGGCACCTTCTCATGGGTGCCCGCCATCGGTTCCTCATTCGCACCGATCACAAGAACCTAAAGGCTTTACAGGACATGGAATGTTCAAACTCCAGGCAAGCTAGATGGGCCTACCTATTTTTGCAGTACGACTTCCAGATCACATACATCCCTGGGTCTCTCAACCGTCTGGCTGACGCTTTGTCTCGCAAAGATTCCCACTTGGAAACGGTAGCTGTCAAGTCTGAGCCATTGTTCCACAGAAATCGGATCCTAGCCATGGTGAGTTCTTTTCTTCAGGAGGTCAAGGCTGCTGTTGCGCAAGAGGCTCCTCATATCTCTTTTTCAGCTGATTCCCCTTTCCAAATCAAGGACGGTTGGGTCTTCTACAAGAAGAGGTGGTATATCCCTGAAGGGTCGTTGCGCCGGAAGATCCTTAAATGGTGTCACGACTCTCGTCTAGGCGGACACAGAAGCGGAAATGGTACGATGGAACTTATCTCGAGGTCATTCCTTTGGCCCAACATCAGGAGAGACATGTTCAACTACGTAAAGACCTGCCCAACTTGTGCCAGAATCAAATATGCCTCGGGGAAGCCCCTAGGACTTCTCACCCAAGTGGAGATACCGACTCGCCCATGGGGACTCATCTCCACGGACTTCATAGTGGAGCTTCCTGAGTCTGAGTCATGCACATGTATCATGGTTACGGTGGACTCTCTAAGCAAGTTAGCCCATTTTTCTCCTCTTCCTGGACTTCCCTCTGCCACCAAGATGGCAGAGACATTTGCCCGAGATATCTTCAAGCTTCATGGCCTCCCCGACAAGATAATATCCGATCGAGGAAGCCAGTACATTTCCAAATTCTGGACGGCTTTGTGTTCTCGTTTGGGAGTGGAAAGGGCCCTTTCCTCTGGGTTTCACCCACAGACGAACGGCCAAACGGAGCGACTCAACGCAACCTTGGAGCAGTACTTGCAATGCTTTATTTCCCAGCGTCAAGATAATTGGGTTTCTCTACTCCCTACTGCAGAATTTGTCTACAACAACTCCAGGCACACTGCCACAGGCCTATCCCCTTTTTTTTGTACCTACGGTGTTCACCCGCGTTATCTAATGCCCGAGGTGCCCAGGTTCTCTAACTCTCCGACTGCGGAAGAGGTGCTAAGAAATGTCAAGGAGGCCAGGGACAGTGCATTGCTAAGCTTGAAGGATTGTAGACAGCGGAATAAGACTGAAGCCGACAAACATCGCAGGGAAGCACCTTCATGGAAACCCGGGGACAAGGTGTGGTTGTCTACCAGATTCCTTCCCAGATGGACAAAACCTTCTAAACTGTCTCCGCGTTTCTTGGGACCTTTCCCCATCCTCTCCAAGGTCAATCCTGTTGCCTATCGTCTAATACTCTCTCCATCTCTCAGACGCTTACACCCTGTCTTTCACACCTCTCTTCTTAAGCCCTACTACTCTGATCCACATCGCCGTCCTCTCAACCGGAATCTTCCTGTCACTGCTGCCAACCAGGAGGAATACGAAGTTTCTGCCATTCGTGATTCTAGATTTCTTCGTGGCCGGTTGGAATACCTCCTGTCATGGAAGGGCTACCCGGTATCGGAGGATTCCTGGGAGCCTGCTTCTCAAATCCATGCCCCTCAGCTGTTGGCTAGGTTCCATCGCTTGCACCCGGGTAAGCTCGGGTGGTTGCACTCTAGGGGGGGGCATACTGTCACTCGCAGTCGCGGCCATCACCGCGACTGGTGATTTCTTCCGCGTTGGAGTTTGAGAGGACGCAGAGGAGGATTACTTTAGTCCTTTTTCTGTGTTCGCTCCGCAGCTCTGAAAGCGGGACGCAACGCTGCCGGGAGTATTTGAATCCCCGCCTCCCGGCAGGTCGTTGCGTTGCAACCCCCCCTCCCCCTCTGTTGTTTACTTTTCGACTCTGGGTCCTTCGCTCTTCCTCTGCACATCGCTTTGGAATTTCTCAGGGGTTACTCCTCTTGGATACTTTACTCCGGGGTTCCGGCTTTTCAGAACACCGTACTTTGTTTCCCATTTCTCTTCGCCGCCTTCCCTGGGCGGCGCTAGCTGTGCCTTTTTTCTCCGGCGGTCTCTCGCGCTCTCTCTCTCTCTCTCTCTCTCTCTCTCTCTCTCTCTCTCTCTCTCTCTCTCTCTCTCTCTCTCTCTCTCTCTCTCTCTCTCTCTCTCGCTCTCTCTCGCTTTCTCTCCTGTTTCCCTCACCTTGCTCTTTTTGGTCCAGTCAGCGTGGGGGTTTCCTTCCGTGCTCCTCCGCAGTGCTTTTTCTGGAACATTATCGACCTCCACTGCAGCCTCCTCAGCCGCTGCCTTCTCCGCCTACGTTTCAGGCCTACTGCTATTGTTGGACTTGGACATTTATTGGCCCCCTTCAGTTGTTGGAGATCCTTCGCTTCCTTCTTTACATCTGGGAACAACTGGCCTTCACAGACAAGTCTTGGCACCTCTTATCAGGGTTTTTTTCCCCCTTTGCAGGTTTTTCCCTGCATTTTCTGGCTTGGTCCCGGAAAGGAGGTCACTGTGCCACTGTTCTCACCCAGCGGCCACAGTGGCTTCTCTCCGTGACAAGCCCACGCACCAGAAAAAGGAGAGAGACTACCTGGCACGTCGAGGACTGCAAGAAACCATTGACTCTGAAAGCTCAGGTGAGGAGAACGTGGGTACAGGGGAAACTCAGCCAAGGGTACTTGTCAAGTCACAGGTCTGCATAGGAAGTGCAAACGACACTGATTCATGAATACGGTGAATCGTTTGGGGTTCCCAGCAAATCGTTCGGGTGGGGCCAGCGGCATGTTTCCAGGTAGATTAATCTGCACAGGGTTACTGGAAACCACAGGAGCGGGGTTCCCTCTGGAACCGGGTAGAGGAGTTTGCCCAGCTTGACCTTGCAAAAGCTGTCTGGCCAGGTCATCAGTTCTTTCTTTTGATATTATTAATTCCCTCCTGAGGGCATTAGTCTCTTGACGAGCGGCACGTACTTCGGCCCGTAATTCCCCCAGTAATTGGGCCAACTGATCAGTCTAAGAACTTTCCATAGCGCCTGGGTGGAAATTTGTAGGAAGGCTTTGCGTTCTGTTACGCTCACCTGACTCCCACGGAGGCGCTGGCCTGGTTCGCGCTGCTGTGACCTCTTCTAAGGTGATGCACAGGGTTCGGAAGACGGGCTGGACCGGGCCCCCAAATCTGGCTTGCCTGGCTCGCAGAAGTATCCTTCTGTAGGCGAAAATAGGGGATTAACTGTCTGCGGGGTAATGCAATCGGCCTCCCACTTTCCCCTCTCACCCTCCTCGAAACCCTTCTGTGATTTCTCATAGCGTCTCACCTTAGGGTCTGGAAGGACAAGCTCTCCATCCTGCTTCTGATGCAGGGGCGCGTTGGTATCCAGTTACTTCACTGGATTTTCGGATTGGTGAGAACCAAACTTGCTTGGCTTCCAGGTAAGTTTTTTGATAAGAGGTTCCCCTTGTGTCCATGCATTAATGTACTAATGCTAGTGTCTTTTTCCCCATAGGGGCCGGGGTACGGAATGCCGGGGAACAGGCACCGACCCGAGATGAGAGGTGAAATCCTTGTAGAAATCAGGTAAGTCTTTAATGAGTTTTTTTTGGTAATGTCTTTTCATTCGCTCATTAACGCTGATGTCTCTTTTTCCCGTTAGGGGCCGGGGTCCGGAAATGCCAGGATGCGGCGCGGACCCGAAATGAAGAGGGAATGAATCAACAGGTAAATCTTAACATGGAGATTTAGCTTTCCTTATTCCCTTCTCTCTCTCACCTTTTGTTCTGGTCTTTTTCTCCCTAGGCGCTGGGGCGTGACTGCGAATCCGGATGATCGCTGCTAAACATGGAGGCGCCCTGTAAAGGTGAGTGGAATGCGGCGCTGCAGCGATCGACGCGATGAGCTTTTAAATTAAAGTCTTCCTTTTCAGTATTGTCGGCGAGATCTCCAGGATGCGGATTTAGCAGGTAAGGACTTTTCCTTCTTCTGTTCTCTTCTTCTCTTCCTTTGCAGGTGATCCAGGATGCTGGCAGGCGTGGCAGAAGTCAGGATGCAGGAGCAGACACGGTGAGCGTCCAGCTGCTAGATGCAGAACAATGCGAAGCACGTGTGGCTGTTCGGTGGGGTTTAAATAGCCTTGGAAGAAGTTCCAGGTATGTATCCTTCCTCCAATCAGGTATGTATCCTTCCCTGACCACGCCCGGATGGTAAATTAGTCCCACAGGTAAAGTAGTTCCTTTCAGGCCTCAAGGAGGCCGGGATCTTGCAGCATGGTCTGCATCAGGTAAGTGCACCCAAGCACTCCCATAATGAGCCTGGCGCCTATGGCGCCAGGATACTGTCCAAAGGGCCCCTATATGGGGTTGCTGGGTCCATCCTTGGGGACTTCTCCTTGGAATATTCAACAGTATCCAATGATGAATCTTGGTCATCAGTAGATACGCAAGTTGGCTGGACAAATAACAAAAACCCTATGGCTCAACCAAGTCCTTTACTACTTAGACCAATACTACAAAATCCACTGAAGGTTTCTTGTGACTATAGAATAGCTTTATTTCCGATGTCATCAAACACAGAAGAGCCGGTAATAATGAACAGATCTAACATTTTATGATTGTTCAAAGCTATTCCTCAATTGGCTAAAATTAAATCTGATGACTTAGAAGTAGTTCTATTTCCAAATAAACGATATATGGAAGAAGCACATATTGACTTTTACAAACAAGACACAATGCAACGTGTCTTAGCTACCAAACATCAGTTTGCAACATTGGGTATTGAAATAGAAGAAAGCTTTGTTTCTAGACTGATGGCTGAGAAAAAAACTAAGAATCTTGCACTGTTCAGGCAACATGCATTTAACAACAATCTTGAACAGAGCAAATTGCTAATAGCTGCACACAATGCCAATGATTCAAGAACAAAGTTGCCGACACAAGACTTCAGAAACACCCAAATTCTATGGCGTGATTATCGTGAGACATCACAGCTGAAAATAAACTTGAATGGCAATCAAAGTGGAAGGAAAACCTACCTATAACAACAAAGGAGTAATGATTCCCAAGAGAGTAAAACATCATTAGGCTCCTGGAACATGAGAAGACATAAACATCTCTTTGAAAAACATTCATCAATTTTGAATGAATTGGATATTATTTGTTTACAAGAAACTTGGCTGAGTGAAGAGATAATATGTGATGGGTATAGTACCTTAGTGAATCCAGCAATAACTTCACAACAGGGAAGACCAGCAACAGGAATGTTGATATTAACAAAATTATTGCTGGCGTGGAGAATAATTTCAAGTAAGAACATACACCCTTGGGCACAATACCTAACTATCAGAATATCAACAGAAAATAATATCAAAGTGTCTTTGTCCACGGTTGTTAATCTTATATCCATTTTTAACATCTATTGGAATCCAAACGCAATGTCCGAGACAAGATTCATAGATTCAATATGCGAAGAAATCGACAACTTGGCCATCTCCTATAGTGGAATTGAATTTATTATAGTAGGAGACTTCAATTTTCATCTCTTCAGTAAAGAAGATGATAATTTAGACTCTAGAGAGATGTCAAGTAGAGCTAAAAAAAAATGGACTAAAGAAGTAAATCTTCGAAACATCTTTTTAAGTGATCAGCCAGTAAATAGCAAAGGTAAACCACTACCAACGTGGTCACGAGAAAAGTCCAATTCAATTATCGATCATATTTTTATATCAGAAGGGATTACAAAAGTAACAACTTCGACTGGTAATTTGATACAGCCGGACAGTGACCACCATTTGATACAGATTGAATTGGCCACACATGCAGTAAATGATCGACGACAAACTCTACCTGAACTTGAAATTACCAACAGCCTGAATAGACTCCGAATAAAGCAACATCAAATATCGGAATTAGTCTCAACTTTTGAAGACGCGCCAATTCAAGACAAACAAATTGAATTATGGATGGTTCTTAGAAAAATATCAAGTGGGACCAAAGCAGATACAAAAGCAAACTCATTCCCATCACTTTAACATGGAAATTCAAATGAAAAAAAGCAACATTATAAATGTTTGCGAAAACTAAGGAAAAAGAGGGAATTAGACTTTGAAATTGAAATAAAAAAGGAAAAACACAAGTATTCCAACGCAATAAAATCAATCAAAGCTTCTATAAAGCAAAATGATACAGAAACAATTTTAAAAGCACTCAATCAAAAAAAATGCGCGACAACTATGGTCTTTGTTGAATGTCTCATCCAAATCACAGAATATGATTCAAGAGGTTGAAGCAGATAGATGGGTTAATCACTTTTCCACTCTATATAAAAAGACTGTAAAGCCATACACAAATGACATAGAAAAAGATGCTGATTCATGGGGTCTCAATTGGGAAATAGAAGATGTCATTAGTACCATCAAGTCACTCAATTTTTCGCGAGCACGGGCCCTGATGGCCTAGCAAACAGTAATTTAAAAGCAGCGCCAGAAGATTGGGCTAAATTCTTTATTTTCCTTTTACGATTAATAGAAAAGACAAAAGAGATACCTTATACTTGGACAACAGCTGTTCTGATTCCTATCTATAAGGCAGGAGATTGAAAAGATCCGGCTAATTATAGACCGATAGCCTTATAAGATCCTTTGGGAAAATTATTTGCCGGTTACCTCCAAAAATAAACTGAATACATGGGCAATAGATTGCGACAAAAAAGCTAAAAGACAAACAGGCTTTGTAAATAGAATAGGCACTAATGTCAACATCTTGCTGATGAATATGTTAAAACATGAAGCAATGGCAAAATCATCAAGTATATGCAATCTTTATAGATTTAAGGACGGCTTTTGACTCAGTCAATAGGCAATTACTATGCTTTAAGCTAAGATCTTGGGGATGCCCTTCCAACATTCTAAACCCAATAAAACACCTATATTCGAACACCTCTATATGCGTCCGACTTACGCAGGACGGAAGAGTGACAGAATCCATTCCTACCTGGAATGGCCTAAAACAAGGGTGACCCTTAGCTGCGTGCCTCTACAATCTGTTTACCTACGACTTTGGAGTTAAAATTCAAAAGAACATGGCAAATCCACCAAAGCTCAATGGTGAAACCATTCAAACATTAATCTATGCTGATGACATCATTATCCTAGATGAAAAAAGGACTTCAACAAACAGTGAACAAAGCTCAAGTTTACATGACAGAGAATAATTTACAAATTAATATCGACAAAACCAGAATAATGAAACTCATTACTCAAAAAAAATAAGACCCAATGTAATATAAAGATTCAACTAGAAAATAAAATGGTCATGGCAACCAAAATAATAAAATATCTAGGTGCTCTAATCAATCCGTCAGCGAATGGAAAAGAATGGAAAGAACATATTGAGGGGAAAGCGAGATCGCTGGCAAGACAAGGACGCTTCTTTCACTTAAAATATGGGACATATTCAGCAAAAACCACAATTCTGCTCTATAAACAAAAAGTAATTCCAATCTTGGCATATGCGAGCAAATCACTTATTAATCAACAACTAATGAGATGGCCTCATTATGAAGCAATATTTTGGAGGAAAACCCTTGCATTGCCTTAAGCATTTCCTATCTCTAGAATACGATTTGAATTAGCTCTACAATCTATTCAATCCATAGTATTTTGGAAACGAATGGATTTCTTTAGGAAAATAATTTCCGAGGAAAAAATTCCAGCATTGGAAATCTTAAAAGAAAAAAAAGAAACATTCCAGACATCAACTCTCTTGAAATGGTCTAATGAGATCAAATCCAAAATGAGAAAGGAAGATATCACAGATAAAATGTTGCTTAACAGACATCAGTATGCAAAACGGAAAGTTCCAACGAATGACTGGATAAGAACTGTAGAAAACCAGAAAAATTATAAACGTCATCTCAATGCTGAAACTGAAGTAAGAGCACTCAACGAGTTACTATCATACTTGTCACAATTTCCGTGTTCTAACACCCGTGATCTTTTTTTGCGTTTTCGATTTAATATATTACCCACCCGAGACTACCTATCTTTGATAGACAAAATAGACACCAGTTCCTCGGTTTGTCGATTTTGCAAAGATCAAACCAGAAAAGAAACTCTATTTCATCTTATTATGGTCTGTCCAGCTTTGAAAACAAAAAGAGAATTATATAGAGACTTCTTCAAAATCTCTGGAAAACAGTCAACAACCGAGAAAAGATGGGCTGAACTTTTTGAAGGCAAAAATCAGCGTCTCATATTCACTGTGATCAAATTTTGGTGTGAGATTACTAAAGAACCTTAGAAGAACAAACAGAATATAACTTTGTAAATTCTTTTGTAAAAATTATGTAAATATAAATGAAAGGTTTGTCAAATCAAACAAAGCATTTTAATAAAAAAAAAAGTAGTCAGTGAAAAAGGAAGTTTTGTTGCATTCAGACGGATCATTCCGGAGTGCAGCGTTCAGTTGATGCCGTAAGGAAGAGTAGAGAAGTTGAGTCTCAAAGGAAGAGAGGCGAGGTGGATAGGTGTTAGGAGAGGTATGGTTAGCTCATCGGTTTTATTTGTTGGAAGGAGCTGGAAGGGAAATGGAGTAGTGGGAGATTTGAGTTGTGAGTTTTATAATGGGGATAGGAAAGGAGGAAGTTGTAGCATGATTGGAGAAACTGTAGGGAGAGGTGAATAGGAGGAGTAGCAGGAGGAGCAGGAGTGTATGCATCATAGGTGAGTAGTAAAGTGTGGAGAGACAGCACAGTAATTGGGAAGCTTCGGGTACTCACAGGTGCAGTAGGGAGAAAGGCAAAGGTTCATAGGCAAAGAGGCCAGTCAAGGGCTGGCCTTCGCCCTTCACTGTTCCACCCGTAAATAGAACCCCCCCTAAGAAGTTCAGAAGGAATAAGACATGCTCTTGTCACCTGATCGCTCAGTCCATCAGTGGTTGATCTCTCTGAAATTGTCCCTGCTGTTATAGGGATCTGTTGGAACCATTTTATACTTGTAGGGGGTGGGGGGCTGAGAGGAAGCTCCGAGCTGGAAGAAGCTCAAAACTGTGTTGGACACTGTTTCTTTTGGTTGCTGACACCCCTACACATTGTATAGATTAGTAGTGAGGGCAACTATAGGTTTTGGACCCAGACAGATTCTTAAGTGGAATTCTTTGACTCAGACTTTCCTTAGTTTCATTTAGCTACGGAAATCCCACCTTGGGGATCTATGTGATCACTACGACCCCCAGAATTCCGACGGATGAAAATGGCGAATAAAAAAAAAAAGGTTAAACCCCATTTTCACCACATACATATGCAGGAGCGAGACTCACTGCAGCCCCCATACTACTATTTTATCCCATACCAAGCCCCCACCCGCCACACAATTTCAGGAGTCGGAATTCTGGGTGCGACATTTTGGGCCATTTCCCCACCTTAGCATAGTGCAAGTTAGGCCTTTTTCCATCCTGACGTTTATAGTAATAAAAGTGTTTGTTTTGAATTCTGAATCTGTTTTCTGTGTCTTGCTTCATGATGCCTTCACAGATGCCATGTACCCGTTTTTGGTTATGGGTCTGTGGGAGAAGCAGAATGTGAGAAATGTGCTGTGCTTTGGAGGACAGGGAGGTAGAATACCAGGTATGCATCGTTTGCTGACTCTTTGTCTCTTAGACACAAGAAAAGGACCTTTGGCATGACTTTACTTTCAAATCTCTGGCTCGGCTCAACTCATCAAATCTCTAGCTCGGCTCTACTCATCAAATCTCTGGTTCGGCTCTACTCAGCAAAGCTCTTGTTCTGCTCTACTCATCAAATCTCTGGTTCGGCTCTACTCATCAAATCTCTGGCTCTCTCACTTTACACTTAAGCCATAACTGAGATGAGTCTGATCTTCCCCAGCCTAGCCAGCCTTTTGGAAACCTCCCATTCCCCAGACAGGCTACTCCCTCCGCTGGATCCAGGCTTACACTCGCCTTCTACACTCTTAAAAGGCACCATCTCCAGAAAGCTCGGAAATTCCAAATTAATTTACTTGCAAACTTTTTGTATCTTCAGGAATCGCTGTTTTTCCATCTAAATTATTAGCAATCTAAATTTGCTCTTCAAAAAGCGAGTCGTGTCTTCGGGCAATCCTTTAATCTTTAACTGCTCTGCATTTTGATACTGCAACAAACACTCCTCCTGACTTCAAATCTGTAATTGCAAGCACGCTTCTTTGTTTGTGCTGGAATAATTTTCCACATGATAATTTGTGTAAAGATGGACCTTTCACCTTAACTCCTCATGCAAGATGATAATTAATGGAAAGGTATTGGTTTTGAACTTTGAGCTGTGAGCAACCTTTCTGACGGTTGAGCGGTCTAGGAGCTGCCTGCTTTCGGCTGACACTGCCATGTTTGAAGTCGACCTACGTTTAGGTTAGGCAATTTTTTGAATCTTTTGATTAACCTCTCCAAAGTAATATAGTAGACATCCGTGAAATCAAATTTAGGAACCTACCGCTTCTGATCTGATTGCGCCTTTATTCCAGGATAGCTCTCTGGGTGGTATGCAATGATAAAATCGCAGCCAAAATGTCGCCTGTACAAACGATTGCAGCAAAAATCCTGTGGTTGGGCCCGTTCAAGGTGTTCCCCATTACACCATTTAATGGGAGCGGGGGTGTCCCCCGGAATGGTATAATCAGTCCAAGGGTTGCGGGGGCGTCCACCGCATCCTTTACATGATTTGTGGCGGCAAAACCACAGCCTTTTTGCCACAATATTTTGTGTCCATGGCCATTTTTGCAGCAATTTTAACACATGGAACCCTCTGAATTTACACACAGGTTGTATTATCTCCAATTTGTTGTTAAAAGTATCTCGGAAAAAAACATTTTTGAAGTGACGTGAATAAATGATGTTGGCGGTGCTGTCAATGAGAGGGTGCCCTGCTGCACTCATAATGTACTCATCTTGGATCTATTTTCCAGCATCAGCTGATGTTTGGAAATCTTCAGCCAACAGGTGAGTGCCGTCGACTCTATGGCTTGCGAAGTGACATCATGTGTGCACACTGCAATCCATGGTCTCACCTCCTTTTTTCTGCATGCTCGAGGCCAAGACCGTAGGTGAGAATCGTGCTTTATTTTCGTTACTTGCTCTCACAGTAGCAAAGCAAACAGATAACTTCGAGAACTATAAACTAAACAGTAAACTTCAACAATAACAGGTTCTGTAGTGCTTTGTTGAGAAAGTCATTCTCGGACCAGCGTAGACATTCCCATCTGAGCTGATGTTAGCTGGGAACACCTGTGGACCCAACTGTCCTGGCAAACTGGTCCCAGCAACAGCAATTGTGCCATAGTGGTGGAAAGAATGAAGGGCTTGTTCATCAAAATAGATCATAAACTAGGCAATCTAGCCTCCTTCAAGGCAGGGTAGGCCTCTCAGGGGCATCTGTGTGGGGACTCCTTTGCAAAGGAGTTGAGCTGGTACATCAGTACCTGTTTGGTACTGGACAAAGCCCACACCTCTATCAGAGAGATCTTCCCCAGCAAGGTTTTCCGTGAGACCGTGATAGGTACAGGTTGCGCGACCAGTAACTTCTATAGTAGAAGATCTTACAGCATAGGTTCAGCGCAATACTGGGACTCTATCCTTCCAGACTCTTTCTTCCTGATCAGAGAAAGATGCAGCAGGAGGAAAGGAGCTGAGTGACAGGCCGACAGCCCGCCTTCTACCACAGGTAAGGGCTCCAAAGGGATACCCTCCCGTAGGGGGCTGGCCAGCATGGTTTGTAGACAACTGGTGGAAATTGTCAGGGTTGCATAGGTTCTGAAGACAGTGCAGGGATACTACCTAGATCTCTGTGCAGAACTCTAGCAGCGGAGGCGACAATCCGATGGTCCTATCGGTGACGGAGAAACAGTTATTGGTCGCGTAGGTCATAGACCTCCAAAAGAAGGGCACGATTGCAGCGCTCCAAAGAGGAAAGGGCAGTTTTATCAGCAACCTCTTCCTAGTCCACAGGATGGGAAAATTGAGGCCGGTCGTCAACCTGAGAGGTCATTGAGTGGGTCCTGTATCAGCACTTCAAGATGGATGGGAACCACTTGCTGAGGGACATTCTGTGAGAAGGGGACTGGCTCACCAGATTGGATCTAAAGGACACATACTTGATGATCCCCATAGAACAGGGCTACTGGAGGTTTCTACATTTTGTCCAGCAGAGAGATATGGGACAGCCCTGCGAGAGGAAGGGCTATGATTAATGGTCTACCTGGACGATATGATCCTTATGGCCCAGGACAAAGAGACTACAGCAACAGACGGAGGCAGTCATCTGGCTGATAGAGAGCGTGGGGTTCGTGATCAACTGGGAGAAGTCCCAAGAGTCAAAGACTAGAATTCCTGAGGTCCATGGTGGACATGCAGAAGGGCACACTCGAGCTGCTGGCGACGAAGGTGAGAGGAATCGAGAAGGAGCTAAGAAATGCCTTGGTCAAAACACACATCTCACTCAGAGAGGTAGCGAGAATTGTAGGACTCTTGGCAGCATCAATTCAGGCGATGTTCTCTGTACAGCTGCACTACAGATCCCTTCAGGGAATGAAGACCCAACATCTACATCAAGCGCAGACTTACCACCAGCTAGTAGAAATAGACGAAGAGTCAAGTAAAGAGTTGCAGTGGTGGTAGGAGCACATGGAAGCGTGGAACGGCAGAGCCATCTTGGACAGGAAGCCAGGCGTCCTATTGGAGGCAGACACCATCAGACCAGGCTGAAGGGCCAGATGTGGTGAATTAGAAATGGGTGGCTGGTGGACCGAGCAAGAGCTGGGGTTACATATCAAATTGTCAAACCGGATATTAAATTATGCCTCTTATTACAAACTATTTGTATGTACATTGCCCTACGCCAAGTTGCTTGAAAAATTGTACGCGAATAACTCTCTGCGGCAAGGTCTTGACCTTAGAAATTGATGTAAGCCGCCATCTTGAATCAAGCCTCCATTTTAGGTTAGAAACCGCCATTTTGGGGATTTTATACAAAGTCACCCTGTAATCTAAAATGGCCGTTTCGTGTGTCCTTGTTCTTGCCTTAACCTCTCCAACCCTTTGTAGGGAAGTTAATGTCCAACCTGCCTTCAGGCTACATGTTGGGGTCATGTAGACCTTGTCCTTTGTTGACCTCGGAGCAGGGGATTACTTGAATTAGCAATGTTAAACTACAAGTATATAAGAACAGTAATGCTATCTGAATATAATATGCAAAACATTGTTTGGTCTGTATTAAAGCAATATATAAAGAGTGTAAATGTTAAATTGAAGAATAATGGAGTGTGTTAGTAAATGTATCGAAAAGTAAACCGCATGCATGAGATATGTAAATTAGGAAAGTGAACCTGGCGCGACCTTAGCCCAGCGCATGATTAACCTGTAAGGGGGCTGGACATCATTTTACAAATTGTATAAAAGCACCGATGTCCAGCTAAGAAATTCCCTCACTGCTCATATTGGACCTACTGGTGGTCTCTGTGATGTATTGACGGACAAATGGCTATTTGTGTACTTTGTTGAATACTGTTCAGTTTTGTAATAAAGATTCTGGGAATCTTTATAAGCCTGTGTCGGTGTATTTTCCTTTGCTCGGTTTAACAGCCGTAATATTGTATTTTTTTATGATTCCACAGATGGCGCCCGAATAGGGACCCTCAAGATTGACTTTGTCTCTTTGAAGGTTGGCTCGGCTATCGGACCGGGATCGGACGGTGTCAACAGAACCGGCCACTCTAAAACGAGAATTGAATTCCTTGACGAAACTGCACGATCCGATCCCTGGACGTGAGCTATAGCCCGAGACGACGTCTTGACCAGGGTCCATATATTTGAGGTGGGTAAATTTGCCGAAAATCACCAGACACGTGGGTCTTTTGCATTGTCCTTAGCAACCCGATCGGGCCTCCCAGTCCTTTTGTCAGGTGAATCGTGTCCCGATTCTTAATTTAACCCTGACAAATTTGAATTTGGAGCATTGTACTCGCGAGCACAATTATTAAACCAGGTAACACCAGAACTGTGATATGCCTGGGAAATTGTCTGCCTGCTTTAGGGCATTTTTCCGCAGTGACAGACAATCGTTGGAAGATAGCCGTCCCGCACCACAGGAGGGGTCGCCAGCATGTACTATGTACTGTAAGAAAGGCTTTGGTAGTATAGCATTTAATGACATTTGGCACAGACAAACCAGACATAATTCTAATCTTCGGTGGCCGACCAATGGTAGTTTTGAAATCCCTCGTATAGAATATTTTAGAGTCTGTATTAGTAAAGAAGGCTAGGCCTGCAGCATTTGACGCGTTGCAGAGTTGGAAAATAGAAGCTTTGCAGCAACAAAAGAGTAGAGAGAAACATATGTGTTGACATATGACGAGTGTCGAAAAGGCACGGCTATATGATCAAAATAAGCAATTGGAGTCAGTTAGGAACACGGACAGGGCATTTCAATTAGGCATTCAGAAAATCTACCCTTCAAAAGATTTTCATACGTCAGACGAATTGATTAATAAACTTTTGCATGAACGAAGGCCTGATGCCTCTGCGCCACTTCCATATGTCCCTCCTCCTGGCGCTTTGCCCCTTCCTGTTGTAGTTCCCCCTCCCATAGTTCCTCTAGTCCTCCCTGTTGTTCTTCCTGTTGTTCTTCCAGCCGTCGCCTCTTTGCCTGCCCCCTTGCCTTCACCTGTTGCTATTCAGAATGTGTCTACTCTTCCTCTTCCAAGTGATCCTGCATCGCTTGTAGTAGACCAGGCAGCAAGACCAAGGGTTGTGACTCGTAATACTGTGTCACCAGACAAGAGGAATGAATTGACTGCTTGGCCTAAACATTGTATGGAGAAGGGTGAACAAGCTGATGTTTTTTCCACACTCGAAAATTTAAAAGATATTCCTGAGAAAAATGTTTTTATCGAAGGATTAGGGACTCATTTAAGTATAATCTGGAATAGACTAGATGATGTAGATTTCCCACAAGGGTTATGGGATTTGAACGCCTTAGTATTGTCCAGAGATACTGCGGAGAAGGTATATGAGCATGTTGAGAGGACTTGAGTATAGGAAGGAGTTGGAAGAGTTACAGAACAAGGAAGTAGATGGTGATAGTTTAGGTATTATGTATTTACAGAAACGGTTTTCTCCTCGTCGAGAATTAAAAGGTGAGGAAGCACGAATTTGTACAAAGGACGCGATAAGATGGATTTCGGATATGTCAATAACTCCAGAAGAAGTATATGACACGTACAGTCAATATACGTTAGAAATGCAAAAGAAAGTGATACAGGTGATGGTAGAGCACCTGCAGAATGAGTGTGTAAGAAGAAAGATTTGTTGTCCCGCAGAATTGTTGAGTGTTTATAAGAGAGCTTTTTCGATTAATACTTCTTCGACTGCCTTAGCGCTTGACTTTGCTCTGTTGCTTAGTAAGCGTTCGGAGCTGCCTACTTCTCAGTTGCCTATGAGAGAGGTCCCTCCGACATTTGTCCCAAAAGTTGAGATTGTGGCTGATGCTGCACGAGGTATATTAGCCGGAGAAATTCCTGCACATTACGTTTCACAGTTTGTTCACGTCCCGTTTTCAAGACAGGAAGTGAACACCATAAAGCAATCTATTCCTGATATACGAAAAAATCCGACCGGATTCTATAAAGAAATAGAGTCGGTCTTACAGTCGTCGGTATTCACTTTAAGTGATATTGACTTATTATTTCCCGTACTCCTGCCAGTCGATTTGTGGAAGCAGATTAGGACTATAGATGACATACCTGGGTTGGGAGATACATGGGATAACATGACTAGGCTGGACAGAGAAAGACCAGCTGGTGACCGACCACCTCAAGTGATATTAACCTTGCCTGATAGAATTATTGTAAAATTGAAAACTATGGTCCCAGAAAAAAGAATCATCTGGGACAAGCTTACGGCCTGTGTCCTAGGAAGGTCTGAGGGTGCTACCGATTTTTTCAATCGATTCGAGCAGGTATTCTCGGATTTCAGTGGACAAGATTTGGTCACAGAGTCAGGGAAAAGGTTGTTTGTCAACAAATGTGTACGTGGATTGCTGCCTGACATCCAGTTACACATTATGTCCTCCGAAAGCACTTGGCAGGCGAAGTCCCAATCAGAAGTATTGCATATGGCTCAGTATTATGAAAATTGTGTAAACATTGAAAAAGAGAAGCTTGAGAAAAAAAAGGGTGACTTGAAAACTAAAGTTTTATTGCAGCAGATCGTTAGAAACCCTAGAGGGGGTAATCAATTTAGAGGTCAGTACATCCCACAGGGAAGTGCTCCATTGGCTCCGGTAACCATTAACCAGTGTGCCTACTGCCGGCAGGAAGGCCACTGGCGCGCATAATGCCCGACCTTACAGCAAAGGTAATTTGGGAACATGGGTAGACGATTCAGAGGTCGCCCAGGTGCAGGGGGCCCTGGCAGAGGTCAGTTTGCACCAGAATCACAGCAATCTCCTCCACAAGATAAGCAAGTTTTGAATGTGGATAATAGAAACATTTTTGATCACCCTTCTGCCGCGTATCTCTCTGAAGAACTTCCTTTTGATAATATTTTGTTCCGCTAGGATTGCCCGAAGCAGGATTTGGAACCTACACCTATTCCCATTCATCAGAAAGGCCCCTACGTTGAGATGGTGGTGGGAAATAGGAAGCATCTATTTTTAGTAGATACGGGAGCACAGAAATGTTCCATTGACCATTCACGGGTTCCAAATATTCCCCTTGTCAGGGCAATCCAACGTTTCCGTAGGGTTTTCAGGCACACCTGTAGTTTGTCCGGTCTCTTTGCGGTACCGATAACACTGGGTCCCTTCACGGAACAGTGTCCCTTTTTACTTACCACAAACTGTGGGGAGAACTTGCTGGGGCTAAATTTGTTGAAAGCATTACACGCAGTAATTCATTGTTCTCCGGATGGGATTCGGCTAACAATTTCACCCCAGCAATCACTCGCCTCTCAGTTTTTGACTCAACCTTTACCGCCAGAATTTAGTAATGTTCCAGAATGCTTTTGGGCAATCGATGATAATGATGTGGGAATTCTCCAAATTGAACCTGTTAAAATTATTTTGAAACATGGGAGTAAAATTGCCTCGCATCCCGCAATATAAGATCTCAGTTGAAGGCGAACAGGCTTTGAAATGTATAGTTTCTGATTTTGTACATCATGGAGTAATTGAGATTACGGGTAGCATATGTAACAGCCCCATTTTGCCAGTATACAAAAAAGGTGATAATGCGATTCCCTTTCGTTTTATAATTGATTTACGCGCTATTAACAAAATTGTGGCTCCTCAATTTCCTATTGTACCTGATGTTACAACGATATTAACCATGATTCCAGCTTCTGCCACTCACTTTAGCGTTGTTGATCTTAAAAACGCATTTTTCAGTATTCCTATACACAAGGATAGTAGGTATTTGTTTGCGTTTACCCTAGGTGGACGCTCGTTTACATTCACTCGTGCCCCACAAGGGTACACTGAGAGTCCAAGTATTTATAGTAGGGCATTGAAAGAGCAGCTCAATACCCTCGAGGCGCCTACTACTTGCACGTTACTACAGTACGTAGATTACCTCCTCTTGGCTGCTGATTCTGAGAGTGCCTGTAAAGAAGGCACCGTGTTGCTTCTTTGTCATCTAGCAAAACATGGCCACAAAGCTTCACTTAAGAAATTCCAATATTGTTGCCAGGAGGTCGCCTATTTAGGCTATCACCTGTCAAAGGAGGGAAGACGGTTGACACCTGAACGAATAAAGACTATTTCTGGCATGTCTGTCTCAAATATGCAGAAGGAAGTTAGAGCCCTGATAGGTATGGCTTCTTATTGTAGATTGTGGATCCCAAATTTTTCGTTAACGATTAAACCAATGTTGGCTTTGACAAAGAAGGGCATTTCTTTGCCATTGCCATTGCCATGGACTTTGGAACACCAGACAGCATTCGATTTGATCAAATCCGTGCTGTGTTCGGCGCCGGTTGTAGGAACTCCAAATTATGATAAGGCCTTTGTATTGTTTGTGCATGAACGTGATGGATGTGCTTTGGCTGTGTTAACGCAGGAACATGAAGGGAAAAATAGGCCGTGCGGCTACTATTCCTCTGCCCTTGATCCTGTAGCATGCGCTTTGCCAAGATGTTTGTGCGCTGTTGCTGCTGCTGCTGCGTCTGTAAAACAGAGTGAGGGAATGGTTCTGGGTCATGCGTTAACCCTAATGGTACCTCACTCTGTAGATATTCTATTGAATAGAACTCAAACGCAACACTTCACTTCTGCACGATTGACAAGATATGAACTGATCTTGTTTGCTCCCCACATTCAAATTCAGAGGTGTTGCATATTAAATCCAGCTGAACTTTTACTTGTCTCACAAAATACTGTTGATAATGACGATACGTCACACGATTGCCTTTATATGACAGAACAAGAGACTAAAGGCAGAATCGATTTGAAAAACACACCTTTGAATAGCCCTCAAGGAGAGCTATTTTGTGATGGCTCTTGTTTTAAACTTCCAGACGGTACATCCACGGCTGCTTATGCTGTCACTACTTTAAGCACAGTTGTGGAAACCAAAAGAATTATGCATAACTCTGCGCAGGCCGCAGAAATGATAGCGTTAACTCGGGCTTGTGAGCTTTCTGAAGAGCGTACAGTGAATATATATACTGACAGTCAGTATGTCTTTTGGGTGGCCCACAATTTTGGTAGACTTTGGAAAGAACAAGGTTTCCTGACCTCGCACAGAACGAAAATCCAGCACGGCACTTTAATAGTGCGATTGCTTTCATCACTTGCACTCCCTGTTCAGTTAGCTATCATAAAATGTTCAGCACATCAAATGTTACAGATGATGTAGGAAAAGGGAATGCCTTCGCCAATCAGATAGCTAAACAGACTGACACTGATTTCAGTTCAGGAATGTACGCTGTAAAAGAAGTTGTAAATGTTTGCACTTCGGGAGAAAGTATTGATGTTGTAAAAGATATTCAAGCAGATGCTACTATAGAGGAAACTAAGAGATGGATCGAGGGTGCAGGAAGATTGGATGATGATAGGTGTTGGGTAGACAATGTTGAAGGGAAATGGTTACTCCCTGATGCCTACATTACAATGATGGTTATTATGGCTCATGGTCCGACACGTGTGTGCGAGGAAACTAACGAAAATGCTACACAGTGTATGGGCCAATGATAAGATTTTCAAAATTGCGGAGCGTTTTGTCCAGAACTGCATGGTTTGCTTGCAGCACAATATAGGGAAAGGTACCTCGACTCCTAGAGGAAGTTTCGCTCCACCTTCTGTCCCGTTTGAGGATATTCACTTTGATTTTGTTGAAATGGAACGGTGTAAAAATCTTAAATATGTATTGGTGTTATTTGCGCATTTAGTAAGTGGGTTGAAGCCTACCCGGTTAAAGATGCAACGGCCATAACCACGGCAAAAACTCTGTTGAAAGTTTTTTCCTAGGTTCAGGCTGCCGAGAGTCATCTGGTCTGATAATGGGCCACACTTTATTGCCACTGTAGTCCTGCAAATTTGCAAAGGACTACAGATTGACAAACGGTTCCATTCAGCTAGACATGCCCAGAGTGCCGGATTAGTGGAAAGGCACAATGGCATTATAAAGAACAAACTCGCTAAGACGTGTGCTGGCACCAAGCTAACATGGCAAGACGCCTTACCGATCGTGTTACTATCGATGAGAACGACCCCTCAAACTAAGACTGGGCTCTCTCCCTTTGAGGTGGTAATGGGGAGACCTGCTAATTTTTTGGGGTATGCCAAAAAGACGCTCACTACGGGATATAGAAAATGTGCTTCGTTCAGACTACTGTAACCAGTTGACTAAAAATCTGTTTTCAATTTATCACCAGGTGCGAGAGGCATTACCTGTACACTACGAGGGCCCTGGTCACAGTCTACGACCGGGGGACTGGATCCTCATGAAGGTTTTTGAGAGCTCATCTTGCCTTGCACCTCGGTGGAGGGGTCCCTACCAAGTCCTGCTAGTCACCCAGACTGCCGTGCGGGTAGCGGGTCGAAAACACTGGATCCATGCGACGCACACCAAACGGATCCCACAGCCCGTGCCATACGATACAGAAGACACAGAAGCTCTTCCCACTGCTGTAACTCGCGTGCCTGAAACCGCAACAACCAACAAGGGAGAATCGGAGACCGTTTCAGAATCCGCATGGCCAGACAAGACGGCCACCTTGTCTCCGCACTCCCCAACAGTGGAACTTCCGGATCAATCCTTTCTTGATCCCATTTCCGTCCGTTCACCACTTCCAGGAAGAAGGGACGACACTTTGTTCTCTCCAGAAACGGCAAAATATAATTTGCGCCCAAGGAAATAAATGTACAGCATGGTCTGACTGTGCGACTGGAAAAAATCATTTGAGGGCTTGTCCTTTTGTCCCGATTGTACAGAAAGATTCTGTCGGCTAAGGGTTGTGGGAAAGACATTAAGAAGACGCGCGACTGGAGTCGCCAGCAAGCGAACAATTGGTGTTTTTTCGATTGAAGACTACGATGCCTGCACCCGCTACTGCTCGTACTGAACTTTTAGATAAAAATATGACTAGCAGAGACAATGATCAAGTATGTAAGGGGACCCCCAAAGTGTATTGTTGCCTTCTCGTACTCATTACTGGATTTGTAATGACTTTTGGGTTAGAGGACTTTTTACCTATTGAGAATGTATCTGTGATTCCCACTCTTTCTGTGCAATTACATACTTTGTCGCCTAGAGATTCTTTGCATAGACGAAATTATCAGAATAATACCATTTTATTAATCATGAATGCCACTCATGCAATTTTTAATAAGACCAATTGCTGGATCTGTACACATTTACCGCAACATGGGGATAAAGGGCTTGGTTGGTATATTTACCCTTTGCCTCTGACAACTGCCTGTTACGCTTCCCTTAGAGCACTATTTTTTGGTCGATGGAATGACAGCATTTCAGGGAACTTTGATGGTACAAATTTAAATGGTTTTGAAAAGAATGTTTTGATGCCCCTGGGATGCTCGCTTTTTGCAAATATAAGCAAGCCAAACGTTGCTTCTGTTAGGCCCTCTGATAGATTGTCCCGTCCTTTTCAGTCTTTAATCTCTTTCAAAATGGCTTCTATCTATAGGCAATAAGGATGACACGCCTCCATCTTATTCTGTTAATCACAGCCCCGATTCAGTATCCTTCTGCATACAGAGGAATGGAACACGGTCAATGGGTAATTTTAGAAAGTGCGCCAACGTTGCAAATTTGACTAGTGAAAACAGACCTCTGTACGTAGGCGAACCTGTCTATTTCGTTTGCGGTAATGTAGCATTTCCGTGGTTGCCCAGGGATTGGCATGGAACCTGTTATTTAGGGATTCTATTACCTGGGGTATTTATTGCCAGTACTACAGAAATTTCAAAGACTCGTCCATGACGAGGTGTAAAAGGGGATACTCCAGCACAAACTTTAGGAGATATTATGAAATCTTTTGTACCATTTTTTGGGCAAATTACGAATTCAGAAGATATTAGGGGACTAGCGAGAGTATTGGAGAGAACCATCAATCGGACCACTGACATACTCTATAATATGACGCTAGAGCAGAGAGCGATAAGATTAGTGGCTCTTCAGAACCGGATGGCATTAGATGTCATCCTGGCAGAGCGAGGAGGAGTATGTAAATTAGTGGGGTCCGCTTGCTGCGTTTACGTTCCAGAGTCCTCTCCAACGATCTTTAGGGCGATCCAAAATCTACATGTCCTTAGTTCAGAAGTACATGTTCCTGAGGGAAATTGGGAACTTGGTACATGGTTTTGGGACCTTCTACGGTCATGGGGATGGAAGTTGTTCTCGGCCCTACTGATTATCTTGGGAGGTTTTCTGTTTCTTTGTTGTTGAATACAGTGTCTCCCTGGTATATGCTCAGTATTAGGGGGCTGTTGCGCGCAAGTATATGCCCCAAAGAAGCTCTCCAAAGAGTATGTGTTGAAGGAAACTCTGGTATCAGACCTAATGGCAATAGATATGTCCGACAATGATTCGGGGTGTCTGGACGATGACGCATGGAGTTACTTGCAATCAAATCAGAAAAAGTATTAGCACTTGGCATAGGCCAAAAGGAGGGTTTGTCAAACCGGATATTAAATGATGCCTCTTATTACAAACGATTTGTATGTACATTGGCCTACGCCAAGTTGCTTGAAAAATTGTACGCGAATAACTCTCTGCGGCAAGGTCTTGACCTTAGAAATTGATGTAAGCCGCCATCTTGGATCAAGCCTCCATTTTAGGTTAGAAACCGCCATTTTGGGGGTTTTATACAAAGTCACCCTGTAATCTAAAATGGCCGTTTCGTGTGTCCTTGTTCTTGCCTTAACCTCTCCAACCCTTTGTAGGGAAGTTAATGTCCAACCTGCCTTCAGGCGACATGTTAGGGTCATGTAGACCTTGTCCTTTGTTGACCTCGGAGCAGGGGATTACTTGAATTAGCAATGTTAAACTACAAGTATATAAGAACAGTAATGCTATCCGAATATAATATGCAAAACATTGTTTGGTCTGTATTAAAGCAATATATAAAGAGTGTAAATGTTAAATTGAAGAATAATGGAGTGTGTTAGTAAATGTATCGAAAAGTAAACCGCATGCACGAGATATGTAAATTAGGAAAGTGAACCTGGCGCGACCCTAGCCCAGTGCATGATTAACCTGTAAGGGGGCTGGACATCATTTTACAAATTGCATAAAAGCACTGATGTCCACCTAGGAAATTCCCTCACTGCTCATATTGGACCTGCTGGTGGTCTCTGTGATGTATTGACGGCCAAATAGCTATTTGTGCACTTTGTTGAAAACTGTTCAGTTTTGTAATAAAGATTCTAGGAATCTTTATAAGCCTGTGTCGGTGTATTTTCCTTTGCTCAGTGTAACAGCCGTAATATTGTATTTTTTTATGATTCCACAAAATGTCTGGAGTTACTATCAGGTTTGTTTGCGATCTGCTCCCTTATGAGGTGGACAGTGGAATTCTGCGTGCCCCTGAAGATGGAAAACATCTCGTCGGTCCAATACATATACCACCTGGGGTGGACCATATAGAAAATGATAGCAGAGATGGCAAAGAATTTCTGATACTACTGCCCAGAGAGGAAGATCTCAGTGGCGTAGTACCTCCCAGGAACAAACAATGTGGTGGACAATTGGAACTCGCACTTCCTGACCAATTACAGCGACTGGAGACTAGACAGTGGTATCTTCATTGAGATAGAAAAGAGATGGGGGCTACTTCAGCTGGATCTGTTCGCATCCAGGGTGAACCGCCAACTTCTGCGATACTTCATCTGGAGGCTTGATCTGAGGGTAGAAGCAATGGATGCCTTCCTGCAAACTGGGGAGGAGACAGGAAGTTACACGTTTCCCCTCTTCGTGATGATAGTGAGAGTCCTGGCCAAATCTGAGGAGAAGATCTTGCTGGTGTTGGTGACGCTGTGGTGGAGCTCACAAGCCAGGTTTGCGGTGCTGATGGAGTTCCTGTCAGATGTACCTTTGATATTACCATTGTTTCCTGAGTTCCTGCGAGCATCAGACAGCGAGATTAACCTGTTCGCAGCCTAGGGGACACTCCAGCTGAAACAAGATTTCAGGATGAGATGAAGACTCGCGGTACTTTTGCAACAAGCTTTGGCGCTCATTGCGGAATCATGGGCACCTAGTATAGTGAAGAGTTATAGAGAAGCGTGGAACACATGGAGTGGATGGTGCGTGGAGTGAGGTCTTCATCCCTTTTCAGCACCTCTAGTAGAAGTCTTGAACTTCATAGGTGTGTTTTTCCAGAACGGCAAAGTATTCCGAAGGCTGCGAGTTTATAGATTGGCTATCTCCGCAGGACACGACCTATGCAACAGTCCCGCAGTATGCAGGTTACTGAAAGGAGCAAGGCTTATCAGACCACCGGAGCCTAGGTATTCATCTATTTGGGATGTTAATTTGGTCTTCACAAGACTGGGGGAATGGCCAGACAACCAGGAACTAGGTCAGAAGCGCATTTCAGCTTGCCATCCTGCTTTGTCTAGTGTTGTGTAAAAGGGTATCGGACGTGAGAGCATTAGGCATAACAAGGAAAACGTTTTTCCCTAAATGCATCACCTTCACAGTAACCAGATGCCTGAAGTCTAACTGCAGGACTATTTCTTATTCTTCCCTCCTCAATAAACCTAAGCTGTGTGTGGCAAACTGTTTGAGTGTGTATGAAAAGGACGACTGCAGCGCATAGTCCATTGAACGTAACGCAGTTGCTAATAACCCAGCAAGCGCCTTTTGGGCTGGACCCGACAGCCACTATAGCCAGGTGGATCAAGTGGATTATGGAGAAAGCTGGTATTGACATAATAAATACTAGAGCTTCGCCCCCCCCCCCGTTGTATCTTTTTCGCACTGTTTTTCATGATATTTGTTCTGTTTGTCTGTCATGTGGTTTTGATTGTTCCCGCCCTGAGGCCCACGGGCATGTGGTGCGATGTTAGAAGAAGTTTTAATAAATAAACAATAAACAAATTGCTATGTTTGGAGAGCGCTCGGCTAGGGGTGCGATGGCATCGAAGGCTTTCTCAGTGGGGGCGAGTCTAGAGGAGATTATCAGGACTACAGATTGGTCTAGTGATGTTACACTTAAGAAATGTTACTTTAAGCCAATCACAGGAGTAGTGACTGCAGTGGTAAATAAGCTTTAAACTAGCATAATGCTCCCCTCCGGACTTGCCGTAGAATAATGTTTACCCAGCATAGAATAGCGCAGCGAGACTTGATTCTATTAAAGACACAGACAAGTATTATCCCTCCCATGCCAGCAATTTAAGCCAAGTATTAAAGATGCTGTCATTGTATAATTGCATAGACCTATTTCTGCACAGCGCACACCCAATAGTTCAATTACTCTTGGTATTTGAAGAAAAATGTGTGGGGTGCCGGGGAGAAAAACAACCTTGACACAGGGTTGTATTAATCTATGAAAAACCAACATATGTCCATACACTCATGGAACTCTCCCATCCCCTGCACACCCTTTCAATTGTATATACAATCAATATTTGTTACATTTACCATAATTATTAGGAACAAAAAACTTAGGAAACCAGTTTTTAGTAAAAAACTGTGTATTTCTAATTGATTGTTGCTGTAATCCACCTATTGTTCATTTCACTTCAGTTTTTCATTTTCATTGTATAATTGCATCCCAAACTTATCTGATTTAATGTCTTGTATCGATTGATTGGAGGCACAGAGCAAAGGCTTCGGACTGGAGAAGAAGTTTCGAGAGTCACAGAGTTCAGCAGAATTAGCAGGATCAAGTTTGTTACATGTTCGGATGGAAGAGAGGCTATAGGCTGGGATACGAAGGATGGACGACGTTGAGCAACAAAGAAAGAGGAAGGACTGAGCAGAGGGTGGGGCTTATGAGGCTCGGATTGGGAACGTCTACGGTGGCCGAGAAGGACTTTTCCAGCAAAGCACTACAGAACCTTGGTTATTGTTCAAGTTTGCTGTTTAGTTTGTCGTTCTTGAAGTTATCTGTTTGCTTTGCTGCTGTGGGAGCAAGTAAGGAAAGTGGCTCATAATACTCGGCTCTGTGTCTTTAATAGAATAAAGACTCCTTGCACTATTCTAGGCTGGTATATGTTGATTCTGAAAGACTTCTTAGGTTGGGGTTCAGTTGAGTCAGGCTCTGCTGGGGATGAGGGTCCCCTGGATGTTGTGTCTGCTGTTAAGTGCTCAGTAACCAGAAAATCGAATTGCGTGATGGATTGCCCGTTGCATTGTGTGATGCGTGTGACTCTATTGTGGGTTGTCAATAAGTAACCGCGCTCTGAGGGGTGCTGGGACGGGTTACTCACTGTGCATAATGTTACATCTGTGTCAGGCTAACCACAGTGTCTGAAAGAAAGTCTGGTCATTATTGCATGTTAGAAGAACAGGTAAACAGTGTTTCTCTAAGGCTTCATTTGTGGTTGGTGACATCATATTCATTGAAATGATTCTGTCACTTCATAATCTCAAAGTGAAAGTTATTTGAATGAGGTGGGCGTCCATGGTCGGCTGAGCACAGACCGTGCTAGTTTCCTCTCGTAGTTGCCCAATGGCCTGATCTTACGTCCAAGCTAGGCAGCTTTTATCAAAGTGCCACCTCTCTGTCAGTGCAGGGAAAGACCCATTATAATACTGCCACTGACGCCAGTCGTGTGCAATACTCAAGCCTCCAAACTGTGCTGCTGCCTCCTGGGTTGGAACTTATAAAAGGCATGGCTACCATTTTGAGGTCAGGCAGAACTGCCCTTCTGTATGTCTGACCCTTGCCATGCTCCGGCACGGTCTCTCTGCACTGGCTCCCCCCATTTTAACATGTAGCCCAGCATTTTCACTTTCGATTTTCCCATGTGGACAAGGCTGCATACTTGCAGTAAGCATCCTTCCCTATTCCGCTCCCTCCCACCATGTGTTTTTGACGGCTGCATTCCTGAGCTCTTTTCATGATCACACAAGATACTGGAGACGGGGTCCTATGCTCTTATCTGATCATCACCCGCCCACAGACCCCCCACACTCATTGCGGGAGACATCTGTACCATTCCATGTGCAGTTTAGATTTTGCTCTTTTCAACACTGAGATAAGATATTTTCTGCACACTGCCCTCCAGATTCTCCCTGTTTCCTCGCAATGGGTGCACACAGTGCATGAACACAGGCCCGTGGCTGTACTGTGGAGATGGCCCACAGAGCTCTTCATCTGGATAAATCACCAATTCTGCCCTTGATTGTCCTATGTACGCATGAGTTTGGCATTGCATAAGTTTTATTATTTTTATTATTTAAATACATACATTACACCTGACAAAGTCCTGATGTAAGGGTGGACTTTAGGAGTGCTGTCTCCTAGACCCATGATTCTCTCACGAAAACCATGTCTGTAACTATGGTACTTTTTTTTGTACTGAAAATGAATTAATTTTAAATGAATTAATTTTAAATGTTTTTTTTAAAAAAAGCGCAGATGCCCTGGTTTCAATACCTACTTATTCTGCTTTAATGTATACAGATGTCAGGGGGTGATTGCTACTGCTGTTTGTGCGTATATATATATATATATATTTTCACTGAGAAAACTTTGTTAAAGCGACGTTATAATAAAAATCTATGAAATACACAGAAAAAACTTTCTTAAAGGGACGTTCTGGTTACAAGTAAAACAGAAAAACCTCAAATATGTCAGTTATGGCAAGCTAAGCAACTATAACTCGCGCCACCACTCTGCGCTGCTAAGACAACACCCAGGACATAAAAGATGACATCACAACTGTCATTGTTGACATCACTGATGACATCCAATACCTGTGCCACTTGTTTTTGTTCACTGACATATCTAGACCAGGTAGTTTTGCTCACTAATAGAGAGAATATTAAAATTTAAAAGGTACTTTATATCTCGACGTTAACCTTGTCCTATGGTCTTAAAATACTTTTCTTAGGGTTTGGTCTCAGCTCATGTTACACATACATGGGGCAATAAGCTGGCCCAAAACACACAATTTATTTGTGTACATGAAGTTGAACTTTTATGTTATTAACATGTTCTGATGATGCTGGTTCTTTCTTCCTTATTTTAGTTTCCCCTCTATATGCCTCTGGTGTGTATGCATTCTGAGTCTTCATATGTATTGTTTGTAAAAGCATAAGTGTGTAATTGTTAGTTTGTTATTACTTGTTAGCTCATTATTACTTGTTTAACATTACTCAAAACTAAGATAATGTAGGATTCATTATTTTACTATACAAAATTACAAGATTATAAATATTTTACTTCTGTGGTGCAGGCTGCAGCCATTGCCTATGCTTATGTATGATTCGGTTCCTGTATTAACAACAATACTCCAATACAATGTTGTTTAGATAGATTCAGTAGTTTATGATGGGTCTCGCGATCACCCCTGACATCTTGTTACCAACATTATAAACACAACCCCTTGTAGGGACTTTTCATCCAAATGAATTTCCCATGTGATGTCATCAATGACATTTGTGATGTCATCTTTGATGTCCTGGGTGTTAGCCTTAGCAGCGCACGGTGGTGGGGAAGATGTAATTGAGGGCCTTACTTGGAGAGACGGCAAAGGTAGATACCATGGCGACCGGATCGGATTCCCTCAGGCGACCTTCCGAAGCAGCGTTTCTTCATTGGAGTCACGATGAACACGGGCCTGGATCAGCAGCCGCTGATCTGCGCAACCGCCCAAACACAGAAATGCACTCTCCACACTTCACGCTTTGTGACGGCGGGAGAGGATATAGGGCTGGTCCTGTCCTCAGATTTATGGCAACAGAATGAAATCCTCCTGGTCCGGGGAGCTCTGGCGATGGTCTGTCACACAGAAACACACTCTCCACACTCTATGCGCTCCGCTACAGAGGGAGAGGATATAGGGCTAGACTGGGCCTCAAATTGATGGCCACATATAAATGACTCTCGGTCCAGGGAGCTCTGGTGATGGTCTGCTCCACAAAAACCCACTCTCCACACTCCGTGGCGGAGGGAGAGGATGAAGGGAAGGCTGGGCCTCAGATTGATGTCTTTAGTCAAACAACTTTTCAAAAAAGACTCTATGTTGGTACAATCAAGTAATGTTCTTTAACTGCTTATTTTCAGACAATAAACACTATTTTGTTTCTAATGCCCTTACTCCTTGGAAAGGTTCAGGTTATGATAAAAATCAATATATGTTTTCTTCTGTGAGCACCAAGGCAATGTTTAATGTTGGGTGCTGGTCACTGATTGTTTGGTGATACTGCTGAGCCTGCACTTTTGTTACAGAATGCAAAAACACCAATAACTACTGAAAAATAGTCAACAAACGCAGTTGTAGAGCCTGCAGCCTAGTTTTCTGGTCCCTTAGTAGGTCTGACAAGGCCGATCAGCGTCCACTTTACTTCCCCGGAGAGTGTGTGAGAGAGTTAGTGTATGAGGGAGAGAGAACGAGATAAGAGTGTTTCAGATAGAACTAGAGAGTAAGATATATAGAGTGTGAGAGAGAGAACGAGTGAGAGAGCTAAAGAGAATGTGAGTGTGCGGGAGTGAGAGAAAGTGAGAGCTATAGAGTGCGAGAGAGAATGAGAAAGAGTGAAAAAGTAGGAGTGAAAAAGTAGAGAGAGAGAATATAGGGAGAGAGCGCAAAAGAGAGAAAGAGAGAGAGTGAGAGAGAGAGAGAGAGAGAGAGAGAGAGAGAGAGGAGAGACAGAAACAGAGAGAGAGAGAAATGGATGTTTCCTAGTTGCATAAAACACACGAATGCTGGGTAATTGCGGCTCTGTTGGTCTAGCTCAAGGTTGTCCAACATACGCCAGCAGGCCACAATGCGGCCCTCCAAGCCATTCCTTGTGGCCCGCGAGGCTGTACAGACAACATTGAACAAATAAAGAAATAAACTGGGCCGTGGTGGAGGACTGTTACTGCCTCTGGTGCCCCCTAAAGGGGGTGGGATGTAGAGGTATAATATACCCAGAGGGATCGAACCTGTGTTGCTCCTTGTCGTCTTGCTTCCAAGGCGAGCACGTTGCCCCTGAGCTATCCTCCGGAGACTCTGAAGATCTGAAGTACATTCAATGATACAGAACCAGAACTATTGAGCAAGTTTAACATCATCTTCATCATCAGAATAAATCAACACTGTTGTGGTTATACAAGAGCTAATATATTTAAAGGAATGGAATTACTCCAAATGTAGCAGCACTATTCAATAACCCAAAGTGCTTAAGCATAGTTAATGTGAAAATATGACACTTCTCACCATTGGGACAGTACTGCCTTGGCCAGAGTTTCACACTGAAGAAGTGAGCAAGTGATCCGGGGTCTACAGCCCACACACACGCATGGGATTCCCATGCACCCACTTGCACGATTTGCACCAAATTATTGAGATTGTGCTCCAAGGCACACGCACAGTCTTTGCTCTGAGGTGTGACGCACTCACGGGATAGGATGGCATTTCGTTCTCTTATCCTAGTTGTGTTGCTCTGCCTTTTGAGGGCTACTACAACCTGGATAATTATAGAGGGGTGGAGGAGGGGCAGTATTGGCCTACTGGAATGCAACTGGAAGGCTTAAACCTCCTTCTTACTTGCCTTTAGTATATGCAATACATGCTAGCCAATGTTTCCACTGTTCTGCACCCCCCCCGTCTCCCTCGCCCCAAGTTGGCGACTACGTGCAAATGCAGTCATATAAGTGCTGGTTTATGTCACTTCCTATATTTGGGCACCCCCCGGGAAATTCATAAGTCGGCTCCCCTGCCCGATTTATTTATTTGTTCAATGTTTGTCGGGTCACGTGGACACGAATAATTAATTTATTTCGGCAGTGTTGGGTCCGACCAATAAACCGGGCCATGGTGGAGGACTTTTACTGCCTCAGGTGCCCCCTGGAATTGGATTATGCGTCTTTCATTACCACAGAAGTAGTGAATGTGCATTACAGAGATAAGCTGCCATATGTATTGGGCACACTGCACAGGCAGCATCAATCATTAACAAAGAAGTAATGAATGTGTATTACAGAGATACGTTGGCATATGCATTGGCACACTGCACATGCTCAGGCAGCATCAATCATGCTTTGTAGAGGACGATGCTGGCCTAAATTGGGAACAGCCAGCATAGACATGTTGCTACATAGGCATATTTTGGGCACAACCAGCATGCCAATGGGTTACATCAGTGACAGTGCTGTCTTACACTGTGGACACATTGATCATTAAAATGTGTTGTGTTCTACAATGTTCTTGTCTGTTGTTAGTGACATGGAATGTACATGTTCCCCTTTAGAACTGATTATATACTTATGGTCACTTTTCCTGCTGTAAAATGCCCAATTTCAGCCCCATATTTGGAAAAAAAATCTTGGGGTGGGGAGACCCCACCCCAAACCCTCCCTAGATTGTTATAGCTCCCTCGCTACGCTCGGTCGCCCCCACTATTTCCGAGAAATATCAACACATACACACTAGAAGAAATCACAAGAAACTAACCTTTGATCACTGCCCCGACACCAAAAGCTATCTTTGGGACTGCATGGCTATGCCTGTGATGCTATTGTGTCAAAGGTCACACACCATCGCTTTTGAATATACTGCTTTGGGTCAGGGTGTTCACTATTGGCTTGCCGGCCCACCGGGTGACAAAGTGAATGCTTCGGCCCCACATTCAAAAAGGTTGGACAAGCCTGGACTCTAACTGTATAGCGCCAAGCTCTAGAAGCACGTGACTATGGTACCAAAGTGGTGGGTTTGTAATGCCAGTCGCCACATTGACTGCACCCTTGAATCTACTAGTCACACAGGGAATACGTGGTTACAAGTGGAACAATAGGGGCGCACATCTGCAATTGATGTCTTGGCTTACTCGATGGTCAGGTACCTGTGCTCTCCTGCGTGATGGCCACTTCCTGTGTGCTGTTCACTGTCTCGAACTGCTGTTTCTTTCAGCTTGTGATGTCTGTGTGTAGCCAAGGCTACTAGAAGCATGGAGCCCATCGCTACGATGTTCCCAAGCAGTATATTGGGAGGAAGGAAAGCAATGTGGGACTTTATACGCCAATGGAAACGTCAAACTATGGCCCGGCAAAATGTAATGCTTGAAAATAACTTTACTTGTAAAGCAATTCTCTTTTGTGAACCATAGGTGGCGCCACAGTACGCGCAGGACGCGTGGCATATGGTAGATTATCAAGGATTGGACATTTGGCGACCAAGGGCCCTTTTCACAAAGATTTGTTTACCGCATAAGGGCATTTGTGCTCCGAAAAACGCGCAGTTTGAGTGTGTGCAAATTGCGGATATTTCATTAAGGAAATCTGCGACTGAAGGGAGGAGGCGGTGTCCCCCTCTTAACACTCCGATTCCATAATTGGTGTGTGGGAAGGAGTCGCAATCGACCGGACATGCAAACGAGGGTGACTCGTGGAAGCTCAGGTGGACATTCAGATTTTGGCATAAAAGGGGCAGCTCACTTGCGCCTTTTCTCTCTGGTTGCAATTTGCGCTTGTGACAGCATTCGTCACCTGGACAATCTGCAGGCAAAATCAGAATCTTCTGCAACGTTTCACTGAAAACATCTGATGTCGTTTTCTGTGCAAAAGAAAGTGCGTAAGTGTATTTGCCCCACCATGGAGGCAGACCCTGCGGTGAAATGGTCCATGCGAAAACCTGCACGACGTCCCGAGCGGTGATTAGAGGCAAGCTTACCCAAAGCAGGGCATTCCAGACCAGGAAAGGCGCAATTTCACCCGGAAACGTCACGTGAGTATTACAAAACGCTCAAGACGACATTTGCCGCAAATTCATCCAAGGGAGCACGTCTGCCTACTCTCCGGAAGCGCATCCTCCGTGAACCCGCCATTTCCTTTCTCATGATAGTGGATATGCCAAGTGCTGTCTGAAACACACTGGACCGGAATCCCTATACAAGATCGCAAAAAACAAAATACGAATGAGAGATTTGTTCGAATTTCAGCTGTACGAAAATTTCAAACAAACCCCCCCCCCCCATTCGGTGGCATTAGCAGTGGGGCCCATCCATGTAAGGCAAGGGAACCGGCGTCGCAGAGTGATGCAGGTGACAGAGGCATACAAGAAGGTGTGCCACCCACAGGTAATTAAGGTAGTTTCGGGGAAGCAGGGTTGTCAGAAATATCAGGGTGAGAGAAAACAGTCATTTTTGGTGAAATATCCTAGGTTTTTATCTCCTTCGGTCATTTCTGAGTCAATGAATTCATGGTAATCCCGCTGCACCGGCTTCAGAAAAAAGAGGCGCATAGTCTCCCGTTTATAGGGCCGACCTCAGTACAGGGCTGCCCGGGCGAATGCCCAGTACGCCATTAGCCCCGCCACGCCAGCTCGGGGGAGTCTTTCAAGGTCTCCCTCGAGCTGGTGTGTTGGGAGAAGGTGCGTCCGGCGCCCTTTTGAAATTAAATTTGCCCCGCTCTTGTGCTGGCGGCAGGCTATCCTGTGCGGGGCACATTTGATAACAATAGGTCGCTGATGCTTTCGCTTCAGCGGCCTATTGAAGTGATTACTTCCACACTCCGTCACGGGAGGGTGGCTTTTTTATTAGAATAGGGCACTGTTGCTTTAGCATCGGCAGTTTGGAGCCTCACACAGGTGATGCGTCTTCCCCTGTCGTGGGGCAGGGCATGCCTGTCCCTTTCTGGCCGTGCCTTCAGCTCGATAGCCCTGGCAATGCTGGCTTGTTGCTGGGCAACCGGGACGCCACCCAGGGTTTTCCCAGGCTGTTTCATTTAAATGGTGGCCGGGATGCCGTTGAAGTGTTTTCTGGTGGTTCTGCCTGTATTTGCAATGGGGAAACTGGCAGCTAAGAGGAAACATGTACATGAATATGAATTGGCCTCTACCTATTCCTCCAGGGTGGTTAAGTGGAGGAAGGTAGCTTCACCTGACCCTGGTGATTCCAAGAAGGACTTCAAGGCACTGTTTCAAGAATTCCTGGCCAGCCGTGTGGCAGAGCTTGGTGGGTTGAAGTCTGTCCCAGTGTCTTCTTCGTCCTGCTCTTCTACCTCTTCCTCGGATGCAGCTGGCTACTCTTTGTTCTGAAGATGAGGAGGCCAAAGGGAAGTACTTGGGCTGGGATGTGGTCCAGCTGGTGCTGACTAAGATCTACCTGTTTATGGGGGTTTCAGGAGCCGTCAGTGGTGGAGTGGGCTTTGGAACAGTCAATTTGCCAGTACAAGCATGCTCCCAAGCTGGGCCTCCCTTTGATTTCGGACATCCGTGGTAAGATACTGCGGGAGTGGGATCGGTTGGAGCAGATCTCTATGCCCGGCTGCTATTCTGAGGGTTTTGGTGGTCTTCAGGGCTTCTATCCTGGGGAAGGCTGTTCTGATCTGGACGAAAATACTGCTTCTCTGTCTTACATCAGCCATCAGGTGGTTAAACAGGGTCCCGCTCCCTGAAGGATCTGGCATTGTCCATAGGGGCCTGGACCGAGGCTCACCTGGTCTTCTTGAGAGCAGTCCATTTCCGGGGGTGGACAATGTGACTGCGGACCAGCTCAGCAGGGTGTTTCTGGTCTCGGGGCGATGCCCCTTTGCTCCAAGGTTTTTCAGGAGGTGTGTCAGTGGTTCAGGCATCCCTGGGTGTACTTCTTTGCCTCCCCTGTAACGCACAGCTTCCCGGTTTTGTTCAGACTCTGTCTCAAGTGGTCTGGGGGGTGGACGCTCTTTCCTTTGCCTGGCCACTGGAGCGTCTGTATGCCTTTCCTCGGTTCCCCTGATTCAGAGGGTCATTGGCAGGATCCGGCTGTCTCGGGGGTATTTATCATGGTGGCCTTGGAGGGGGTGGTACCTGAGTCTTCTGGAGATGCGATTGGCTCCTCTGTGGATGTTGCCCAGCTGGCTGTCTCCATTGTGGGGGGGTCGGTCACCCCTTCTCCTCTAGCATCCGCTGTAGGGTCTGGAACATAAGAAGCAGTCTGCATGATTTAGGCCTTTCGGCTGCGGTGGCTGGGATGGCACAGAAGGTGCGTCGGTCCACTATGCTTACATCTTATGGCCATCATTGTGCTAATTGTCTGTCTTGGTGGTCCCCAGGGGGGGTGTCCTGGCGCTGGTCTGTGTCTGCCAGACATTTTACAGGTTCTCCATGAGGGGGCTGAGAGGGGTGTGGCGGTCTCTACTCTCCGTTCTCAGTGGACAGCCATTCAGGCATTTCGGGTTTCTTGTTCCCCTCCAGCAGGGGTTTGGGGGAAGGCTCTTGTCTTGAGGCTGTTGAAAGGGATGGCGGATTCTCGTCCTTTGGGCCGGGTTGGGGATCCGCCTTGGGACCTTACTTTGGTCCGGTCTATGTTGCAGAGACCTCCCTTAGATCGCCTGGCGGGTGTGGAGCTGAAGTGGTTGACGCCGAAGACACCTTTTTGATTGTGGTTACTTGGGCTCTGCGTTTGGGAGAAATCTGTGCCCTCTTGTGCAGGCCTCTGTTTCCGGTGGTCCGGGAGGAGTCTCTGGCCCTCCCGTGTGGCCCTTCTTTTCTTTCTAAAGTCTCCTCTCGGTTCTATCGGTCTCAGGAGGTGGTATTTCCGGCTTTCTTTCCTGCTCCATCCTCTCCTGAGGAGAAAGCTGGGAATGTCAAGCGGGCGGTCTTACAGTATCTTTCCAGGGTGGAGACCTTTCGTCTCACTGATCATCTCTTGGTTACCTTTGGGGTGGGGGGCTGTGGCTGCCGTGTCAAACTAGAAATTATATCGTGCCTCCTATTGCTATGAATATATGTATATTGGCCTACGCCAAGCTGCTAACAAGCTGCTTATAAACTACATGTGAATAAACTCGCATTGCAAGGTCCTGACCTTAGAAACCATGTAAACTGTCATTTTGGGTCAAGCCGCCATTTTAGGTTTTCTTGCTCTATAAAGTCACCATGTGAGCTAAAATGGTAGCCTATGTTATTCAGAAGAGAACTTGATTGTCATGACCTCTGTACAGCTAATGTATAACTTGCCTGCAGGCCACTTGTTAGGGTCATGAGCTGAGACCTTGTCCTTCTGCTGACCTGTGTGCAATGGATTACCTGTATCACCGAAACTGATCTATAATTGAATGAGAACACCTGCTTAACTACATTGTATAAATTAAGTCCCGCATTGTAATGTTAGGCCTAGAGCATACATTATTACCGTTTCTTCTTGTTAATGTATAAACCTAAGATGAACTAGATTTGACCTGGCAAGGGACCCTAGAGCAGTAACTTATTTATGGAATGGTTAACCTGAAGAAAGGCTGGACAACAGCCTGGAGAAATGTATAAAAGCCTGACTGTTTCAATGAATATTTGCACTCACTGAGCACACCGAACCACGCCGGAGTTCGCTGTGTTGTACTGAGGGTCGATAGCTATCTGAATTTTGTTCTGTTCTTTTGTAACTGGATTCAGTATAAAATAAAGTACTTTGTATGTTCCTTTGTAACCTGTGTTTGGTGTGTTTCCTTTTTGGTTACCCTGCCTCATATTATTTCCTTGTTTTCACAGCCGGGCTTCCGCTCCTACAATCAGCCGATGGATTAAGTTTTTGATTCTGCAGGCCTATGAGCCTGCAGACCTCTGACCTGTAGGATGGGTCCAGGGTCCATTCTCTAGGCGAGTTTGCGGGGGGTGCCTTTGCTGGACATTTGACCGGCTGGCACTTGGGCTACTCCTAACACCTTCATTAAACATTATCAACTCAACGTGGACAGACCCCAGTCTACTTCCTTTGGCGTGGGGGCTCTGGGGCCGTGACTGGTTTGGTTGTTGGCAGGGGTTTTGGTTTGCCTGCCTCGTTTTGTCTGTACCTTGAATGAATTGGTGCTGGGTGGGTTTTGCTTTACACTTGGTGTCTGTGCCTTTTGTGATGGCCATGGGCATCCATCCTGTTTCTGCTTTGGTACGATTCAAAGGTAAGTACTGGGACCAAGATGGTTGAACTGCTCAGATTACTTACTGGTAATCTTCATTACTTCTAGTTCTGCTCTGCCTCTTCCCAGTACATATTCTCTCCCCTTCCACCCATGAGTGGAAAGTGCCCATGACTTGGCTTTGGATTTACTGCCATGTGATGGGTGAGTGGGAGGTTATATCTCCTGGGAGGGGAGGCTCCAGGGGATATCAGATTGTGAGCACGAAACATACGGTGAAGAGGAAGAGTAGGACTAGGAGTAATGAAGATTACCAGTAAGTAATCAGAGCATTTTAGGTTATGGCTGAAATTGCTGCGTGTGCATCAGTGGGGCGGGCGTGGCAATGCCTGTAAGTTTAACAACTTGCAAAGGTACTGTGGCACAATCACGCTGTCTCAGTCTAGTAGTTCTTATTGATCATAAAAGAAATCTTTGCTTTAATTCACTTTGGATAATGATCAAAACGATAGTACTGCAGATTGTGAACAAATACCAATTCTCGGGACTAAAGTGTGATATTAAAATAGCATTGTCATTGCTAGTATAGATATGGCAATCAATCGCTCCTAAATAGAACAGGAATTAATTCAAAGTTGTCTCAGCCAACACGCGTTTCGATCTGTGGCATCTTGCTCAGGGCTGATTGTGTTATAAAGTTAATAATATGCATAGTGGGAACAACATAGTAAATAACATGAACCGAATAGTGTTATAACATGTTCACATACTACATTCATGCCCATAGAATGGTGTGTGATTTTAGAGATAATTGCAAACACATGAATTAATCCCATTTTCAAAATTGTATTTGAAACAATTGATGAAAAGGGAAAGAGAAGGGAAACACAAATGTGCTTATATCGCCACTAAATAGCTACCATTGATGAACTCGGCAATCGTCAGAAGCCCTTCTTATGTCTCTCTTACCAAACAAGAGGTATTATGTTTCTTCTGTTTAAATTTTGGAGTATTTTTTACTAATGAATCCTAATTATAGTCCTGGCCTGGTGGCCTGTTTAATGAGAATTTATGCTGTTATGGGCTTGCGGATGGGACCTCACAGCACCCGCCCAGAATATTTTCAGAGACACTTGGGCCCATCAAAGAAGCCCCACCGCAAGAACGGAAGACTCAGCCATGGGGCAAAGTAATTATCCAACACAGACAAGGATCATACAGGAAAACAATTCTCCAGCATCTCTCAGCCTGTTTCACACGGTTTTATGCATGAGTGACATCACACAAATCAGGTCCTCCCCAAAAACCTACGGGCTAGCCTCGTTGGTCAGTTTGGGCTAACTACATATAGGAATTCTATAGGTTAGTAATTCTACTGGCTTCTCATATCAGGTGGTGCTGCCTGAGACTTTTGCTAACTGTTGCAAACTACACTGTTGTAGGGTCGCAGGAAGAACATTTGCCCATGCAACCTTTTGCACTACCTCACAAATAGAGCTTCTGGATTGGCTAGGGTGGATCCTCCCATGCCTGCAACCCTTTCTGTTACAGAGCTCGGTGTATCCTTTCAAGGTGATAGGAATGCACATGAAGGGGTGTGCGTTCCATATTGTTGCTACTGGTCTCATCACCCAGCTGGGAGAGTGTCTGCAGGTTGCAGTTTTGGTGGGCAAGACGTGTATCATTCCACGCTGTCTCGCAGGGAACCGCTTCTCTTCCCACCATGAGTAAATGAGCATTGTCCTGCTGGGTCACATGTGAAGGGACGGCAAAACGAAGCCCTTCTCTCTGCCATTATGAGGATTTTATTCTGAATTCTCGCAGGTGGCTTGCTGCCTCAGGAACCAGGAATTTTCCATCCACCCTTGTGTCATCGATCAAGTACGCGCATACCTCTGCCCCTGGCGCAAGCACATTCCAGCTCCTCCTCCCGCTTCACCGGCATGTTGGGGAATAAACAATAAAATCCCTTTGTGCGGGAAACACAGATTCAAAGGCGCTGTGAATTCACGAAGCAGGCACTGTCAGCGGTTGCGGCCGCACTTGCATTGGCAGTTGCCATGGCGCCTGGGTGACAACGGGGAATGTCCACAGCCAGTCACGTAACACGTCCAAAGTCACGTGACTAGTTCCCTTGGCAATGAGCTGAAATGAACGCTCAGAGTGGTGTTCACTGCTTCTCAGCTGTGTTCCCGGACGCCGTCAAGCTTTTCTTGTTGCTACAATCTTCACGCTACTTGTCTCTTGGATTCTGGACCTTGGCTACGTTATTTTGGACTGTTCTTGGATTTTCCTCAACTCAGTTTACGTTGCATTGTTCATTTGGATTACACGTGTCTTTGGACTCGGAACTGCTTTATGGACTGCCTAGGACGTCCTTCTCTGTATCTCGCATTGGACCATTTGTGGTGTGCTACCACGTCTTTTGGCTACACCACATCAGGTGCTGGACCCCTTCTACACCAAACTCTGCACCACTTTTGCAGGGGATTTTTCTCCTGTACCTTGGGAGTTATACACCCTCTCCTGCTGCAGAGCCTGTCTCCATTCTCTTATTTGGTAGGTGACTTCCCCTTTAGTTTGTATTGCCTGTATTAACTATTGAAGTGCCTGTAACCTGTATTGTTTTCCTTTGCAGCTACCTGGGCACCTGGTGCTGTTGTTTCAGCCACCTGTGGCCTCAATAATCAGTTAGTGAGTGCGACTCTTATCTCCCTGACTGGTGCTTGCCGACTGAGGTATTTTAGTCCGAGTGGTATTCAAGTCTTGACACCTTGTCCTTGGCTGTGAATAAGAGCTCTGCGTGTAATCAGCACTGCGCCTTGTGCTGCAGGAAACACCTCTCCCCTTCCATGTATCTGTGGCCTGTGTTGCCAACCTGATTTACTTCAGTCACCCTATAGATTCCCTATGTGTCTTCATGGCTTCTTATGTTTAGTTGCAATAAAGCATATGCAAGCTGGGTCCACGTATATTATGCAAATTGCGCTGTCACTTTGGGGAAAGAAAGCAAAGGTTTTTAGCATTATGTAAATGGTATCCAACCTCTACCTACAGGAGTTATAAGCATGGTTTTCATGTCTACAAGTAATAAATCTAGTGCATGTCTGTGTAGCGTCATGCATGGATGCATATTTGCTTCATGGCTAACGTGGCTATATCGTTATGTCTCTAATGATGTTATAAATGCCTGGCTTTATAGTCAGTTGATCTGAGCCATTGATGAGACCTCTCTCTCCTCGAAACCATCAACTGGATACGGTTTCAATGGTTGTCTGAGAGAATATCTATTGTCATATCTGTGACAAACGCACAACAATGAGATTTGAAGCATACTCCAGACGCACAATAATGAGATTCGAAGCAAACTCCAAACGCACAACAATGATATTCGAAGCAGATTCCAAATGCACAAAGTTATATACATATATATAAGGCAGCTATATCAATTTACGGAATGTACCTGGAGCGGGAGCTCTACCATGGCTGTGGCATATCCGCTCAGGATTTGCGTATCTAAAGTTGTCAAACTTCTGCTCGAGCTACAGGGATTTACATAAGGCTCTGACCAAGTGGTGAAAATATGTTGTCGTGCAGCAATAACGAGGAGTAAGACGAGGGCATGCGCCGCCCCAAAGACGGGTGTTCCTTATCTATTACTGAAGCAAACCGAGGGTTTTGAGCCCTACCTAGACTCTGTTTCACCAGGGTATGCGAGAGCACTGGATTTTCAGCTCCGGACCAATACACTCAAGGTAGCAGCTGTTACTGCAAGATGGACTAGTTCCCAGGACACTCGATGTAGGTCTGTGGGTACCAAGTGGAAACAGAACATTTTATACTTCTCTGCCCAGGATATCAGGGCCTTAGGAGGTGTTACCCAGAGTCTCTTTTTAGATTGAATAATATGATGTATTTGGAAGCGGCCCCACTGTATTGCAAAAGCACCACTAATGTGAATGAAGTCTATTAAATCACATTTCTTCACAGGGCCTGGTTAAAAAGAGCGAAACTGATTTTATGAGGATATGTCATTATTTTATATGAACTGTCTTCTTTTTAATTGTACATTTCTATGTATGACGATTGGTATATTCTGTGATCATAGGTATTTTAATGTGCCCTCATTGTTTTTTAATTGTATTGATGCTTTTATGGTTTTGTGACCGAATAAAACTTGTTTGAACACAACGTTATCATGGCAGTCGGGGCAGAGCACATCCTTGACTGGGGGGAGTGGTGGGGTTTGGGCCTCTACATGGATCGCTCCGGCAAGGCAATTCTTGCAGGAGCGCAGGTCCATTCTGGCACAAATTCTCCCTGCCTGGCCAAAAGTCAGTCAGCCTCTTTCTCTCTTTCCTCTGTCATGTCCGTGGTGTGAAGCCTCTGCTGTTCAGTTTTTGTCTTTGGCTCCTGAAACATGCAGTTTTACTTCTATTTAAAAACATGACTTCAGCCGCATAAACAAAAAATGCTAAAGTGGAAATGCCATTAGAAGTCAGTGGGGCTCATTAAAGCTTTGCCGGTTCGGAAAAAAAAGCCAGACAAATTGCCAGTAATTCCGGCACCAGCATATATTCCGGACCGGCAAAGCACAAGTCTGCCGGTAGGTGCCCTGATCTACCAGCTGGCCTGACCTGCTGGTAGTGCAGGCCCCTACCAGCAGAAAAATGACGAAATTACTGGTATCAGTACTATCGGTGCCGGTGATTCTGGCAATCCCATCCCATCTCATTCCATAGAGTCCTTATCATCACTCTACCACCCCTAATATCCCGGTAAAACCGGGATATCAGGTGGCACAGATGGTAAGGTGGGTTTGCCGGTAACCCACTGGAATTGCCAGTGGGTTACCGGCAAACCCGCAATGAGGCCCAATGTGTCACACAGGTTAAAGTTCAAATTCTGACAGTCCCCACACCACCTGCTCCACCCCATGGGCAGTCCGACCGACTGTTCGAGACGCACCTGCTACTTTCGGTCCTCCATAGAAACCAGTTCTACACCCTTGCTGTAAAAGTAGGACAGACCCAATAGTCAGGTGTTCTGTTTGAGGTCATGCGTGTTACCTATGTATTAAACTGAACCACTGCTTCACTTTCGTCGGCTGGTCCGCAGGCAAGACCCGGCGGATACGCCGTTAACGGCCATCAACAGAGGCATTGCCAGAGGGTCGCTCAGGGGGCTATAGCCCCGGGTCTTTTGGCTGTAGCCTCTGATAGAAGCTCAGGGGCTACATCCAAAAGGCTATAGCTAGCCCCGAGTCCCGACAGACCTGATATTAGCGCAGCCCCAGATCATTTACAAACATAGCAACACCCTTGGCCATCGGTCTGAGCAATGCGACGCAGCTGCTAACCCCTTCAAGACCTCGTCCAGCACAGAAAAAGTGCTCTGCAACTATGCCGTTGAGAACAACCAGAGCAAAGGGTGGCCTGCACCTTGCACATGCTGAATTCTAATCGATGATGTAAAGATCTCGGGTCTCTTCTAAGAACAACCAGAGCAAAGGGTGGCCTGCACCTTGCACATGCTGAATCCTAATTGGTGATGTAAAGATCTCCGGTCTCTTCTGAGAACAACCAGAGCAAAGAGTGGCCTGCACCTTGCACATGCTGAATTCTAATTGGTGATGTAAAGATCTCAGGTCTCTTGGACACAGTGCGTCAATCAACCTACTGTCCTAGAGAAAGTGCTGGCCCTAAACCTGATGTTATCACATGAAAGGGCATGGATGCATCAAGTAAAATTGCTTTGCTTTGCCAGTTGTCTTCACTCTTTTGCTGCAGCTTGAACATGCCAAGGCAGGGTCACATCTGCTGCCCCGTCCCATTGTCACCCCCCTCAACATTCACAGCTCCATCCTACATGAGCAACCCGTGGATCTTCACGCACGGTCACCGGCATTGGCTGCGTGAAGAACACGGATCATGTTTACAGATCAGTGGCAGATGAGGCTCTTGCTTTTTTAAGCTGAGAACCTTAAATAATATTGATGAGGTTCATTCCTGCAGATGTGAAGGCCCGGTGGTTTCCTGTACAGTGATGGGCATTCTGGATTAATGTAATGCCACACTGCTGGACCAGCCTAAATTCCATTTAAAGAGACTACAGGTTGTCCAGAAACGTCAGCCCTGTTGGAAGCAGGCCATCCCAAATTCGCACATGCTTCCCCCGTCTTGAGTAAACTTCATTGGTTCTTTTTTTTTATTTTTATTTTTATTTTTTTATTTAAGTTGTTTTTAGTTTGTAAACAAACTTTTACAACATATAAAGATTTACATGGTACAAAATGTGTAAAACTTACAGAAACAATTCATCATATATTCAATTAAGTCAAATTTCATACAATACGAAAAAAAAAGAAATCTCGGATACAATGTCCGGGTTAAAACTAATAAAAGTCAGAGTAACGCATTGTTTTTGTCCGATATCCATGTGACTCAGAAGGGGACAATGTAAGATGAAAGATACAAGTTACTTTTGAACAATCAATACGTGGAATTAAGTAACGTCCAGAGGGAGACCTATTCATCATGCAATGCAAGTAGTCAACGAAAGCATAGGTTCTATATGGCAAGACAAGAAACAAAACACATTACTTAATGGGCTATTAGGATATTTTAAGAGAATGATTTTTACTTTAAAAGCAACAGTTCTAGAGAAATGTAAATGAATGCCATGGACATAGAGAGTAGCAGTTATATGGATTGCATAGTCCTCGAAGTACATTCACTAAGTGCAAAATCAGAACAACTACACCCACGCATTTGAATCAATAAGTTTATCAATCCGGTTTCTCTAAGAATACTCGTAGTTTAGTTGCAAGCTCTTCCTTGATAATAGCAAGACGTCGAGTTAATGAGAGGACAAGACCGGTACTGGTGCCCACATGCATGTTATCCTTAACCAATCTCTTGAAGATTCGGTGGAGCTGATTTTGTTCTGGCCAAAGGTTGTAATTCTGTGCGCTTCAAAGAGGTCACAGCAGATAACTAGATGTTTCATAGTTTCTTTTTGTGATTGGCTGTTACAGAACCTACAGGTACACTTAGATGCCTCTCTCATAAGGGGATACCAGTGTTTAATTCGTTCATATGTTGGTACTTGATTCAGTTTAAATCTAAGGTAAAGATCACGCGCCTTATTACAGGGGAAACGGATGGGATTCAGTTGACGTGGCAGTCTTTTGGTTATAAACTGTGCAGTTTCCTTGTAGGATTGATAGGTAGATAATTCAACCGTGACACCAGTCAAATTCATAAAATCTTTTTTTTAACATACGCTATCCTAAATTACAGATCATCAACATTTAAATTGATATCGTCAAGCAGGTCTAACATTTTGTCACAGTATTTCGCAACTGATAAAGGATTGCGCTCTGCTATCATGGTGCCTAGATTCGCATATAAGGAGTTAGAAGGAGGAAACATCACTTTGGCAAAGTTATTGCGTCATTAAGTTGACGCCATTTGTATCTTGCTGACAGTGCAGAGATTCCCTGTTCATTGGTTCTGTTGAGGGTAGGGTCTCGTTTAAGGATCGGTGTCTTATACGCCGGGTATTGCATGGCCATGGGGGCTTATTTGTTCACGAGAAACATATCCCATATGTCCCTCGCAGGGCTTTGCACTCTGTTGGCCATCATCTCCTTCTAGTACCTCGGATTAAGAAAATCACAGTTGCAGCTGGGCGTTTTCTGTGGCAGGGCCCAGCCTTGGAATTCCCTCCTTCTGGCACTCTGACTCATTGATGACAATTCTAAATTCTGACAGGCCCTAAAGAAGTTCCATTACCCGTATTAAGTGGTATTTGTTCTCTGCATCACTATACTGACCTTCTCTTTCACTGACTTGCCCGGTGGTTCCGTCACAGTGCCAAGATACAATCGGGGTTATAGCTGCGGTGTAACACGTTTTTCTAAACATACCACAACAATCTCCATGTTGACAATTCCAGCTAGACCATGAACCCCTGGAGATTGCCATTCGGTGTGCAGTGCAAGCAGAGGAGGAGTGGATAGCCTTAGAAAAGACCGGAACTATATAGAAAGCCTGGAATTGTGGTTATTACCAATCATGGTCACGAAGAAGGTCAAGGAAGGACAGGTCTGCCTCTGCGTAGAGGTGTGCCTACCCACCCAGATAATTCAGATTGAAAGACTCCTCATACCCATAACTGAAGACCTCACAGAAGACTGAAAGGTTGACTCAATCTTCTCCAAGCTGGACTTCAAAGTAGGATGTCACCAGGTGAAGCTGAGTAATAAGTTAAGTTCCCTAATGACATTCTCCAAGCATGTGGGGCTTGGCAGAAAGTAGTACTTGAACTTTGTCCTCTCCTCCACTGTGAAGGTCTTCCAAGACACCATACGCCAATCACTCGGTGATCTGTAAGTCATCATCGACATGAGTAGCAACATACTGGGGCACTCCTGAATCTAAGAGCACTTGCCCAGACTGCAATCTGTGCAGCATCTTCACGATGACGTACTTTGACTTCAAAAAGGATATCAATATCATTGCCGATGCTAGCCAATGAGGCCTAGTTGTTGTACTTGCCAAAATGAACACACTTGCTGTGGTGCATTAAACACTTCCATCTATACACATGTGGACAGCCATTCAAACCTGTCCTGGATCTCAAACCACTCACACCATATTTCAGGGAATTGCTCCCAAACCACCAGCCTTGATAGAGAAGCGGAATGCTAAAGCTTCAAGACTGGAACTTTGAGCGTGAGCGACACCTGGGCTCTGACAACCCTGCAGAATTTCTGCCTCGCCACCCGAGAGCGGCAGTCTAGGAAACAAGTTAGACTTGCACATAGTGATGACTCTCCCCCAGGCACATCTACCCCAAAGACGGGTCTTGCCAGAAAATGTTCCACTTCCTCTGACTATATTTGTCTCACAGTGCGAAGAGGCTACAGTTTGTTTAATGCGACAACCCAAGACAGTGAGAAAAATACTCATCTGTTCTTCAGGAAGGGGAAGGTCCCTAGAAAAGTGCACTGATTGTCACTAAGCGGTCCTACTTTAAGCAGATATCAAAATCTAAACTTTTGTGCCTCATGGAAGAAAATTGAGTAAGAAAGAGTACAGCGGTGGACTGAGAGGAAAGTAGTCAATGATTACATGTTAAAAAAGGAAAGATAGAGTCCCAAATAATTTATTTTTTCCGTCATCGACTGTACCAACCATAATTAAAAATATTGTTTTCAAAAGAACAATCAGTGGGACTGAGTATCATACTTTTGCGTCATACGTCAACCAGTTTCAGCTGCATACATTATGGAGAGCTGTCATCAGGACAAACTACATGATTGAAAACATATAGCAATAGTAATTATCTGGATTGAGTCACCTCCTTGTCTTACCAATGAAAGGTGAGTCAATGGCATTGAGGGCAGGCTGTTTAATATTGCATTCTGTAATACTGCCCTTTGCACATCGTCCACGAAGTCAATGGCAGCACAGCAAAGAATGAGTGCCTCTGGATCACTCTAGCAACTCTTAAGTCTAGCTAGTGAGAGGATCTGCTCAGCCAACAGCACCGCTCTACCCAGGAAGCCAAATTGGTACATGGTGGCGTCCGCCTGTAATCCCAGCATGAGTCCGGGAGGCTGAGGTTGTGGATGGGGGTTCGCGGCTGCTGTTTGCATCCACTGGTGATCTGTGCAAGTGCTATCCTGAGTATATTCTGTGTCACCCCAAGTGAAGGGGCCTGTGTTCTGTTCCTGGTGAACCCCGAGAGAAGAGGTCTTGTTTCTTTGTCAAGTGGGATCTATGAAGTACACGAGCAGTCAGCTGGGCCTCACAGGCATAACCTCCCAAAAATGTTTTAAACAAATAAAATGACATTGCTGCTCGTAGCCGTAGTCACCATTCACACATCGCTATCTCTATAAGAAGAGGTCCTGTTGCTATGAGACATTCCTACAAGAGATCAACAGGTGGGAAAATCATAGGCAGTTTCATCCGGGACAGAGGACACCAATCATGGTAGCAAATCAGCCTAGACCTCCCTACTCTGAATGCAGGCAAACAACTGCTGGTATTTAAAGATGACTATTCCACATTGCCAGAATGAGTGTCCTTCAATGTGGAGACTGTGATTCCCAAACTGAGAAAACTTTAGAAACCTCAGGTAATAGAAACAGACAAAGGCCATTATTTTTAAGACTATGCCTGCCTTCAGTAAATTGAAATGTTAATGAGACAGTGAACAGTGTTATTCACGTAGCGCTTGGGTGGGGCAAAGAAATTGATCTTGAACTCTTCAGATTTCTGAGGAACTATTGGCGACCTCACCCAAGCCCTAGTAATTGACCTCCTCAACCACGCCAACACACAAGCTTTGGTGTCTGCTGGCTGGGCCTGGAAATAAATCAAGAGTAAAGGTCCTGGAGCAATTATCCAATAGCTCACCATTGGTGTCTGCTCTCTAGGCCTAGAGAAGAAGCCAAGTATTGAGGTTCTGGATCCTTCTGAAGCTCACAATGATGTCTGCTGCTCAGGCCTGTATAAGACGTGAAGGATTGGGGTCTTGGAGATGGTCCATGGTAGAGCCCCTGGTGATCCTTCAAGAACTCACCAGGGCATATCCTGCATGAAAAGAAGTCAAGGGTACCGGATAAATTATTAAATAGCTCACCATTGGTGTCTGCTGCCTATGCCTGGAGAAGAAGGCAAGGGTTGCAGTCCCAGAGATGGTCCATGGCAGTGCAAAGAGTATTCCTCAATTAGCTCACCATTCTCGTCTGCTGCCCGGTCCTGAAGAAGAAAGAAATCGAGCATTTAGATCTTAAAGATGGTTAATGGAAGTGCTCTGTGTTATACACCAATAGCGCACCATTGGTGTCTGTTGCCCGGACCTGGAGAAGAAGTCAAGGGTTGGGGTCATGGAGATCGTCCATGTCAGTGCACTGAGCGATCCATCAATAGCTCATGGTGTCTGCTATCCAGGCCTGGAAAGAAGTCAAGGGCTGTGAAAAGGAAGACCTAAACGTGGCCCTCGTTGCATCTATCTTACTCTCATCCAGACGGCAGAGAAATGAAAGGTGTACATCGTTCCTGGTTCCCTCATTGCCATCACCGATGTATCGCAGGTGTGAGAAATGATATTCGATCAGACAGCCATTAAGAACCTATCCTGATGATATTACTGAAGATATAAGCTTGCAGTCAAGGGAGCAGGTAGACGGACTGTGACTATGCAGAAGCTGATGACATGAGGACTGAGACAATGACAATGATGTTTTAGACATGAAGCACATATGCATCCCTACATGAAGCTACACAGACACTTAGATTAAATTGCCTGCAGACACTAAGAACAGGCTTATGACCCACTTAGATAGAGGACAGACACACTCTTGCTATGCAGTAACCGCAAGTTGCACAAGAATAGATATAAACTGCTTGCTAATGCTAAACACAACTAACATCGGTGGCCATGTAAATCAAGATGGAAGCCACAGCTACATTGAAATGAATGGAAGGTGTTGAAAGGACTTGTGAATTCAGAGAGAAACCCCACATGCTGATTTTGCAGAGACACACAGGCCAGGCTGACAGTGCAGCCACTGTGCATGTCCTTGCCAAGGACACCAAGGGAGAATGTTTCATATTAGCAGACAAGAGAGGACACCTGCATGTGTGAAAGCTGAAAATCCTAATAAATGTGAGCAGGAAAAATCAGGTCTGTGGTCCCAGCACACGTGATCTGAACCTGGGAGACAAAGCCTATTCATTTGAGCCAAGCAAAGGTAGTTATTCCCATCCAACTGAAGACCGGATGAGACAAAAATAATACCAGGTCCTAAACCTAATGCTCTGTCCTAAGGCCTAGAGGATTGGAGATGGTAACTTGTTGGAAACATGCAGCATCTTTGGGGCTGTTCTCACTACCTTGAATAAGTTGCACTTGGGCTGATATTTTCCAAAACTCCAAGGCTGAGAAGACCCTACCTGACCAATCCCTATTCACCTTCCATGTTAAGCTCACACTTTGTTGCACCACCCAATAACAGCACATTAACCTGAAATATTTGTAGTTGCAACATTTAGGAGGTGGTGGCAGGAGGAGCCATCAGATGCGTTTTATCCAATTGCGGTACTAATCCCCTATAGAGTGTATATGTAGTTTACCCTATTAACCAATTCCGCTCCACCTTAGGTTTCAGAGATGTGTCTTTGTTTAGTGACATCATAGAGCCTCAAAACGGGATGACCGGCCTGAGATGGCCGAGTGAATTTTGGAGAATGCAGTATTGTCCAATTTAATTCCTGTTGTCAAAGTTTTGAATAAAACAATAAAGCTTTGTTACATTGCTGGACTTTTGAGTGCAGGGGATTTCCTTGGCTCAGTTCCTCTTGCTATTAGAAGATGGTCGCTAAAACCCCTGGCAAAGGCTGTTTTTCCCCACTGTGTACCCGAAAGGAATGCGTCACGACCCACGAGGACCGGACTAAAGACCATGCATGGAAACTGAGAAGGCCGTCAGGAGCCCCCTTTGTGAAATTCCTGATCATTCCCTGTGGAACACTAAGCAGACCAGAGGGCAGAGTGGCAGACTGTGGGAGTGAAAATTGAGTTTATTTGACTTGTTTCGTGTTATTTATGCAATTATACCTGTTTGCTGGCGTTAGCCAGGTTACGGATGAATTATGGATCCCTGTTTCTAAGCTGTTAACTTAGTTTATGGATGAATTATGTATGAATACCTGTTTCTAGACTGTTAGCTTAGTTAACGGATGAAAAGAAGTATACCTGTTTCTAGGTGGTTAGCTTAGTTTACGGATGACGAGATGTATCCCTGTGCCTAGGTGCTATCTTAGGTCGCAGAAGGTGGTATATTATTGATTCTTTATAGATGTATTCCTATGCTGCGGTAGAGAAGAAGGACCACATATTTCTAAGATATGGTATCCCTTGGGATTTGAAAAGCAGGATGATGTCAGTGGGGTATTTGTATGGTCATGTTTTGGTGTATTGTGGGGTTTGAGAGTGCACTCAAAGTATTGGTTTTGTCTAAGGGCTTATGTCATCACACAAAAGGTGTTAATAGGATTGCCCCGATGGTGAAGGCCCGTAGTGGGGCACAGAACTATTGGGAAAGAGAAGAAAAACATGGAAAAGTTGCTGGTTTATTACTGGACGAGGTGGTGTTGAAGATTCAGAAATCGAGAGAATCGATGTACCATTTGGGTTGGCTTCAGGAGCATGTGGTAGAGTGGTGGTTTGGCCTTTGACGGTGGTGTATGGAACATGCCCTTGCTGTTACTCGGTGAGCCGGAGAGGCTGGTGGAACAACATGGAGGTTATGATGTGGAGAAGTTGATTATTGACATTAATTGTGATACTGAATTTGGCATCGTTGAAGTGTACAAAACCCAGTATCGGCAGTCTGAGAGTGATGTGCCACCATGGGGATATACCCCTTCTACATTTGTGCAAGTTCCTTCTGTGGTATTAGAACAACATACGTAACTATAGCGCGGAATGAACTTCCGATACTGAGCCCAAAATGGCAAACACATGGCCCAGGGAGGGTTCTCTTTCGAATTCTGTGCTGCAACACATGACCACATACCTACATGCAGCGTATAAGCGGAGGAAATTAGGCAACAGATTATCATTATTGGAGCTATGGAAGATGTTTGAGGACAAGGAAGAGGACCCACCCAAGAAAGAGTGGATGCTTAACCAGCATGATGTGGGGGTGAAGCACCCATGGCTACTCTTCTTCCTCCTCCTTGTCAAAGCATAGACCGTACGACAGGAGACCATGGATTTTACCCCCTGAAGGAACTAAATGCAGCAGCAGGATACAATAACCTTGTTTATGCACCGCATGCGTATAGTAGCGAATACGCGCTTAGTGGCGCTAAGCTGGCGAATAAGAAAACAGGGACTATGATTAATGAATGCAAAGAGCACAGGGACCTGCAAGCAAAGTTCACTGGGGGCAACGAGGTAACTCAGGGATGCAAGGTGGATGAAGAGGTAACAGTCCCACAAAACGAGTGGGTGGGAGGACAGTTATTGCTTAAACTGGATGGAAGGAGTATAGCGGGCCCAGAGACATTGGGGAAGGAAGCAAGTAAACAAAGAGATAAAGAGCAAGAGGATGAGAGAATGGACAGAGAAAATGGAGGAAGTGAGCAGAAGAGAAAGGAAGGAGATGGAAGACCAGGAACAGTTGAGAAAGGAGGTTGAGAAAGTAGATGAGAAAGAGAGACAGGAAAAAGAAAAGAGGAGAAGTCAGTAAGAAAGAGAAGAGAAGGCTAAGAAAAAGTCAGAAGAGGAGAAGGAAAGGCAGACACAATTAAGAAGGGAAAAGACGACCATGGAAATTGAAAGACTTGTTAAAGAACATCAATGTAGGGAGGAAGAAGAGAGAGAGAGAGAGAGAGAGAGAGAGAGAGAGAGAGAGAGAGAGAGAGAGAGAGAGAGAGAGACACTCTCTCCTTAAGGAGGTATACAGAGGAGAATTGGGATATTGTACTGAAGCAAGCAGAAGAGATAGCGCTTCTGTCCCTAAGCCAAGCAGAAACGTAGCAGGGTCCCCACAGAGGGGGGAAACGATTCACTGGACAGAGCAGTGGGGAGACGACAAGGTAAGCACATTTTGTGGATGGTTTATCTTTGAGGATGATGGGGGATTAGACAGTGGTGATATCTTATGGACAATGGGGTCAGATGAAGAACTAGGGGGAAGTGATGGTGATGACAGGAGGAGGCGGCACCGCCCCTCTGAGGGTGTAAGGCCAGAGCGGGAGGCACTGTGAGATGAAGGGGATGACACAGAAAGGGAAAAGCTCGAACCTGTGGGGCACGCAAAGTGCTCCAAATGCAGAATGCACAGCGCAGACAAAGTCATGCCATATGCGCAGACATTGAGGGCATCACCTGGACAAAGGAGAGCTAGCATGATGTGCGCATTTACCATTATGAAGAGCACAGGCAGGTATTCCAGAGGTGTGGGGCTGACAAAGTTTCCGCTGTTAGAAAAGGGTGGTGGACGACCACAATCTATACCTTGGCAGCAGATGGACAAAGATAACTTGAGATGTAAGCTACCATCGTTGACTGCAGGAGTGGGGAAATGGATTTATGAGCTAGAAAGGTTGACGGCAGCTGCGACATTAGCAGTGGGTGACATGAAGAGCTTACTTTCAGCCATTCTTGGGGAGGTAGCTGATGATGTTTGTAAACAGGCAAGTTATCCTGGACTGACAGCACAGAACACAGCACATCATGGAGTGTTGTTCAATAACTTCAGAGCAGCCATATGCCGAACTTTCGGAGTACAGTACCCAGACACATCTGACATAAGCACAATTATGGCATGCAAATTATACAAAGATGAGGACCCACTCCAATATAGTCAGCAGATAGAAGTACATTGGCATCTTGAGGCGCGTGAACCGTGGGATAAAACCATAGGTTTATTTACCACATATTAAGCCAGGGATTGCCAGAGCAGCTACAGCAGCAATTGAAAAAACTAGAGTGGATAGAAGCAAAGCCATGGTCAGAAATTCAGCTGACTATAGTGCATTGTAATTGCAATTGGTTATTTATGACGTGTTTAATACCAAGAGGTTTCTAAGCGTGTGCCCGGGGATCGAACCTGGGTTGCTCTGCGTCATGTTACTTCCAAGGTTAGCGCATTGCCCCTGAGCTATCCTCCCAGCCCATTACTGTCGACTAATGCAGGTGACTCCGATAAAAAAACGTGAAGAAAGAAAACAGGAAGAAGCAAAGTTAGTTCAGAAAAAACAGTCCAAGTATACAATGGAAGGGGCGATGCTGACAAGCGGAGAGTGAATGGTTACCCAGAACACTAGGCCCCAGCAGTCAATAGCAGGGGGAAGGTTTGCAGGAACTGGAGACACTAACTATTGGCCACGGGGAAGCTGAGGCATGCCCAGGTGGGAGAGGAGCAGGGCACTCATCGCAGCAGCAAGGAGACGGGTTCAACAGAGACAGGACAGCCCAGATCCATGGGAAGCCCACGGCAGTGCTCGACATGCAGGTAGATAGGCCATTTATCCCATGTGTGTGGAAGCAGAGAGGGAATGCAGGAGGGTGGGAAGGAGCCAATGTGGGACAACCCGACTGTTATGCCCAAGATCACACACCGACGCAGACTTATGCGCCGCAAGTGGCACCAGCACAGCATGCGCCGGCCCAATCACAATAGTTCATGACATATACATCGCAGGCTCAGGTGTACACCTAGCCATTGCAAGCAGTATCAGAAGCACCGTCACAGCATAAAACTGTAACCATGAGACACACATACACCGCAATGCAAACTACCACACAGATACTGGGGGCAGCAACCAACGTGGGAGGGAATCCTTTTACAGGGACAGCAATGACTTTATATCCACAATAGGACAGCCCACAAACAGACTTGAGGTGCTCAATCCTATCTTTTACACCCAACCTGGATGAGGAACCACGTGTGGGGGTAACCATAGGTGACAAAGACAAAAATGTTCTTTCCTTTATTAGCGAGGGGAGATATTCTATGTCAGTCATTTCCATGAATGCTCAAGGCTTCTCTGGGGCTACGGATTTGGTTCCTTTTACTGACAAATGGGCAATTTCCATTGGGGAACATGATATATTTATAATGCGCCTATACACAATGTGTTTCAAGGCGCAACACATGACCTTACTATGCCACTGTTATATTTCCACCGGTTGCCAGATGCCAGTTAACATAATGGGAAAGGACATTTTGAGTGAACTAAACATGACATGATTTACTAAGCATGGGATAGTGTGTTTTACCACAGGAATTCAGTATATGAATGCGCAAAAATGCATTGAAGAATGTATTCTGCGGCAGACTGTACAGAGGGGGGTGCCCGTATACCCAGAGCTATTCTAATATGGGATGAAGTGCTGTTAGCATGGCTTCCAGGGATAGAGGGCCAGCTGCTCTGCTTGCCCAACGAGGTCTTGTTCAGACCAGAGATTCCCTTAGATAAGGAAGGAGGACAGTTATAGTGCCAGACGAAAGGATAGTATTGCAAGGGACAGATGATACAGGGCGAGCATGGAGAGCAGTAATTGCAATGGGAGAAGGGCACAGACTGACTGACTTGACAGACAAGGAATTGTTTAGGGATGACTATTGAGATATTGAGACAGTGTTCTTCATGAGCATTACATGCTGGGTGAGGATTCATTACAGGGAAGTCCCGCAGAGAATGGCTCTACCTAAAAGGTGCCACAGCCCTGGTACAGGTGCCGAGCGTACTTTGGACCAATAGCCCATATGACGTTGGCCCATTAAAAGGGATAGGAGCTGTTAAAATAAAGCTCAAGCCAGGGGCAATCTTGCAGAGAGCACCCTCTATCCAGGCAGGCAGGCAAAGGCATTTTTGAGACAATGTACACACTAGTACAGCAAGGAATTCTGGTACCAATCCGAATCTTAATGTAACATGGCTGTGTACCGGGTAAAGAAGGTGACAGGGGGATCATGGCATTTTAGCCAGGATTTGTACCATTTAAACAATATTTTTGAAGCAGAATTTCCATTAGTCCCCAATCCAGCACCAATATTATGTAGAATCCTGCCAGACGCTGATCACTTCACAGTGACAGATTTAAAGAACTCATTCTTCTCTATCCCACTCCATGAAGAATCACAGGACTTGACACCGTTTCTATATAGAAATAAAAAGTAGAAACATCTTTTTAAGACTTCCAAAATGGTACTATGAAATACCTTCTAATTTTAACAAGGTCTTGCAAGTGGACATGCGGAGCATATATCTAGACAGCACGGTCATCCAATATGTGGACAACATCTTAATATGCACCAGGACAGATGAGCAGTGCCGAGTAGATTTGGAGCAGTTTTGGCAGAAAAAGGATACAAGAAAGACCAGGAAAAGCTACAGTATTGCCAGGGGGAGGTCCAATACATTAGACACCTAATATCTCAGGAGGGCAGAAAAGTAACCCCGGAGAGAGCAGATACTTGGTTGGTCTTCCATCTTTCAGGCAATTACAACAAGGACTCGGATGAGATTGGCCACATCTAGGAGATTATTCAAAGATAGATAAATACCAACTCGCTTTAAATAACGAGAAAACCCCAGCTGATGTGTGTTGGCTCTAGCCAACGTTTTTCTCCAGGTTGAACTCTAGGTATTCTCAATTTCAAATAGTAGACTGTGTCATCTAAACCTGCTCTTGGGTCAAGACACTTGGAGTTTATTTAGACTTCAACTTAAATATGAAATAACATGTCGTCACTCAGACTAAAATTGCGTGTACATACACAACGAAGCTCATCATGTAGATAAAACCGTAACTTTCTGAAATGAATTTCTCTGCATTGGCTACTGTCCTTATTAACTCTAGGATAGATTACTGCAATAGCCTTCTTGCTGGTACTTAAGATATTGCAGACTTCTCCGAATAATGCTGTGAATATTTGTGGCCTCAGGCGCTCTGAACACACAGCAGTGTCACAACGGTCACTACACTGGCTGCCGCTTCAACAGCGTATTTCCTATAAAATTGTTACCATGACAAACAAATATGTGGCTAATATAGCTCCTCTTTATTTAGTCGATAGACTGTCTAAACCCCTGAACCTTCGCTCTCTTTGATCAACCAAGCTTAATAAACTGTTCCAACCTAAATGCAAATTGAAGAATTTTGGAGGTACTACTTTTGATTTCTATGCTCCTTCTCTATGGAATTCCCTGCCCTGTCATCTTCGTAATGCTCCAACTTTATCACAGTTTAAGAAAGCCGTGAAAACCTTTCTATTTAATTCCAACGACTAGACCTTTTGTGTGTCATCTCTATCTGCTTTATGGTTGATTGACTCTTCCCTCTTACTGGACTACTTGCGCACTGAGGCCTTTTGGCGAGTTGCCCTATATAAGCAATCCAAAAAGAAAAGAAAGAGGCAATTTCTAGGACACCACCATCAGAGACTATGAGGGAGATGCAGCAATTCTTGGGCCTTTGCAGCTATTGCAGGGCCTGGGTGTTTCATTACAGCACGTACACTAGACCTCCCCTAAACAGGCTCAAGCAGGCTCAGAGGGAGGACGGCAAACTAACATGGACAAGGGAAATGACGGATGCATTTAATGAACTAAAAAGAGCTACTTGCACTTCTCCATTTCTAGGAATCCCTGATTATAGCTCAGAATTATATTTCTTTTCACACGCGAAGGGCGCAGTAATGCCAGCTTTGCTCAGGCAAAAGACTACCTTAGGGTACAAGCCAGTAGCTTATTATAGTGGGCATTTAGACCCAGTAATGAGAGGTCAGTGTACGTGTGAACAAGCACTGGCTGCTGCTCATTTGCAGTAGAGAAGTCTGTAAGTGTCATAATGGGCTGTAGCACCACCCTGTATGTGTAACATGCCCTTTTTGCCATTCTTGAAAAGCCGAAGAGCATGTTGATCACACAGCGAGCATACAAATATGAGGTAATTATTTTGAATCGGGTGATAAAGGTAGTGAGGTGTAGAGTTGTGAATCTGGCAACCTTGATGGCAGAGCCAATAGAGGAGGAAGACTACATACATGACTGTGCCACATACATTGAATACTATGACAACATTGCTAGAGCACGGGAGAATGTTCTTGAGAGAGGGGAGGATCTCTTTATTGACGGGTCACCAACAATTGACCAGGCGATGAGAGAACAACATACAGGGACAGCAGTTGTGAAGTTAGAGCAGGGCGGGACATTTTCAGCGCAAGCGTCAGAATAAGTAAAGCTCGTAATAGTGCTAGAGACAAATGGGGACAAGGAGATCACTGTGTAGGCCGACTCAACTCGTGACGTCAACCATACATACAGGATTTCCATTGACATTTTTTGCGCCAAAACTGCTGCAGGGATTGATCCCATTCTCAAGACTCACCTATTATAGGTATTATAGAACAATATAGATACGACAACGCTTTGAATTGAAATTCAGGCTACTGTGCAACTCAACCTTATTTCGTTGCACTTGACTTCAGATGAGGCGACATCCAACAATTGGAGACCTGTAATTCATTTGGAATCAAATTGCTTGAGACATTCTTTACCCGTTTAGGACTGGTCAGTCCTTCCAGGTGATTGAATCACATGCTTCGAAAATTGACCTTGAGAATGACCAGGTGGTTGAAACACGTGTCAGCTGTACACTACATAGAATAAATTCCGGCTATCATAGCATAACTTGTCTTGTACTTTTGCATTGACATACATTCAGTTTTTGAATCAATCCTATCCTGAGCGTGAGTCACCTTCCCAAAATTTCAATCATTTGTACATATTATTACAAACACTAGTGGGTGGGCTTATGGGAATTGTGTGTTCGCTGCCGGTCCAGAACTTTGAGTGTTCTTTAATCTAGAGTGGTCACTAGTGCACAGTAATCATATCGAACCCACTGTTTTCAATTATCTGTCTGTTATGTGTCATGAGTGGACATAGGCAGTGGAATGTACACAAGATCACACAGTGAATAGCTTTGAGTCAAACAACATGCACTCAGGAACCAAGACACATGTTCACTAAATCACAGGATGTGCAAGTAGGCAAGTAGGCAGCATAGAAGATTCATAGGCAGGCCTCTGGTGAGGAAGATACTCATGAGTCGAAGGAAGGTATAGAGGACTTTCAGGATCTGAAGCAGAGTTGGAAGGCTCAGCAAACTCAGTCACTGGGAGTGGACACTTGTCCTTGAGAATGATGGCAGGCTAGTGTGACATGCAGTAGACAATGGTAGCCAGTATGTTAGCCTTTCTGCCGAGAGCTGACAGGCGGGAGGCGAAGTAACTGCAGGCATGCTGGCAAAAGTCTCAAAATCTGATGCTGAATACTCTGGAGGCTCCGGTGCTGAAGTCAAGCAGTTGTAAAAATCATCCCGTGTAGAAGGCAGGCATTCTGGTAGTCCTCCTGAAGCATAAGAAGGGCATGCTGGAAGTTCTTCGGTAGTAAATGGTAGGGATTCAGGTGGAATCTCTAGCGCTGAAGGAAATGCTGCAGGACCTGGCAGTGTAGATAGTTATACCTCTGATATTGGCACTGAGGATAAGCATGCCACAGGTGTTTAATGAACGGAAGGCAGACAAGCAGTAGGCTCTGGGTTTGAAGACATGCACTAAGGACGGACTGCCAGAGACTCTATGGCTAAAGAGTGATATGCTGGATGAGTCGCTGTAGTTGAAGACATGCTCTTAGGACAGACTGCCGAAGGCTCTATGGCTGTAAAGTGATATGCTGGATGAGTCGCTGTAGCTGAAGACAGTCATGCCAGAGGGGACTTTGAGGCTGAAGACATGCATGCTGGCACTATCTCTGCCGCTGAAGACAAGCATGTAGAGGTCTCTGGGGCGGACTACGTACATGGTGGAGGCTCTTGAGTAAATGGCAGAAGTTCATTGATTGAAGACACTTGAAATATGACTGCAGAGCTGGGGACTGGAACGTAGAAGAGTCAATGGCTTTCGGAAGACAGACTGAAGTCTCAGAAGTCGACAGACACATTGGATGCTCATGAATGGAAGGCACCTCTAGGGCAATAGACTCCTTGGCACCAGTAACCAAAGACTGAGCAGTACATTTGCAGTCCCTTTCCTTAGTGGATGACACAGAGTCACTTTCTTTGTAGAAGTCAAAATCAACCAGAGGAAGCACCATAGTAAAGTCTCTGTTAATGAAGATTTTGTCAATTGTCCACTCATCTGTTTTAGCCTATGAATGTCACAGATTAACACCCAACAGTTCAGGAATCGCCCGCAAGGTTTCTGGTTCTGTAGACTGTAGATTGAGTTCCTCAGAACATGGATTCTGTCCTTTCCCTGACTGTTCGTTGTGACCCAAATTGGTAGGAGGGAGAGTGAGCACAGAGTTAGCATCAGGTTCCACATCAGCTAGATCATCTACTTCAGCCTGAGCAGCTGAATCAAGAGCAGAGCCTACGCCTACTGTAGTGACTGAATCTAAATAGGCACTCTTGTGGTTTGTGTTTGGAAATCAGAAGCTTGTGTGTGTACTAGCTCAGGGTTGTGTGGCAAGCTGCTGGTAAAGGAGTACATAGTAAATCTTCAGCTAACTGGAATCTCTGACAAACAGGAGGGCACATGTCAGAAACTGTGCCCTGATTAAGTGTTGCACTACAAGAAAGGTTTTCAGTCCCAGTAGATCTTACATACTGACAAATATCATGGTTTACTAAAGTCGCTGCACTCAGGGACTGAACAGTTGTCACATCATCAACGGATAAGGTCTGAGGTGTATTTAGGTTTTATTCTCCCCTTGAAAAGAAACACATTCTTGTCTTAACTATTGAAGCTTAGCTTTAAGCATTTTCTGCATTGACTGCACATCACTATCAGTAGGCACAGTGGGAGGCATGGCAACATCAGGGCTGGGTCCTGCACTATGTGCACCAATAGCACATAGTCGTTTACTGCTTGTAGGTTCTGTCATTTCTTCTTTCTTTTACCAACTTTGTCTGTGTTTCCCTTAAGCACTTAAGCAAACTATTCACATGAGACTTCTTGACATTAGGGACTACAGTATGAACTTCTGCAGAGGAGTATGCTACAGAGTGAGGGTGGAAAACAGAAGTTGTGCAAGGAATCCCTCCATTCTTTGTGTTTCTATCATTAAACCGTTCAATCTGAGGAGAAGCATAACTGGTAACATGGGGTTCAACAATAGAGTTACACAAGAAAACAGTATTCATGTGCATCTTGCAGTGCAGAAAAATGTGTTTCACGCTCTGCTCTGCACTCTCTTGCTGCTGGGTTTTGAACCCATCTTTTTCCACATGGCTTTCTTGTTTGAACTCAAAATGATGGCTCTGCTGTGCTTGTTCTTCTGTTTAAGTCCTTTCTGTGCCTAATTTACAATCTCAGTCTTAATATGTGCAAAAGCCTCACTCTTCTGCACTCGCTCTTCCACTAACTGCAGGTAGAAGTACAGATAAGCTAAGAATTATTTTGAGCATTTTGGGTCATGCATCCCACCTTGACACCAAAAGTCAATTCCTTCTGATGTAACATCTTGCATCATTTTAGCTTGCCAGATCCCTTTATCCAGTTCTGTCCACTCACCACGAATGAGCAGCTTAGTAACAAAATGTCTTCTGGCATCATCTAATTCAATTGCATTCATTTTTAGAAATGGCCTTTTTGCAATGTTTGTAGAATCCCCTTCGTGCAGGGGCAAAATCAACCTGTTCCCGCTTAATTTCCACTCACAATGCCAAATCAAAATCTATTTTTACTCAATCTTAATTTTTCACCTATATACCTCCCTGGAACTCTGGGCCAAGTCCTTGCAGCACATTAACAAGGCAAATATGACTTTCCCTCCACCTTAATGCATTTATATCAAAATGAATAGTCTGTCACTATGCACTTGTCATGAGTCAAAAATAGCCAGCCAAATCCCAGGCACGAGTCCCCAATTTGTAACATTTTTTTTAGAGGCCACCCGCAACACAGGGAGTTCCTTTCCTCCCCACCAATGAACTAAGAACCAGAAATATATTTGTATTTATCTGGATGATAGGTAATAGAAAATTGCACTAAAATGTTACATGCCACTTTATCCGTGGAACAACACAATACACTTCTCTCTACATAACTCACACAATTTGGTTGGGAAAACACAATATTTTACTTTATACAAACTTCAAAATAAATGACCATCAACACTGGTCCCTGAATTAAATCACTTTACATATGCAATGATATAATTGGGGTTTTCCTGCGCGCTTAAAAGCCTTGCGGTACATAAACACAGGATGATTTAGCAGTACTTTTTTCAGACCTCCCCCCCCTACTATGGACTTTGTTGGGGAAGTCCGACAGAAAAATTGGGAGGGTTTAAGAATTTTGATTTCAGACCGCCTGCACTTAAAGACCTGTGTTGGGGAAGCTGGCAGTTTAGGGATTTTATTTGTTTAGGGACAAAGACACACCTCTTCCTTAAAGAGGTCAGGATTAACAGGCAAAATAGGATTACCCAATCACATTACAGTCTATCATTGTCAGCACACACTGGAAATGCGCTTTGTTAATTTCAAAGTTTAACAAAAATCACCCTGTGGTGTCCTGCCAAGGGAAATTAAGTAAACAACATTTTTTATTTAAATAGGCTAAGGATCTACACCCCCCTCCCCCGGCCACTATAAAGAGAAAGGATTTAAGGCAATCAGATCCCCCAACCTTTGGGTAGGAAAGGGTTCAGGTCTACTTACATCGAAAACCTCTGTTTAAAGTTCAGGAGCCAGCTGCATTTCAGAACCCTCTGGAAGGACAGGGAAGGCGTCTGGTCACTCCACTCTCAAGGATGGTCCCCAGCTCTCAACTATAGGACCCAGTGAGTTTTTAGGTCTTCCCAGCAATTGACAGCTCCACACAGATGCACTCTCATCAAAAACCTCCTTTTGGTGTTTCATTGTGGCTGTCAGATGCTATGTTTTAGCAGCTCTCTTGGATAGTAATTTTATGAGTTCCCTCCTTTCCTCATAGTGCATATACTGTATATACCAGGGATGACACCATTAAGTTTACAACATTGGGCTGTTCCCTGCAAGAGTTCTCACAATGAGGATTGGCCAGTTAACCGTCTCTCTCCTCCCAAATCCAGAGTCTCTCTACGGATTAGTTTAAGATCCTGGAACAGACATATGGCAACTTCCCTCTGAAATCCCCTTTCAGCTATGTCAGCTTTTTGGCAAAACTTTATTTTGAAGCAAAACTTCATACTTTACTAGTGAATGCCATAATATACATGTATTCTGCTTCAGAGACTCATGTGGAATTTAATAAAATGACAGCCATTTCCGTATCATGTTGCATGGCCGTGTGGCAATTTTTCACCGTTTACTCAAAAAGCATCATTATGAACACGCAATTTACTCTCCATATTCCTAATTTTACCCTCCACCAGTTCGCCAACTCTTAAATCTGGGACATGTTCATAGCAACCAGGAACACCATTTAGCTCGCCATTACAATTCCCTAAGTCGCAGGTAGATTAATTTTATTTTAACAAAATCGCTTGGAAATTATCTAAAAAATGACACGTATTTCAAGGCAGTATGACTTATGGTGGCGGGGAAAAATGCATATCTTATAATAGTCCATGTTAAACTAATAGATCTTTGTTATGCTAATTGAAGCCCTCCTGTCCCAAGCGCCATTTGCCTCTCTTGGCCAGTGTTGGCTGCAGATCGTAAATACCTGGGACGCACCGATCCCCCACTGCAGACATCTGGCATCTTCTCCTCTTATCTGAAGGCAACCCCCTTTTGATCTGAAAAGCTTCTCTTTGCCTGTATTGTTTCAGACTTCCATCCTTGATTGCAGCCCCTGTTTTACACCTCCCCCCTGCATTCCAGTCATGCACCAGCTACGGCCATTTGTCCAGCACAGAGCCCAGACTTCGGAGACAAGTCTGGGGAAACTTGGTTTACTATACCCTTCAGGGAGGCCACATTTTATTGCAGTTGCAAACAGTTGGGTTGCACAAACCAGGCTTTCAGTGCGGGGAGTCCTTTGTGGAGTTTGCCCAGAGACACATCATTTGTCCTTGGCTGAGAGGAATTCACATATGGGATTTTCTAACGTCAGCTTTTATTCTTTGACATACTGTGTGTTTTACTGATCAAGGTTCACTTTGCTCTTGCATCAATGGATTTCTTCTTTCTTTTCACACAGCATTGTTTTTCTTTTTAAAGATGATAGCTGAAAGTACAGGGCTGTTTCTTCCATTCATTAATAACATACACTTTTAATTATCTGCTGTTAATTTTTCTGCTGAAAAGTGGGTCTGAATTGTCACAGTGCACCCCCTTTTGATGGGTGATAGTTTCAGCGAAAAAGCTGCATTTATTTCTCAGCCTGCAATGTAATGTGCTTTTCCAATCTGCACTCGGATTATATTTTAGTTTTTGCTTTCTTTGGATTACCACTGCAGAAATACACGTGCATATCTGCCTAAATAGGCCCCTTTTCAGCATGCAGGTTTCTGAATAATGGCAGGTAATTTCCCCAGTGGGCCCTTCAGTTTGGTTACTTTACAGCCTTTGATTACAACCCACAGGTTGGGATCCTGGGGATGGCCATGGCAGTGCACTGAGTGATCCTCGAGTAGCTCAATATGGTGTCTGCTGCCCGGACCTTGAGAAGAATTCAAGGGTTTGGATCCTTGAGTTGGCCCATGCTAGTGCTCTGAGTGATCCTTCTATAGCTCACCATGGTTTCCGCTGTCTAGAGAGGAGGCCACGGTTTGGGGTACCACAGTAGAGATCGCTTTGCTATTTTTTAGCAGCTGAGGCACAATGGCCTGGGATGCAGACACCAGAGAGTTCTGTAAGAGAAGAAGTCAAGGATTGGAATCATGACAAGGGTCCATGTCAGTGCACGGAGTGATCCTTCAATAGCTCACCATGGTTTCTACTGCCTGGAGTAGAGGTAAAGGGGTGGGGTCCTAGAAATGATCCATGGTGGTGCACTGAGTGATCCTTCAATAGCTTACCGTGATGTCTTTTGCCTGGAGAAGAGGTCAAGTATTGGGGCACCAATGTAGAGCTCACCTAGCTGTTCTTCACCGGTAGATGGACTATGGTCTGCGATACAGACCCCAGAGAGTTCTGTATGAGAAGTCAAGGGTTGGGTTCCTGGGGATGGTTCATGGCAATGCGCTGAGTGATCCTTCAATAGCTCACCATGGTGTCTGCTACTGGAGAAGAGGTCAAGGGATGGGGTACGACAGTAGAGATGCCTTGGCTGTTCTTCAGCGGTAGAAGGACTATAGCCTGGGATGCAGAGCACAGAGAGTGCTTTTATGAGAAGAAGACAAGGGTTGGGGTCCTGGGGATGGTTCATGGCAATGCACTGAGGGATCTTTCTATAGCTCAGCTTGGTGTCTGCTGCCTGGAGCAGAGGTCAAGGGGTGGGTTCCTAGAGATGATCCATGTCGGTGCACTGAGTGATCCTTCAATAGCTCACCATGGTGCGTGGTACTGGAGAAGAGGTCAAGAGTTGGGGTACGACAGTAGAGATCGCTTGTATGTTCTTCAGCTGAAGATGGACTAAGGCTTGGGATGCAGAGCCCAGAGAGTGCTGTATGTCTCACTCAGACCACTGAGTCATGCGAACACAACGTCTGCGCCTGTGTTTTCTCCATGGGTGTGCTGATGCCTTGCAGGAGTGTAAATACTACGCTTTTATTCTGAAATTCAGTAATTTACCGCTTTCACTTTTTGAAAGAAAGCAGGACACTAATTTCTATAATTGAGGAAGAATTGGGGATTTTAGAAGCCCTTGAGCCAGAGAGCGGGCCCTCTGGGGCATTTTCCTCTCAAAGTGAGAGCAGAGGTGTCAACTGATGCTCAAACGTTAAGGGGCCCATCATGTACGAGTACATGCTGTCACTGTCGGGTAGTGGGATTTTGAGGTGCACACCTGGCCCGAGAGTGGAGGAGAGGGAAACATAGGCACAGAGTGAGAGAATGAAAGGAAAGAAATGGAGACAAGAGGAAGTGGCTTGAAAATAAAGAGAGACAAAGGGAATGGGAGGGAAGGGACGGGAAGCAAATGAATAGAATGAGAGACACTGGGAAGGGAAGTGTAAGAAAGGAAAAGAATGGGAAGGGAAGGGAAGGGAGGAGAAGGGAAGGGAAGCGAATTAAAGGCAAGGGCAGGGAGGAGACAGGAAGGGAATGAATAGCAAGAGGCTCAATAGGAAGGGATGGGCAATAAAGAGGGACAGTGGGAAGGGAAGGATAAGGTGGAGAGACAATGGGAACGGAAAGATAAGGTGGAGAGACAATGGAAACGGAAGGGTAAGGTGGAGAGACAATGGAAACAGAAAGATAAGGTGGAGAGACAATGGGAACGGAAGGATAAGGTGGAGAGACAATGGGAACGGAAGAATAAGATAGAGAGACCGTGGGAAGGGAAGTATAAGGTGGAGAGACAATGGAAATGGAAGGATAAGATAGAGAGACAGTGGGAAGGGAAGGATAAGGTGGAGATACAATGGGAACCGAAAGATAAGGTGGAAAGACAATGGAAACAGAAGGATAAGGTGGAGAGACAATGGAAATGGAAGGATGAGATAGAGAGACTGGTAAAGGAAGGATAAGGTGGAGAGACAATGGAAGCGGAAGGATAAGGTGGAGAGACAATGGGAACGGAAGGATAAAATAGAGAGACAGTGGGAAGGGATGGATAAGGTGGAGAGACAATGGAAACGGAAGGATAAGGTGGAGAGACAATGGGAATGGAAGGATAAGGTGGAGAGGCAATGGGAATGGAAGGATAAAGTGGAGAGATGATGGGAACGGAAGGATAAGATATAGAGACAATGGGAACAGAAGGATAAGATAGAGAGACAGTGGGAAGGTAAGGATAAGGCGGAGAGACAATGGAAACTGATGGATAAGGCAGAGAGACAATGGAAACTGATGGATAAGGTGGAGAGACAATGGGAACGGAAGGATAAGATAGAGAGACAGTGGGAAGGGATGGATAAGGTGGAGAGAATGGAAACGGAAGGATAAGGTGGAGAGACGATGGGAACAGAAAGAGAAGGTGGAGAGACAATGGGAATGGAAGGATAAGGTGGAGAGTCAATGGGAACGGAAGGATAAGATAGAGAGACAGTGGGAAGGGAAGGATAAGGCGGAGAGACAATGGAAACTGATGGATAAGGTGGAGAGACAATGGGAACGGAAAGATAAGTTAGGGAGACAGTGGGAAGGGATGGATAAGGTGGAGAGAATGGAAACGGAAGGATAAGGTGGAGAGACAATGGGAACAGAAAGATAAGGTGGAGAGACAATGGGAACGGAAGGATAAGGTGGAGAGACAATGGGAATGGAAGGATAAGATAGAGAGACAGTGGGAAGGGAAGGATAAGGCGGAGAGACAATGGAAAGTAATGGATAAGGTGGAGAGACGATGGGAATGGAAGGATAAGATATAGAGACAGTGGAAGGGATGGATAAGGTGGAGAGACAATGGGAACGGAAAGATAAGGTGGAGAGACAATGGAAATGGAAGGATAAGGTGGAGAGACAATGAGAACGGAAGGATAAGATAGAGAGACAGTTGGAAGGGAAGGATAAGGTGGAGAGACAATGGGATCGGAAGGATAAGGTGGAGAGACAATGGGAACGGAAGGATAAGATAGAGAGACAGTTGGAAGGGAAGGGTAAGGCGGAGAGACAATGGAAACTGATGGATAAGGTGGAGAGACAATGGGAACAGAAGGATAAGATAGAGAGACAGTGGGAAGGGATGGATAAGGTGGAGAGACAATGGAAACGGAAGGACAAGGTGGAGAGACGATGGGAACGGAAGGATAAGGTGGAGAGACAATGGGAACAGAAAGATAAGGTGGAGAGACAATGGGAACGGAAGGATAAGGTGGAGAGACAATGGGAACAGAAGGATAAGATATAGAGACAGTGGGAAGTGACGGATAAGGCAGAGAGACAATGGAAACTGATGGATAAGGTGGAGAGACGATGTGAACTGAAGGATAAGATAGAGAGAAAGTGGGAAGGGATGGATCAGGTGGAGAGACAATGGAAATGGAAGGATAAGGTGGAGAGACAATGGGAACGGAAGGATAAGGTGGAGAGATGATGGGAACGGAAGGATAAAATATAGAGACAGTGGGAAGTGATGGATAAGGTGGAGAGACAATGGGAACAGAAAGATAAGGTGGAGAGACAATGGGAACGGAAGGATAAGATATAGAGACAGTGGGAAGGGATGGATAAGGTGGAGAGACAATGGGAACGGAAAGATAAGGTGGAGAGACAATGGAAACAGAAAGATAAGGTGGAGAGACAATGGAAACGGAAGGATAAGGTGGAGAGACAATGGGAACAGAAAGATAAGGTGGAGAGACAGTGGGAAGGGAAGGATAAGGCAGAGAGACAATGGAAACTGATGGATAACGTGGAGAGACAATGGGAACGGAAGGATAAGATAGAGAGACAGTGGGAAGGGATGGATAAGGTGGAGAGAATGGAAATAGAAGGATAAGGTGGAGAGACGATGGGAACAGAAAGATAAGGTGGAGAGACAATGGGAACGGAAGGATAAGGTGGAGAGACAATGGGAACGGAAGGATAAGATAGAGAGACAGTGGGAAGGGAAGGATGAGGCAGAGAGACAATGGAAACTGATGGATAAGGTGGAGAGACAATAGGAACGGAAAGATAAGATAGAGAGACAGTGGGAAGGGATGGATAAGGTGGGGAGAATGGAAACGGAAGGATAGGGTGGAGAGACTATGGGAAGAGAAGGATAAGTTAGAGAGACAGTGGGAAGAGATGGATAAGGTGGAGAGCAATGGAAATGGAAGGATAAGGTGGAGAGACAATGGAAACGGAAGGATAAGGTGGAGAGACGATGGGAATGGAAGGATAAGGTGGAGAGACGATGGGAAGTCAAGAGGCTGGAAGTTGATAAATGGAAAAGGGGAATGGAGGGGAAGGAAAGAGGAGGAAAAGAAAGAAGGAAAGGGAAAGAAAGAACAAAAACGAGAGTGGAAAGGTAGAGTAGGAAAGAAAGGAAGTAGTAGGGAAGGGAAGACTGTCACTATTTGAAACTCTGGCCTGTACCATAAAATGATACCATGATTCTTATAGTAGTAGTAGTTTGTCATTTATATAGCGCCTGTATACCATTAGTATGGCCTAAATGCGCGTGTGGGGGTGCACGCCTTTGGGGGACCAGAGTCCAATGTATGGAAACTTGTCGGAAGGAATAGAATGCGTGTGCGCATTAGGCCGAGATTGCGAGTGGGTGCAACAGGCAATCCTTCTGGTATCTGACTTTGGAGCGTGCAGGTTGCATGGATAACTGCTGCACGTACATTAACCCAATAAGCTATCTTACTAACACCGGCCTCCCCCGGGGAACCATCCAAGAAGGACCTAATTACGGTATTCTTCAAAGAACATCTCGCCAATTGCTGATGTCTCCACTCAACCCTAATTCTTCCAGCCCTCAAATGCTATTCAGTTCTGCCCCAGATCTTCTGCTCCCTCCCCCCCACTTACTTATAATCCTCTGGGTGCGTCTCCTATATAGAGACCTCCATTCGTTCAAGTGTTATATATCACTTCACTTACACGCTGTGATTCGACTCTCTCTGTGTGCCTCGGGTACAGTAGCAACTACTCAGCCTTAATGCAGTTGGGACCTGTAACTTGCAGGTTACACACAGTTATCTGCTGCAGGCGCATTGACCCACTGAGCTAGTTTTTATTGAATTGGAACCCAGTGCTTGCTTCTCTGCCTTAGGTTGATTAAACCACTTAGCTATTTTACACGCCTGTACTATGTAACTTTCAGTTTACACACAGATCTCTGCTGCATGTGCATTAGCCCCCTGAGCTCGTTTTTTATCGAATTGGAACCTGGTTCTTGCAGGTTATAGCCTCCCTGCCGCAGGTTGATTAACCCACTGAACTATTTTACATGCCTGTACTAAGCCCTGTTCTGAATATGTAACTTTCAGATTACACACAGATCTCTGCTGCAGGCGCATTAGCTCACTGAGCGACTTGTGTACTATATCTTAATTTAACCACTGAGCTATTGTACATGTACATACGAGGGCCTGTTCCTCCGTGTTGCCATAGCTCACTCTGCAGAGCGAGCTTCGCGAGGTGAGCTGAGGCCCTTCTCATTGTAATTCAAATATAATTCCCTGGACACATTCTAGGCCCCGTGCGGGGGCATTTACAGAGCGCCCCATTTGTTAGAGCGAGGCTTTAATTCAGTTGCAGGCGGAGCTGTGATTAGTCTGTTAGAAATTAATGTCTACCTGTGTCTGGGTGGGGGGGGGGCTGCCTGCAGAACGCTTCCCTCTGTGCACGGCTTCCCCGGCTCCCCTTAATGACTCCTTGATCGAGTTTCCGCGCGCATTTCCCGTGTCTGGAAATAGCCGGGACATTAGCATACTGCTTAATATGTATCCACGGCTCTAGTGATGCCAGGGGGTGGGGTGGGGAGTGATGGAGGGGTGATGGGGCCTAGGGTGAGGGAGAGAACTGATCTCCCGAACACGGTACATGTTAACATCTGTCTAAAATGCGAAGACAGTCAAAATGACTGACAACTCGGTTCCCATTCCCTGGGTGAAAATGAGGCCTTTCCTTGTTAAAAACTATTATTGTCTGGGCCCAATTAGCAAGAAATAGGAGCGACGCCAGGCTGTTTATCGGGAGCAGCGCGCATTGCATGAAAGTGTGTGAAGCGTTTCTCTAAAACTGCTTCATGTGAGATTTCAGGGAAAAAAAATCCTCCTAAAACCCTAATTGTTCTTCATGGCATGCCTTCCATGCCCGTGTGCTCCTGCAACATACCTTAGTGAGTTCATGCACTTAACAAGAAAGTGTATGTCGCCTATGGGCAACATCCTGGGGGTCCATGTGTTTATATCCCAGTAAAAATATCATCACACAAAAATGGTGAGGGTGACTCAACCTTTCATCCTAACGAGGCCAGAACATGAGTAATAAACAGCTGGACCATTATAAGTCTATATTATTAGTTCTTATTATATATATATATATATATATATATATATATATATATAGTATGCTGCAAATGGTTGCTTTCTTATTTTGTATTATGTGTAAATGTTTGATTGATCTATCTGTACAATAAAAAAATGAAAACAATAAAAAGTATATATTACAGCTAACCCCCCTTTCCTCTACTCCCTGGGAGTGCCCATTCCAGTCGGGCCCCGTATATTTGCAGAAAAGCATAGGGAGGTCCTTGCTCTGTCCCCGGGCCGCTCTCATCACGCCAGCCCACTCTACCCTCAGAACATAACTTCTCTTTTATTGTGGCTACTCATGATGTGGCCTACAAGATGTTTGGACTGCAACTCCCATGATCCTTTACTATACTGACCTTGGCTGATGGAAGTTGAAGTCCAAGTCACCTGGAGGACGCACAGGGAATAACCATAGAGATATGAAAAATGCACAGGTCTGAGTGTGGGCATGATTTCGGGCATGTGGGCATGGATCGAGCATGTGGAGATGACGAGGCATGCCCGATTAGGACTATGATAGTGCAACAGTGCCACAATGCCTCTGGGCTGCGTGTGTGCTTTATAAATGCAAATAAATAAAAATAAATAAATATATAGTGTGATGAAAATACTGCTGCTCTGCAGGAGTACTAGGATGGGTAGTGGTTAAAGCGCCTACTCAGCCCCACACTACTACAAAATGAGAGTGATCCCCAGTCATAAAGATGAAACTAGGGCTGTACTGAATAGCATATTTAGTATTCGGCTGAATACCGAGTAGTTTGTCAACCATTCGGCCGAACCCGAACATCAAGCAGAATAGTTGCTTTATTTAATAAATCATGTTCCGAACTTCAAAAAACACACTTATTAAAAAACATATAAAGCACCATTTTAAATGCATTCTATACTTTTATTTCTCTTCATTGTAATTAATGTAACATCTTTATTTAAAGTTTAAAAGCCAGAAATATAGCAGATTTAACCAAAATGAAGGGACCAAATGTACAGAAGATTGATCCATATTCATTGCCAGTTAAAGTAGGAGGCTTCACAAATGCAAAAGGACTGCTTTTGTGAATCAGATCCATTGCATTCTCTATCCAGTTGCAAAGTCGATGTGGTCAAAACTTCTTTGCAGCTCACATAAAAACGTATAAAATGGTTCATGTCGGCTCAGGCAGGACACAAGTCAAGAGGAAATCTGAAATGCGTGAACTCCATCTCACCCAACTATTCAGCCGACCAAAACAAATGCTGCTCACTTTTCACTTATCCTAGCCACTCTTTCTCGCCAATACACAAACATATGCAACCTATAATTTCCTGATAAAATATACAGATAATGTTAAACTCAGGACTCAAGTTCTTAAAAAAAGAAAAGTGGGTGCTATGACATATGCAATGGGAAGTGACATGACAGCAACGGAAAGTATCTATGCACATTTCTTTCAGTTTGTCTTTTCCAACTAAAAAAAGTGCAGATTGCATATAAACATTCGCCAAAAGAAAAGATGTTCCTGTATTGTTGCAGGCTAAGTATAAAAGATGAGCACCTTTTTTGTCCAAGAATCCATAACAAAACATGCCCTAAAGAGCAGATTACAATATAAGATATTTTTCAGCTTTGTGAAAGCAATTTGTCTGGTCTAATTCTATTCAGTTTTGCAAACTGAAGTCTATATTTGCCTTTCTGAGTTCATGTTGCATTCTATTCAAATGAGAATGTCAAAGTATTTGGCAAGAGCCGAATAGCAAGAAACTATTCGCCTGGAGCCGAATAGCTTTTTTTCAGCCGGAATTCGGCCGAATACTTACTCGAAGCCGAAGTTCGTTACATCCCTAAATGAAACCGGCAGAGTTAAGAGAATTCCCTGACGCGCGCAACATTTGTGGTGACGTGGCCTGAGGGCTGACTATCCTCTTCAGCGGGGTGTCTATGTGAAACAATAGCAACCAATGTCTAATCAAGGTTCTATAAAAAGATACATCATTTAACTAAAGTCACCAATATGTAATAAACCCGTACCGGAAAACACTAACAAAAAAACACCACTGTGGAAAGAGCACAGAATAAGCAAAAATAGCACTCTGGGTAATGAAACAGGACTGAAAGGCAAATGCATACTACAATGTTTATAAAAGGACATGTCTTGCGAGGGAAAAAGGACTAAAAGGTGACCTAACCAGCCCTTGGGGCCTAAGTTGGACCAGGAGGACAGTTTGGAGTCAATAATACCTTCTCATTGTTCTTGGCGATTCAACCACACAGGAGCAGAGTCCTTGGCGCTGTGCGATCAGTCAAGAGGGTGGCAAAAGTAGCAGCGGTGGGACTTGGTTGTCCAAATGTCTCAGTTAGGCACGGAACGTGGCTGAAAGCAGTTGAATGGTGAAAGACAGAGATACTGGCTGACCTGGCTCTCATGTTGATGTGGGTCCAGTTCAGTGCTTTAAGTGGGCTGGGGCTAGCCGGGGCTTAGCCCCGGCAGTCTCTAGAAAAGGCTGCTGAGCCGGGGCCCTGCCGGGGCCCACCCGACTAGCCCCAGCCATGCTGACACCTGAGCCGGCTTGTGCAGTGGCTGCACGGTTACACGAGCTGCCTGTAGGTGTCAGCACTTCGGATTAGAAGAAAAAAAAAAGGCATCACCTTTTCTTTTTTTCTAAACCAAAGTGTGGACACCTGCAAGCTGCAGGTGTAACCGTGCAGTGCGGGCAGCCTGATGGCTCTGTACTCTGAAACAGGAGAAGGGCTGTACTGATCAGCCCTCCTTTTGTTTCTGAGTACAGAGCCACCAGCAGCAGGCAGCCCTTTCATTCAAGGAGCCTGAGGTAAAGCATTGCACCGCGTGGCTCCTTGAATGAAAAGGCTGCCTGCAGGGTGTGAGCTGGGGCACACTGGTGTCACACCATTGGTTTGCACAGCCCCTACTTTTGTTTAAAAAGAAGCGCTGGGCGTATCAAAGGTAATAATGCCAGTGCGCCACAGCTCTGCTTCTTTTAGCAGCCCCCACCCTTTGGCAAGAGGGGGGGCTCTCGATAGGGCGCGTGGCCTAAGCACACCCGTACTTAGGCCACACACTCTAACGAGAGCCCCCGCTCAATTTCTAATCCCACTTAAAGCACTGGTCCTAGTCCAGGGGCCCAGGGACAAGACAAATCCTTTTCCTTGTTTGCCCAAACACACGACAGGCTGGCAAACACCTCCAGGGTTGCTTCACCTCCAGTGAGATCCTGGGTACCGGTGCAGCTGGCAGAGAGCCAGGTCTTGCTTCAGCAGCAGGGTAGCCCCAATGTGCCCTGTGGATGGGTAGAGAGCGGAGCTTGCCTCTCCATGCACTGATCGTTCTTTACCTAAACGGCTGATAGCTTTGGGAGAATCAACTATGCCAAAAGAGTTCCAAATTAATTTCTTCTTGAAGGTAAAAGGCCATCCAAGATTGGGTAAAGACAAGCCTGCATTAATGTCTGTTAAGCTAACAAGTGGTCTTTGCCTTATTGAGTCATATCCAAGGTTGGATCTGGCACTTTCCCTCTCACTGCTATAGTTAAATCGAGGTGTTTCAACTGTAGTACCAACGTAGATTTCGGGGTGTGTCCATGGCTGTGTAAAAGTCCATTCTGTGGGTTCACTGTGCTGTTGCCAAGGGTGGATCTGGCCTGTTACCTTTCACTGAAATAGTTAAATCTAGGTGTTTATACTGCAGACGTCCATCACACTTCCACAGTTAAATCCAGGTGTGACCACTGAAGTGCCTCAGTTGATTTATAAGTGTGTCCATTACTGTGCGAATGTCAGATTTGAGGGTTTGTTGTTACTCTTTCCAAAGTGCACTACCATAGTCTTTTTTGGTGACTCTACCTTCTCTCCCCATCCGTCCATGCTGACTCAGGACATACCACACCCAGAACCTCTCCCCCACCCTTTCCACGCCCCAATCCTCTCTACTCTCTTAGAACCCCCCGCCCCTCCTTGCAGCCGACACTTCTCTACCCTCAAGGGAAATCGGGCAGCCCACTGGCTCGCAACTCGCCACACACCCTTAAATACCCTGCAAGCCCTTCCTCCCATATCACTCCCCGCCTGTCCTGACCCACCCCCGATCGGCTGCCCACCCCCCTCTCTAGCACAGAAATAAAGCCGCTCCGGCAGCTCGCTGGTGTGCAGCCAAACATAACCCCACCCTTACAGCCGACTGTGCATCTCGCACTATAAACCTCCCACCCCCGTTGAACCCCACCTGATCCCCGCCATGGCAATGCTGCACTGCCCCCTGGCTTCCATCTCAATGCCCTCCACCCCAGCCCTGCAGACACCTAACTCACACTTCCTCTCCCTCCGTGCAACACGCGTCGTCTTGACCAACACAACCCCGTCTGCAAACCCTCCTGCACACCCCTGTGCCTCTTAAGCGCCCCGCAAACTGCTCAGACCATACTGTGGGCATACTGCCAGCTGCACATTGCTCTCCCTTCTCCTCCCTAGGTCACCGCCTGTACATTGACCCTACTCTCTGTAGCCTTCCCTGCCCACTCCTCACCCTGTTATAGCCCTTTTCACATCCCCTCCGAAACGCCCTCGCCTGATCAATATCACCCTAAATCTACCTCGTTCTGAACCTCCCACAACACTCTCAGACAACCATGCTCCTCCTGCCCCCACACACAACTAGCTCCCTCTCCCGATGCCTACCTCACGAAAAAACCTTCTTCTTCGATCCTGCATACTCATCAACACCAAGTCGGTTGCCAAAAATAAACACATCATTTTCAACCTCATACCAGCGGAAAACCCAGACTTCCTGCTCATCACAGAAACCTGGTTTGTCGATGATTTCAACCTCATCGTACACAAAGCCTTGTCTCTCGGCTACTCCCTGCTCATACCCAACAGGCCCAGCAGAGTGGGGGGCCTACCCATCCTCCACAAACAACACCTGTCAGTAATTTCCACTGAGAGTCCTCAAGGTGACACCAAATGCGAATCTTTTCTCACAAAGTTCCACCTCAGCCCTTTAGTCACCCACAGCTTCTTTCTCCTATATGGGTCACCTGCTACAACTGACACTTTGCTGATTCTCTCTGTGACTCCCTCTCACCCATGCTGATCCAGCACTCTGCACTCACTAAGCTTGGAGATTTCAACATTTGGTTCGATATCCCCACCAACCCCATGGCCTGCTCCCTTACCGGCACTCTGTAAGCCCTTGGTATGTCACAATTGATCTCACACCCGACCAACATTGTAGGACACAACGTAGATGCACTTTTTGGAACATCGGGGCATGTCTCTGCCCTCACACCACACCCACTCCTCTGCACTGACCACCACGCTTTACCTTTCTCACTTCAATCCCTGAAACTTGAGGAGAACCATCTCCGGTTCCGGAAGCACCTCAAAACCTTCCTCTTTGCTTCTGCTTTCTCTCCCCCTCTCCCCTGCTAAATTTCTTACTGAAACTGCACTGATTCTGCAACTGGGCCACTCTCACCGATCTCTGTCCTTGGCCCAGCCACTCTCCCCTTGCACTGCCTCCCTGGCAACCCTGCACTGCGGGACTGTCTCTGTATCCCTACAGCCCCCCTTCCCAGCACTTTTATGCACTCACCTTGCACTTGCCACCAGCTGGCCCGTATTATTTATCTTGTTTTTCTTCTACCCCTGTACTGCACTTTCCCCTCTCCCTTTCCACTTGCACTTTTCCCTTCCCCTCTACCCTTGCACTTGCACGATCTGAATGACACCTGGCCTAGTAGGATCATTGTCTGTCTTCCCTTTGTTCCCCCCTCCCTGCCTCGTCGCGCCTTGAAACACTTGTGTATAGGCGTGTTACAAATACCATATCATATCATATCATATCAATACGTTCCCCCCTCCCCACCACTTCCACAAATCAATCTCTCATCCTCCCGGCCATCCCCCACCCCCTTGGAATAAAGGCATTGTCAATCCAGACCTGGCCATTTCTCTACTTCATACATTTTCAGATCTCTCATGCAAGGAAGGACACCCTCCATCGATCTCTTTGACCTATGGCTCTGCAGAGCTATGTACACCCTCACTCCATCCCATCACCCCGCCCGACTATTGATCCCACACAAAAAGTGGTACACACCCTCCCTCAAAACCCTCAAGCATCACCAGAGTGAGACTGCAGGACCTACCCCACTATTAGCAAAATGGCCCTGGCAAGACTGAACAGGGCATACTTGTATGAAACCAAAAAAGCTATAAAAAAACCATTATGGGAACAGAATCTCCAACTACAAAAATCCTAGAGGAATTCAATTCCCTCAGCTGCCTAACCTCACCTCACCAAACTCACAGGCCCTCTGTGATGTACTTTCCAACCACTTTCATAACATTGCCCTTGAAATACACCATACCGTAACCACAAAACAAGCTCAGATCCCAACATCGACTTCGGACCCTCCACAAACCCAAACCCTTACCCGCCCTCCTGACCTATTTTCACCCCTCTTTCCCAGGACGATTTTAGAAACCTACTAGTACTTACCCGACCCTCAGGCTCATCTGCAGTCCCTTGCCCATCGCCCCTGCTAAAAAAGAGATTCTTACCTCCACCTGTGCTGGCAGCATAGACTGCTTTATTGTAAATAACTTGCTCGCATCAGGCACTTTCCCAGAGGCCTTCAAAACCTCTCATGTAAAACCACTTTGCAAAAAGCCCAACCTTGACCCACTCTCCATCGAGATATGCCCAATCCCCAACAACCACTTCATTGTCAAACCAATTTGGCATTTAAGCAACTTGGCTTTTTCACAGAAGCCAGTAGTGTCCTCGACCCAGCCCAATCGGAGTTCCGACCCCTCTGTGGAACGGAATCTTCTCTGGTCTCCATCTGGTCTGATCTAAAAAGAACTGCTGATTCATAGGGCTGTGCCGTACTCAGCCTACTGGATCTATCTGTGGCCTTTGATACACTTGACCACACCATACTGAGGAACATGCCCCTCACATTAAGCATCGAAGGCTCCACCATTAATTGGATCACTTCCTTCATTTTAAATCACTCACAAATCGTTCTCTTTCACCCTTTCTCCTCAGCCCCTCGCCCAGTCAGAAAAGGGGTGCCGGAAAGAACCTCCCTTTCACTGCTCCATTTCAGCCCCTACCTATTCCCACTACCAGCTCTCATTCGCTCACACAAACCTACTTGTTGCAACTATGCAGGTGATACGCAGATCATTTTCAAAATCCCCAAGATCCAAGCCTCCGGACCTCGCTTCTTGTCTCTTGGACATTGACCATTGGATGATTAACAACCACATAATACTTAAAGGCATGGTCTAGTAAAAATGTTTATTGTCCCAACGGGTCGGCCATGTTTTTTTAAGCCTAAGTGGCTCGATTTTAGAAAACTTTCCTATGGACCTTACCCGAGTTTTCGTCCATTAAACGCACGCGAAAACAAGCACCAGGGAGCCGCCATTTTCTGATAATCCTATCTTTTCCCCGATCGCCCTGGCGGACCTGCTTTTGCGGCACTAAATCAATTCCCCCGCCCCTGAGCCTGACATTATCAAAACATTCATATTCCCCGCCTCTCCCCGTGACGTTACTGTGCTGCGTAGGCAAACGCGCCCAGTCGTCTTCTGCGTGACTCCACAAAGAACCCGGAAACCAACACAGATCAACTCACAACACAGCGCGCCACAATTCGGAATATGAAACTGTACTTTACAATGAAACAGCAACACGGTACATTTGGTAAAGTACATTTATTTGACATTAAATGTTTAGAGAATATTCAGCAATTGCCATATGAACTCCGGAAGCCATTTATTTTCTTTTATCTGTATCCGCAATAACTGTTCCATTTCATCTTGAGACACGCGGTGTTCCTTTATGGTACACAGGGTGTTCATTTTCGTAAAAAGAATCACTTTGGAAGCGCGGTGAACCGCAAGGCTGTTCCATCAACTAGGCACTAGTCCAGCCTAAAGGTTGTTATGTTGCTTCTAGCCACTAGTACAGCGTAAGGGCATGTGGGCCCTTGGCGATCGTCCCATAATATGGTGATCGTGCTCCAGTTGTTGACACGAAGCTGCAGGTGTCTGCTGAAGAATCCATCCGCCGGTGTCTCAAACAGATGGCAGTGGCAGTAAGGGATCAAATACCTGTTATGAAAACAAAAAAATGATAATTAGTCTCGCTAGCCGAACTTCATTAATATTACTCATTTTATTTATTACGGCCGATCAGAAACTATTTGCTTGCAAGGGTAGGTCAATGGAGTATGTTCGTCTCTAAAATCATTGCGAAAAGTAACGAGATAAATCGAGGCCAACACACAATGATAAACGACAGTCTACATGCGTAAGGAATGATATGATATATGATATGGCATTTGTAACGCGCCTATACTCAAGTGTTACTAGGCGTGACGAGGCAGGTGGGGAACAAGGGCAGACAGACAACGATCCTACTAGGCCAGGTGTCTTTCTGATCACGAATGGGGATGGGCTGTACAAGGTTAGTTGAATACAAATTAAATAATAGGGCCAGCTGGTGGCAAGTGCAAGGTAAATGCCGGGCGAAGGGGCTGAAGGATACAGAGACAGTCCCGTAGTGCAGGGAAAAGTGGCTGGGCCATGGAGCGAGATCGGTGAGACCAGTGGACCTGCATGCCCATGTGCCCACTACGAACAGTTTTACTTGCTTTTCCTAGCTCTTCATTCATTCATTTATTCATGCATCCATTCATTAAATCTTCATTCCGGTATAAAAGCGTGTAAAGATTTACTTACATTATATTTGAAATTTCCATTGTGTCTCTTCGTAATGCAGTCTGTAAAACGGACCGTGCTCTTAACAATGATTTTTCGTATACTGACCTAAAACTGAAACTCGGTCTAGTTTCTGAATTTTCTGCCTTATCGTCTCTTACGTTATTGCGCACTCCCTTCAAATGTAGTTCTTTCGGCATGGTCCCTGTCTCAAGGTCAAAAAACAATAGACCCCTATACTTCCAGTGCGACTTGTGGGCCTCATCTGGGCGCTGTCCTTCGCATTCTTTATTTGCAACATCACGTAGTATAGGCATCTATGAGAACTTGAAGTTTAGAATCCGTCTATGTAGTGCGCCTCAATGTGCAAATGGGAACTGGCTTCTCTCCCAAATGCCACGGTCCGCTTGGCTGGCGCGTTCTAAGTGCCCCAATTTTGTCACCGTTGTCTGCGAGCTTTGCAGCCCAAATTGAGACATTTAATTTTTGGCGGAAGGTCAGGCAAAGTATAAAGTACCACAGGAGTTGAGTTAAAAGTGAGATTTATTGTTTGTTTGTTTGTTTTATTATTTGCAATACGCAAGCCTCCCCTCCGTTAACAGTGCGCAGCATTTACATTTACATGAGATGAGACATGAGAAAAATATATACATATGTGTGGTGAATAGAGAGAATTCAAAGATGACACCCAGCTTGTTCGCCACCCATGATGGTGAAGTTAGGGGTTAGGTTTACAGGTACACTGTACAATAACATTTATTTACAAAAAGACAATCATATTGCAATTATTTAAACCGGGATTTGTACTTCACAATCAGCTGTGCATCGGGTGGGCATGGCACAGTCGCAATGTTCGGTGGCAATGGATCACTGCTCTGTACAGAAACGTCCAAAATTCCATATCTGTGCTTCTCTAGCACAGCAACAATAAGGCCTTTCACAAAGTCGAACTGCATTTCATCATAGACTGGTTTGATCACCCATTGCTTACTTCGTTTTGAAAACACCTTAGTGTAGCGAGGCATCCTTACTTTACCCCTAGTCCTAGATTGGTCACGTCCGACATTCCTGTTATGGGCCAAGACCACTAGTAGAGTGTGATGTTTCATGCCCCGAAAGCTAAAATACAAGCGCTTTGGCCTGTACGTTAGGCACATATTGTGGAACACCTCCAAATCTCCTGTGTGACAGAATTCTGTCAGTCCTCTCAAATCTCTTGATAGAGTTTTGTTGAAAACAATCTTCTCAATGGCTTTGTGTGTCGGTGAAGATGGAATCAACCACTTCTTCTTCCGTGCCTCCTCTGGGGACAAAGGGCCATGTTCACATTGGTGGAAATGTTCATTTGCTGTCCAGCGGTGAACGTTGGTACAGTGGTGCATCAGTGACCGCCATTTTTCACGTAGTATTTCCACTGACCACTCACAAGTTTTTGAGCTCCACCAAAGATGGTTGGTGATAGAATGTGACCACTGCAAATTACTTTCAAAACCTTTTTTTTTTTCCTGCAGCCGAGATTTTCTTATTGATTGATTTAGCAAGATGCCATACGTCAAATTGATGTTTAATATGTGGGAACTGCTCTCCCATTGTCTTGGCAATTGAAACGTGTCTATCCGTGGCTATGAGGTCGATGTGCATCCCCCTCGATTGTAGATGTTCCACTGATTTTATAAATCCTAGTTTCTCCATGGCCACTGACGATGTACATTGTGTTACCTGCACGACCACCGAACTCACAATTTTCTTACTATCCATGTCCTGAAAGTGGTAGGTGCAGTACTTGGCAGAAAATCCAGGGCTATCACACTGTCCATCGCCAGCTAGCCTGAATCGTTTGCCTTCGAATGTACTTGCTAGAGACAATTGTTCAATTTTCCAAGCATCACTAATGGCCGGAAACAGATAATCACGTTGGTATGTGTAGTACAGCGCTTTAGAAATGAAAGTCCCACAAACTGAAAGAAAGCCTCTAACTTTCTAAAACTGGAGCCACTAAAAAGTGATGCAGCTGCACACAGTAGATTTCCTGCTGACATTTTCCCCAGCATTTGGTTGTGCAGACCATGAGAACCTATGATTTAATCTACAGGCGGCATTTATTTTGACGTTACTGCCTTTTATTTGACGAGTCACATTAATCAATGGCTTCCCACATACATTCCCTCTAATGGAACGCACACATTTCAGCATACTTATAATTTCCATCAAACAACTGTCGAATACAATGTATTTGCTCTCTTTCATTAGACTGTCATCCTGCGTCAACGTTGTTTCGGCCTTTGACGTTGTGGAGATTTCAACACATTGGAAAGTAATATCGCTGATATCAAGTTCTGATGCGTCTATGGATGCTGCGGCTGGTTCATTCACTGTCATTTCAACATCTATTACTTCAACATTGATGGGAGAACACAACAATGTCGACAGGTTTTTTGGTGGCAAATTTATGGCGGGTGTAGATTGTGTAAATTGATCTGCAACTACTTCAGAGCTATCTTCAATACATTCAATAACATCTTCTTGTGGTGGTCCGGTCGCACTGTAGCTATGGTCCAATGCAACTTTGCTGTAGTCTCCAAACACAGTTATTTCATGTTCTGGCCATTGGACATGAGCATCTCGAGCCTGAACACGCCTCGCCTCAATTAATAGTTCCTCCATAGTGTACACGGTCTGGCAAGCCACATCTCTCATTCGCTTCACTGTCTGTGTGTGTATAGTTCTGACACCCACGGGTAACTGGAGGAGATATTGGAAAAGGGATGTTCAGTTTAAACACAAGATGGAGTGTAGTAGAATTGACTGGAAAAAAACATAAAATAGTCTCCAACACAAATATTTTTTTAAAGTTATGAACCGTTTGTAACTAACCTTTTTTTGTTTTTTTTCTTTGCAACTTTTTTGACTCGACCTTCAACATCTGCACGCTGTAGCTCCGATTCGTTTCCGCATGTCCTCCCTTCCTCTTGCGCTGCAAGGACTATATTTTCTGTATCCGCATAGACAGCACGGAATGAGGCTCCATCGTCTCCCTGAAACATAGTACTTTCATTACTATGTATCAAAATATTGTTAGCATAAAACACACGTGAGGACGAACACACAGGTACATCTCAATAGCCAAATACGATTTAAACATTGTGTGCAACAATCAAAGGACAAGTATTCGACCAGTGATGATCTATTTCGATGGAACTGTCAGTATCCATACCTCTGGCTCTGCATGGACTGCCATGAATGGTTGTATTGGAGAGGAGGCATCCGCATCTCCCTGAAACACAGTACTTGCATTAGTATGCTTTTCAATATTGGAAACACAACACACACTTGGGGTCGACGGCACAGGTACATATAAAGAGATAACCGCAAATGATGCATTGTCCAAAAGAATCAAGGAAAATCCAAATATGATCACATTTCATCGACTTATTTCAACGATTCCTTTACATCTGCATCATCTAAATGAGATGTTGTGATTGTGGTGGAAGCTCCGTCGTCTCTCTGAAACACAGTACTTGGATTAGTATGGTTTTCAATATTGGAAACATAACACACACTTTGGGTCGAATGCACAGGTACATATAAAGAGATAACCGCGAAGGATGCATTGTCCAAAAGAATCAAGGAAAATCCAAATATGATCACATTTCATCGACTTATTTCAACGATTCCTTTACATCTGCATCATGTAAATGAGATGTTGTGATTGTGGTGGAAGCTCCGTCGTCTCCCTGAAACACAGCACTTGCGTTAATAGGGAAGAAAGTATAGCAAATGGAATCACGTTATATGATCACGCATGATGGAGCTGTCATTATCCATACCTTGTGCTGCTGAAGAATATCTATGGATGTTGCAAATGTAGTGCGCACTTCCGAAAGCTGTTGCGCCGATTCGTATACTTGAATGTCAGGCTCTGCCTCAAGTGCAGGGGTTGATGCTCCATCAACTGCCTGAAACATAGTACTTGCATTAGTGAGGATTACAATTGCGGAAACATAAAATACACCTGGGGTCGACAGCACAGGTACATATCAACGGCTAACCACGAATGAAACATTGTGTAGAACAATCAAACGACAAGAATTCCAGCTCTGATGATGACGCTCGATGGAGCTGTCAGTATCCATACCTCCTGCTGGTAAGGAACATCTAGAAACGTTGTAGATGTGGCGGACGCTTCAGCATCTCCCTGAAAGACAGTACTTGCATTAGTATGGATAACACTAATTATAACTGAAAACAAACACCAGTGGACGATAACTAAGGTGTATATTAATTGGAAAGCAGTAACCAAACATTCTGTAAAATAATTACACGATAGAATAAAACTATTACTTGACATGCATAAAACAAGTCTGTAGCGGATTAGCCTAGTAAGATTACCTGATACGCGCTAGAAGTGGTTGATAACTGCGACCACGTCAAGGATGTAGAATGTTCTTGCTTCAGATTCAAGGGATAGTCAAGACAAGAAGTTGTAAAGGTCAATTAATGATTGATAATGAAATGCCAATATTAAAAATAGCCATGTAAGCCGACAGAATACTTGAAAAATGCTCAATACAGCACAGTTCCCTGTCCCCATATATATATACATTGCGTTTGTGGGTTATGAAATCGAAAAAGAATATATTGATAAATGTCATTATTCAAAAAAGTATACACTCATATCAATATCGAAATTATTACAAGGGATAGAACACCTACAATATCTATTAATCCATTCGGCTACACACTACCGCAAGGCCTAAAGCTAAATCCGGACACTTGACTCACCGGTGGCGGAATGTGGACGAATAGAGTGGGAATAGCGTTTTCGCGCAATTTCCGTGTCGTTCGCCGTTTATTCTTCTTTGTTACCCAAGAAGTTGTGTACATGTTCAAGGAAAACTGCCGGCTGCAGATGCGGTATCGATCACCCCTCTTGTCCTCTAAGACTTGTTGGACTCTACTTTCCAGCTCATACAGTGGATATCCGCAATGTCTGACCCATTCTCTTATTCGATCAACAGTTTTCGGGAATACATGCATTGTAGTTCCTTCAGATTTCGCATGGGTCTTCGAAGGGCAACCGCTAATCGAACAGGCAGGCATTGTTGATGAATCTGAAAAGTAAATATCGACATTATTATACAATCTTCAAGAGTAAAGATTTGAAACAAAAGTAAATGAATGTAATACAATACAAAGTAATACAATGATCAATGCAAGGTTTGTTTTGGTCGCAGGAACTATACCAGTTCATTATGTGCTGCTTAGTATTTGCATAAGTTGCAGAAATGTATAATTGATGTGACTGAAATCTGAACATGTGACTCATCCCTTGGATGTTCTGTCTTGCACGAGAAGGAAACATGCTAACATTATTGACTGGACCCCCGAAGGATGCAATTCAATCACAATAGTCACAGATGAAAATAAATAGATCTATTGATAGCATAGCAATGGAAACTGAAGTCAATACCAATGAGACCAATGAACATAGCACTATTTTGTACTCTACTGGAAAATAGATAGAAATTTAAAAATCTGCGAAATATAACCAGGATACATGGCCTTACCTTGACCAACAAACAGTTGGGTTCAGCAAGCAGAGCAGTATGTTGCGGGAGAATAGGTGGATGGCCACAGGTAGCGCACTGATGGGTATGCTCGAAGCGGTCGGTCAAAGAGTTCACGGATAGCACGACGACAAGCAGATTAGCATAGATCTCAGTGGTTCCCAGGTAGCACGTTCAAGAGTTGACTTGCAAAGCACAAAGGTGTTCTCATGAGACATATCGAGTGGTTTTTAAAGTATTAGAAACTGGGGTGTGTTTGTGAATGAATGACGTATGTATGTCGTGGTATTAGGGGGGCGGCCTGCCTCAGGGGAGGCCTGCCCGGAGACACGGGGTCTGAGGAGGCCATGTGACCGATGGCCCCTTGGCGTGGGACACCTTTTGAAGTGTACATGTAGTTTGGCACCTTGGCCTCTCGCGCCCCGGACAGCCCCCCATGCCAGCGCTCATCCCCGGGTGTGAACCGCCTTTGATAGAGGGGGGTGGGATGGATGGCCCTGGGGCGTGCAGATAAGGCACAGGAAGACTGCTGAATGGAGACACACTTATGTGGATTGCAGAGGGGCGGCCTGCCTCAGGGGAGGCCTGCCTGGAGACACGGGGTCTGAGGAGGCCATGTGACCGATGGCCCCTTGGCGTGGGACACCTTTTGAGGTGTACATGTAGTTTGGCACCTTGGCCTTTCGCGCCCCGGACAGCCCCCCATGCCAGCGCTCATCCCCGGGTGTGAACCGCCTTTGATAGAGGGGGGTGGGATGGATGGCCCTGGGGCTTGCAGATAAGGCACAGGAAGACTGCTGAATGGAGACACACTTATGTGGATTGCAGGGGGGCGGCCTGCCTCAGGGGAGGCCTGCCTGGAGACACGGGGTCTGAGGAGGCCATGTGACCGATGGCCCCTTGGCGTGGGACACCTTTTGAGGTGTACATGTAGTTTGGCACCTTGGCCTTTCGTGCCCCGGACAGCCCCCCATGCCAGCGGTCATCCCCGGGTGTGAACCGCCTTTGATAGAGGGGGGTGGGATGGATGGCCATGGGGCGTGCAGATAAGGCACAGGAAGACTGCTGAATGGAGACACACTTATGTGGATTGCAGGGGGGCGGCCTGCCTCAGGGGAGGCCTGCCTGGAGACACGGGGTCTGAGGAGGCCATGTGACCGATGGCCCCTTGGCGTGGGACACCTTTTGAGGTGTACATGTAGTTTGGCACCTTGGCCTTTCGCGCCCCGGACAGCCCCCCATGCCAGCGCTCATCCCCGGGTGTGAACCGCCTTTGATAGAGGGGGTGGGATGGATGGCCATGGGACGTGCAGATAAGGCACAGGAAGACTGCTGAATGGAGACACACTTATTTGGATTGCAGGGGGGCGGCCTGCCTCAGGGGAGGCCTGCCTGGAGACACGGGGTCTGAGGAGGCCATGTGACCGATGGCCCCTTGGCGTGGGACACCTTTTGAAGTGTACATGTAGTTTGGCACCTTGGCCGTTTGCGCCCGTCACAGCCCCCCATGCCAGCGCGCTTCCACCGGCGTGAACCGCCTTTATACCAATATACAGTATATTGCCTTTATATCAATGATAGTATATCGTTGCTTATCAATAACAAATGCCACATACCGGAGATTCTTGTGAGCACAGACCCACACTTCAACCGGTGTATTATAGTGGCCAAGACCCTAGGGCCTGTATAATCCAATGGTAATTGTTAGTATAGATATATGTGTGACTTTTATAGAGACATAACCTACTGAAAGACTTTGAACAAGTGTTATTTAGTGCATGCATTATCGAGAATATGTTATGTTAGCTTAGATAGATAGTGACCGCCCTGCACAGGTGTTTGATGTCCATCCTTGAATGGAGACACACTTGATTCATTTAAAAAATCGAGACAAACGTTGTTAAAATATATGTGGTGTTTTATTTTGTATCTTATTTTCATGACACAAAAATACAAGACTTTAAAGATTATACAGGTCAGGTTGCAGCACAGCGAGAGAAAATCCCCTGTACTGACCGCTGTCACTCGGGAACGTTTCTCTAATGGCACGAACGGCACAGGCAGGTATCACTCTTCGAACGCGGTGTCCAAGCCTCCCGTGAAGCCACCATGTAAAGGAACGATAGGCCACCAGCATGTACCACCTGTGAAAAGGAATGAAACAAACTGTTTTTAAATGACCCAGATAAGTTTAATAAACATTTGTTGTCAATGACAATTCTTGTAACTAATGGCATTTTACACGGACAAATGCTATCTAGACAATGCACACTATTGAATGACTTACATGCGTTACAATGATATGTAGATGTAATTTTGGATATAGTAGAAGAACATGAAATAGGAGTGGCATGACAAGCAGAGTATACTTACTCGTTACTCGGATTACGAGGACGAACAGTTGTGCGAAGTTCGTGCATAAGCACCATCATTATTCTCAACACGGCCCGTGTGAGGCAGGCTGCCCTGAAGTCTGGCAGCTCGATGATGCATTGCGGTCGTGGCTCGCCTTCCGAAATGTAGGCCAGGCATCCCGAGTTTTCTCGGCAGCAGCAGTTCTCGTCCTCAGTTGGCATTAGCTCGCACCGATTGCATGTGCACCAGGTGGAGACGCTGTCCATTCGACTACGCCCAGGCTCTTCATCTGTTGATTCGTCCTGCCAACTGCCGTCCGAATCCCCATCGTTTTCGCGTGCTTCCCTTTCCAGTAGTTCCTCCTCGGTATACTCGGGCTCGTACATGTAGGGCATTATTGTAGCCATTGTGTGTTAAACAAACTAAAATAATTTATAGCGGTGGTACTGATATCTGTTCACACGGGCTACAAGCGGCGAAGGTAGCTGACCAGAGCACTGAAACAAGTCACAGAATACTCAAAGTAACACAGAGAGAGGAATGGAATCGAAAATCTGCTGCTGTGTGTTGTGAAACGGTCTGTTTATACTTATTGAGGAGAGAGGCGTCCTGCCATTTCCATGGCGACACGTCATTAGCTGAAGGGCAGCGAATGTTGACACAAGATGTGCTTTGGCGTTGGGAAATGGGCGGTACGAGTCTGCTGATGACAGGCTCAGGGGCGGGGGAATTGATTTAGTGCCGCAAAAGCAGGTCTGCAAGGGCGATCGGGGAAAAGAAAGGATTATCAGAAAATGGCGGCTCCCTGGTGCTTGTTTTCGCATGCGTTTAATGGACGAAAACTCGGGTAAGGTCCATAGGAAAGTTTTCTAAAATCGAGCCACTTAGGCTTAAAAAAACATGGCCGACCCGTTGGGACAATAAAAATGTTTACTAGACCATGCCTTTAACTAGGAAAATCAGAGATCCTGATATGTTGCAAAACTGCTCTTATCCCCCAACCTTTAGCATGGCTGGCTGCCCTTGGAGCCCCACCTGCTGCCTCCACTTCCATCAAAAAACGTGGATGCGCCATGGATGCAGACCTATCCCTCTCCAAGCACATCAACTCTGCATCCAGAACCTGCCACTTCCACCTACGCATCGTAAAACAAATCTTTCCTTACTTCTCTTACCCTCAAAGAGTCTACACAATACTGGCCATAATCATCTCCTGCTTGGACTACGCAAACTCGTTTTATCGCGGTGTCCCTGCACGCTTGCTCAGAAAACTTCAACATATCCAAAACGCAGCAGCCAGACAGCTCCTTGCCCTCTTGCCCAGAGAACACACCACCCCACACTCAGAATTATGCACTGGGTCCCAGTTAGCCTAAGAACAACCTTCAAGGCCATGTGCATTGTACCACCTCAAGAATATCAACTTTGAGAGGAAGAGGATAGCTGTCCTTAACAGCGGCCTTGTTGAGGCCTCTATAATCCAGACAAGGTGTTAGTTCCTTACATTCCTTTTAAGGAACGAAAAGTGATGATGCACCAGCTGGTGATTTCGAGGCAGTGATGAGACTGTTACTATAGGTAATCGTACAAGGACTTCTTTTCAGGTTTGGAAAGAATGTCAATTCATTTAAAGGCTATTTGAGCACCAAGGAGTAGTTCAATCGAATAATTGTCTGGACCATGTGTTAAACGGAAATCATATAGTGCCTCCTTTCGAGTTATATTGGCCTAAGCCTAGTCGCTCTATGAGGAAAACCACGTTGCAAAGTTCTGATTTTGGATCAACTTTGCAGCCATTTTAGAATCATCCGCCATTTGGATTTCTGTTCGTATATTCTCTGTTCTAAAATGGTGGACTGTGTTTTCAACTCGCAACCAAGCTCCCGACCTCTAAGTTCTGTTAATGGTTAGACTGTCCAAGGGCCGACTGTTTAGCATAGGAAACGTGGCCTTGTACTACACATGAACTGTTATCCTAGCATTATCTACGCTAACAAGCCTCATCCACGAATACACATCTGGAACAATGAAATGTAAACGCCAAGCGTGGACATAGGCTGAACTCGATTGAATAGAACTTGTAACGGGAGCTTGCTGTAGGATTTGGGAACATACTTTGTCATTGTATCACTGTGGAAATACAAACATGTAAAATCTTTGTAAAATATTATGTGAACTAGGCACAAACTCTGGACCGCAGATTATTAACTCGAAGAGGGGCTGGACAATATTACTCAAAAATGTATTAAAACACGAATGTTTAGATGGCCAGCACTCTCTCTCCTCTCTTTGACGGCTTGTACTCATTGCGGGGTGTTGAGAGCCAGATAGCTATCTGGGTTTCTTTGTAACTGTACAGAATAAAGATCTTTCTAGCCCGTGATTGGTGTATTTCCTTCTGTGGTACTCAGCCTTGATATTCGCTTGTTTTTACAGATGGCGCCCGAACAGGGACCCTCAAGATTGATGCCATCTCGTTGAAGTGTTGACGCGGCTATCAGACCGGGATCGGACGGTGAGAAAGGGGGCCCCTTCTTGGATGAGACGCGACACCTCAACAGTACTGCACGACCCGATCCCTGGACGGTGAGCAAGCGGTCCGAGACGGCATCTTGACGAGGCGGGCATTTTTGCTGAAATCACCAACCACGAGGGTCCTTTGTAATCCGATTGGACCTCCTTTGTCCTTTGATCAGGTGAGTCGTGCCCCGATTCCTATGTATCCTGATATTTGATTTGGCGCATTGTTCTCGCAAGTACAATTATTGCCGGGTAACACCAGAAATCTGATATGCCTGAGAAATTGTCTGCCTGTTTCCGGGAATTGTTTCGCAGAGACAGACAATCTTTGGAATTTGGCTGACCAGCACCACAGGATGGGTCGCCGGCATGTACTATGTACTGTAAGTACGGCATTGGTAGCATAGTGTTCAACGATATTTGGCATAGACAAACTAGACATGTTTCCGAACTTCAGTGGCCAATCAATGGTAGCTTTGAGATTTCTCATATAGAATATTTAGAATCTATATTGTTAAAGAAAAAAGCTAGACCTGCAGCATTTGATGTATTACAAAATTGGAAAAAAGAAGCTATGCAGCAGCTTAAAAGTAGAGAGAAACATGCGCGCCGACATATGTCGAACGCCGAGAAAGCATTATTGTATGATCAACCAAAACAGTCAGAGTCAGTTAGAAACATGGACAGGGCTTTTCAACTTGGCATCCAGAAAATATACCTGTCTAAAGATTTTCATGCGTCAGATGAACTAATTGATAAGCTTTTAAATGAACGAAGGCCTGGTGCCACTGCGCCACCTCCTTATGTACCTATTCCAGTTGCTTTACCTCTTCCTGCGGTTGTTCCTCCTCCCATAGTAATTCCTGCACCTCTTATTACTCCTCCGCCACTAGCTATTGCTCCTCTTCCTATTGTTGCTCCTCCACCTGTACCTTCACCTTTGCCTGCTACCATGGGTCCGGTAGATTTGTCTTTGACACCAGTGATAGCACCTTCGTTACCTACTGTACAAGATCAGTCTACTCTTTCTTTTCTGAGTGGTTCTGTTCCGCTTGTAGTTGATAAGGGAGCAGGATCAAAAACTGTAACTCGTAATACAGTTTCTAGAGAAAGAAAGCGGGATCTGAATGAATGGGCTAGACAGTGCATGGAGAAAGGTGAACAATCTGATGTTTTTTCTACACTCTCTAATCTAGAAGGTTTTCCTGAGAAAACTGTTTTTATTGAAGGGATGGGAATTCATTTATCCATAATGTGGAACAAACTGAATGATGAAGATATCCCACAAGACAGGGTTGAGGGATCTGAATGTTTTAGCATATTCAAGAAATACTGCGGAGAAAGTATATGAGCACGTTGAGAGGGTTTTGAGTTTAGAAGGAAGTTAGAAAGGTTACGGAATGAAGAAATAGATGGTGATAGTTTGGGCGGTTCCTTCCTCTTTGTAAATTGATGAGGGAAGAAATGCGAATTTGCACAAGAAATGCACTTAGATGGATTTTAGACATGTCGATATCTCCAGTAGAAGTATATGACACGTACAGTCAGTATACACCAGAAATGCAGAGGAAAGTAATACAGGTAATGGTAGAATGCCTGCAGGATAATGTATACAAAGAAAGATTTGGTGTCCCGCAGAATTTTTTAATATCTATATGAGAGCTTTTTCGTCTGACATTCCCTCAGCTGCTTTAGCGCTCGATGTGGCTCTATTGCTCAGTAAGCGTTCAGAGTTGCCTACTTCTCAGTTGCCTATGAGAGAGGTTCCTCCGACATTTGTCCCTAAAGTTAAGGTCCCGGCTAATGCTGCAACGGGTGTAGCCGCCTATGATATTGATGCACATTATGTATCACAGTTTGTTCACGTCCCGTTCTCAAGACAGGAGGTGAACACCATTAGACAATCCATCCCAGATATTAGGATGAATCTGACAGGGTTTTATAAAGAAATGGAATCTCTTTTGCAGTCGTCAGTATTCACTTTGGGTGATACAGACTTGCTATTTCCTGTGCTCCTACCTTTGTGGAAACAGATTAGGACAGTAGGTGATGTACCAGGGTTAGGGGACATATGGGATAATTTGGCTAGGCAAAATAGAGAAAGGAAAGCTGGTGAGAGACCACCACAGATGATACTGACTTTGCCTGATAGAATAGTGACAAAATTGAAAGCCTTAATTCCTGAGCGAAGGATTGTCTGGGACAAACTTACTGCTTGTATCGAAGGAAAATCTGAGGGTGCTACCGAATTCTTTAATCGGTTTGAACAAGTATTTTCAGATTTTAGTGGACATGATTTAAGCACATAGTCTGGAAAACGTTTATTTGTGGACAAAGTTGTGCTTGGATTGTTACCTGACATCCAGTCACAAATTATGACTTCTGAGAGTGCTTGGCAAGCTAAGTCTCAGTCTGAAGTGTTGCATATGGCTCAGTATTATCAAAACCGAGTCAATAATGAGAAGGAAAGGGTTGAAAAGAAAAAGGGAGACTTGAAAACTAAGGTGTTGTTGCAACAGATTGTTAGAGGACCTAGAGGGGATAGTACACAGTTTTGGGGACAGTATGTTCCACAAGGTAACATGCTGTTGGGTCCTGTACACGCGAACCAATGTGCTTATTGCAGACAAGAGGGTCATTGGCGAGCACAATGCGCGATCCTCCAGCAGAGGTTGAATAACACATTTGGTACCATGGGTAGATGATCCAGAGGCCGCCCTGGGGCTTGGGGTCCTGGTAGAAGCCAGTTTTCTCAGAATTCTCAGTCCTTTTCGCAAGACAATCAGCCACCGAGTATGGATAATATAAATATTTTTGATCATCCTTCTACTGCTTATCTCTCTGAAGACCTTCCCTTTGATGATATATTGTTTCGTTAGGATTGCCCGAAGCAGGGTTTGGAAGCAACGCCTATTCCCGTTAATCAGAAAGGTCCCTACGTTGAAATGATGGTGGGAAATAGGAAACATCTATTTTTGATAGATACAGGAGCACAGAAGTGTTCCATCGATCATTCATGGGTTCCAGACATTCCACTGTTAGGGCAAACTAACGTTTCTGGAGGGTTTTCTGGTACGTCAGTAGTTAGTCAAGTTTCTCTGCCGGTACCGATTTCAATGGGTCCATTCACAGATTATTATCAGTTTCTTTTGACATCAAACTGTGGTGAGAATTTGCTGGGGTTGAATCTGTTGAAGGAATTAAATGCGGTAATTCATTGTTCTTCGGATGGAGTGCGTTTGACGATTTCACCACAGCAATTTTCTGCCTCACAATTTCTGACTAGACCTTTGCCGCCAGAATTTAGTGATGTTCTGGAGTGTTTATGGGCGATTGATGACAATGATGTCAGGGTTTTACAGATTGAGCCTCTTAAAATCATTTTGAAACCAGGAGTAAAGTTGCCACGTATTCCACAGAATAAGATTCCGGTTGATGGTGAGCAAGCTTTGAAGTGTATAGTTTCCGATTTTGTACACTGTGGGGTAATTGAAGAAATTGCAGGTAGTTTGTGCAATAGTCCGATTTTACCAGTGTATAAGAAAGGGGATAATGCAATTCCTTTTTGTTTTATTATTGATTTTACAGGCTATCAACAAGATTGTTGCTCCACAATTTCCTATTGCGCCTGATGTAACAACAATATTAATGATAATTCCAGCTTATGCTACTCATTTTGGTGTTGTAGATCTTAAGAATGCCTTCTTTAGCATCCCTATACTCAAAGTTAGCAGATACTTGTTTGCGTTCACCCTAGGGGGAGGCTCGTTTACATTCACCCGTGTGCCACAGCGGTACACGGAAAGTCTGAGCATTTACAGTAGGGCTTTGATAGAGCAGCTTGATACACTTGAGTTGCCTACTACTTGTACATTGCTTCAATATGTCGACAACCTTCTTTTAGCTGCAGATTCAGAAAGTGCTTGCAAGGAGGGCACAGTGTTGCTGCTTGTTCATCTAGCAAAGCATGGACATAAAGCGTCACTGAAAAAATGTCAATATTGTTGACAGGAAGTGATCAAATATTTTTCAAGGCATGATACATCGTTCTTTAATGAAAGCATACTAGCGAATGGTGATATATCCAACCTTACCCCATTACTATTAATGATACTCAGTAGGGTAACATCCCCCAACGCTTTAAATAAGGGAATGAACACAAATTTGACTGCACACTATCCAACCTTACCCCTTTACTATTAATGTTACACATTAGGGTAACGTCCCCGTAGGCTTTAAATAAGGGAATTAACACAAATTTTACTTCACTCCACCTTTTATTCATTCACCATTCAGGTGAGTACAGATTTGCACAAAGTACCAGTAGTTAGACTTTCAACATCGATATGGAGCGTCGACCAATAAGTCTCTAACAAATGGATTCAATAAAGGGGATCATGAAAATATTCACCAGAAAACTAGAAATGTATTTCTCGCAATAAAAAAGCGAATCACAGATAGCAAGAGTGAATAATGTGATGTTACGAGCGGGGGCGGCGTGGTGAGAAAACCGGCCCTCACCGCTCGCAACGTTCGGGCCTTCTTCCGGCCCTGGGGCGCTGCGCGCAACACTTCAAACTCGCGGGCGCACAGAAGGACGCGACCACCAGGTATGGATTCTAATCCCAGACTGGCGCCGTGACGCCAGTTCCGGTTCTAACTTTATTTCCTGCTTCCATGTCACGTGACCTCCGTCTCACGGGGCACATGACACCACATTCCTCTCCAAATTGGAGGTGCTTGCACGGCTGTCAAACTATACATTTTAACTGGTATTTTGACTAGGGTCACAATTGCGGTTACAAACATGCACCTTAACATCTCGGTCAAAACTTGCGGTTGTATTCAGGGTTCGCCTCGGCGTGATCTTGGCTGGCCTATTCTGTCCACCACGTATCCTTTGAGGCGGGATGACGGCTGGGGCTTCTCCCTCAGATGATATTGTGTGTTTTTTTTTCCGGGTACTCCTGTTGTGGGGGACAGGGTCTCGTCTCCTCCTGTTTGCTGATGTGAACTGTCTGATGTTCCTGGGGTGGCTGTGTTCCTTGGCACCGCTTGGTCGGGGAGTGAGGGCGGTGTTTCTGTTTCTACTCTCGGAGGTGTCGACCATTCTTCCCACTGTTCTGGGGTACTTTCCTGAAGTGCAACACGTTTCTCGTCACTGTCTCTCCTCCTCGAGTGGCTGTGACCATGCTGTGGTTTGTGGTGCTCACTGTCCATGGTTGGAGTTCGAAGTTGAGGGACATCTTTTTTTGTGGGGCACGGTTCCTGACGATGACGGTGTCCCCTGGCACCAGCTCTCTGTGGCGGGCTCGCCTGGCGATGCTTTCTTGCTCATTTCGCCTCTGCCGCCTGGTGTCTATGGCGGGGATGTCGGGTTCCGGTGCTATCCATTGGGGGTGTATGGGCAGCTCCGCCTGTGTGGGTACGCCTAGCATTAGGGCTGCCGGGCTGATGCCTGTGGAGGAGTGTGGGGTTTGTCTGTGTGTTCTCAGGAACCGGTAAACTGTTTTCAGCCACGGGCGTCCCTGTTCTTTTGCGATCCTGATGACTTTGTTGAGCGACCCCATGAATCTTTCGGCATCTCCATTCGCTTGGGGCCACCTTGGGGTGATTCGCTGGTGTTTGACGTTTACTTCTTTGAAATATTCGCGTAATTCTTGACTGGTGAATGATGGTCCGTTGTCACTTTTCACTTTTCTCGGTATCCCGTGAGTGGCAAATATTTTTTCGAGTGCGAGGATGGTGGTCTCTGCATTGGTGGATGCTACGTTCTCCACCTCCGGGTATCGGCTAAACTCGTCGATCACCACGAGGAGGTATCCCTCCCCGGCAATCGTGCAGTGGTCCATGCTGACCGCGTCCCAGCGTTTGCAGCTCCTTGGGGCACTGCTGATGGGTTCGGGATTTTCCGGTCTCCTGGATGCTTGGCAGGCTGCGCAAGCATCTACGAGCTCTACCACTTTTTGTTGCATGTTCGGCATCCACATCCTGGACTTCAGATAGGCGTTGGTCTTAACCATACCTTGGTGTCCACTGTGTGCTAGGAGGAGGGCCCTTTCTTCTAGTGACTCGGGCACTATGATCCTGTGTCCCTTGAGTAGGACACCTTCAGGGGCTACCGAGAGTTCATGTCCAATCCCAAACAGGGCTCTGAGTTTGGCTTGGGCTGGCGCGGTGCGCTGGGCCATTGACGTGAGAAAGGTCTTCCAGTTTCCTGATCGGATGGTATTGGCAGTATGTTGTAGGATGGTGTCTGCTTCTGTTTCGGTGGCTACTTCGTGCAGGTTCAGGGCCCTTGGTCTTGCGCAGGTGACTATTTGGCAGACGTGCTCGTCGGTTTCTTTCGCTTGACGCCTCTCGCTGTCGGTAGCAGGCCGCGGGTGGCGGGATAAGTAGTCTGCTGGTTTGTCAGTTCCAGGGCAGTACAGTATTCCACCTTAATGTTGTAGGGTTGCAACTGCAGCATCCACTTCTCTATGCGCGCCGGTGGGTGGGGAGCAGACCCCCGGAATATTGGGATCAGCGGTTTGTGGTCTGTGAGGACTTTTGCTCGTTTGCCTAGCAGGTACACTTTGAAGTGTCGGCATCCCCATAGAATGGCTAGGGCTTCCTTTTCTATGTGGGCATAGTTTTCTTCAGGTTTCGTGAGAGCTCTGCTGGCAAACGCCACGGGGAACACGTTTCCTTCGTTGTCGGTCTGTGTTAAGACTGCTCCGAGGCCGACAGGGCTGGCGTCGACCAGAAGTTCGGTTTGCCAGTCGGTGTTGAAGAACGCCATGGTGGTGGACGCCGAAAGGGTGTCTTTAATCTGTTGGAACGCCTTCTGGTGAGTTTCGGTCCATGCCCACGTTTGGTCTTTCTTCGTGAGTCCTCTGAGCGGGCTTGCTGTGCTGGCGAGGTCGGGGATGAAACGTGCACAGTATGTTGCCATTCCCATGAAGCTTCGGACTTCGGAGGCTGATTGAGGTGCTTTGGTGTTTTTTATGTCCTGTACCTTGGATGGGTCTGGGGACACGTCCTTGGCGCTGAAAATATGTCCGAAGAAGCATATCTCCTCTTTGTTGAACTCGCACTTTTCTGCGTTAAGCGTCAGGCCTGATTCTTCTAATCTTGATAGGACTGCTTCCAGTCGTTTGCGGTGATCTCTTTTGTTCGACGCGTACACAAGGATGTCGTCACTGATATTGGTAGTGCCTTTTAGTCCTGTGATGACCTTGCGGATTTCATGCTGGAACACTTCCGCAGCGGATGATATTCCAAAGTTGAGGCGTTTGTACCTCATCAGGTCGAGGTGAGAGGCGAATGTAGTGATATATCTCGACTCTCTGGCCAGTCTCAGTTGGTGGTAGCCTTATCTGAAGTCGAGTTTGCTGAAGATGGTGGCTCCGGTAAGGTCTACGATGAGCTTGTCTATCGTGGGCTTTAAATGACGTTCCCTCCCAATGGCTGCGTTGGGAAGCCTCATGCCGATACAAATTCTTACCGCGTCTGGTTGTTTGGGCTTCTGGGCTACTACCATGGGCGAGACCCACAGGTGGGTCCTGACGTTCTTTCAATAATCCCTTCATCTTCTAGCTAGGTTAGTTCTTTCTCTACGGCTCCCCTCAAGTGAAATGGGATTCGACGATGCCTTACTGCCTTGGGTTCGATGGTGGGGTCTATGTGGAGCTTGATGGTTCGCGCTTTTAGGCACCCGATGCCTTGGAACAACTTCTTGTGTTTTTCTAACAGGTTGTCAAGATTGTCATGTTGGAGCCCGAAGGCGAAGTGGATCAGCTCTAGCTTTTCTGCTGTCCTGCAGCTCATCAGTGTTTCGCAGCCGGCGTCTACTATGTAGATGCGTGCTCTGCAGTTAGTGTTTTTGTGAGTAAAGTCTGACTTGAATGATCCTCGTACGGGCAATGGCTTCTTGCTCCCGTAGGCATATAGCTGAACTTTTTTCCTCTGGAGCGTAGGCTTCGGGCAGAGTTTGTTGAATGCCGTCACCGGCATGACGTTCACGGTTGCGCTGGTGTCTATGACTACCTTCAGGGGTGCTCCGTTGGGAAGAACTGTGCACGATGGTCTTTTCCTTTTCCGTGTTCGATGAGGTTCGATTGCTGAGATGAGGTGTACCCTGTGAATCCGCCTGCTCCCCTTCTTCCGTCTAGGTTTGTCTCTCCTCTCTGGGGACGAGTCGTCATCGCTGGCGTTGCTGCTGCACGTGTCAGGGGATCTCTGGAGGTCGTCGACGGCTCTTGCTTAACCTTTCCGTTCTTGTTGGCGGGAAGATTCTCTAGGCGCAAACTTTTTCCTGCGATCTTGCAAGGGTTGTTGCGTCATGTTTGTTCGGTTGATTCAGGCAGACTGCAGCGTAGTGGTTAAGGCGATTGCACTTCCTACACGTGGAACCCCATGCTGGGCACGAATCACCTTTGTGCCATGGGCCTCCGCACCACTTGCAGTTTCTGTCTCGCCCTTGTGTCGTGGTGGGACTTTGGCTCTGTTTCGTGCGACTGTTCTGATGCTTGGAAATGGCTGCAACGTCTTCTGTGGGTTTGGGGTTGTCTAGCGGCATTCTTTGGATGGCAGCTTCCATGATCGCTACTTGATCATCTGTTTGCTTGCGGAGACGCGCCAGTTCTAGGATGCGAGAGAGACGGATGTTTTTCTCGGACAGGATGGCCCGTCTCAGTTTTTCTGAGGATATCCCGTTGATGATCTGGAAACGGATGGCAAACTCTTCATCCGGGAACTCGCATCCTACTGCCATTTCTCGTAGGCGAGCATGGAATTTGTCTACGGTCTCTTTCTCGCGCTGCCTCGCCATGCAGAAATGAAAACGTTCATAGTCCGGGTTGAGGTCAGGTTTGAACATGTTCGTAAGTGCGGCTTTGGCTGCGTCATAGTTGTTGTCGTTGCCCCGGTTCAGGGTGGCGTTGAACAGGCGTAAGGTGGCTGCTCCAATGTTTAGTAGGAGGAAAATGCGCCTCTTTTTCGCTATGGTAATGTCTCTCGCATCCAGGTGCATCTCAAATTGTTGTAGCCAGATATCCCACCTTATGGCTGCATCCGTGGTAAAAGGGTCAAAAGGTGGCATAAACGTCGTTTGTGTTGGGTCCAGGGTGAGGCTCCTTCTGGATGACGCGCCTATGCTGGCTCTCGTGGGACTGGTGTTTGGGGTGGACATGTTTTGGAATGCCTCTTGCTGTATTGTATGTTCGCTTCTCCCTTGCCACTGTACTCCTTACTTGGTTTTAGGGCGTGGTACCTCTCACTGCGCGGTGGGCCTTGTGTTCTTGGTCCTCTGCACGTGGAGTGTTTGGAGGTGTTGGGGGGCGAGATGCTCGCTGCGCCTCGGCTTGTTGGGTGCCTCCCACTGTTTTTACGGAGGCAGAGGATTTCTCTGGAGCGGTTGTATGGATCTTTTTTTTTTTCCGCTTGCACGTCGTGGGCGGGTTGATGTTACGCGGCTCCGCGTGTGTTTCAGGGTGTGGGCCGTTCCCGCTTCGTCGCCAGTGTGATGTTACGAGCGGGGGCGGCGTGGTGAGAAAACCGGCCCTCACCGCTCGCAACGTTCGGGCCTTCTTCCGGCCCTGGGGCGCTGCGCACAACACTTCAAACTCGCGGGCGCACAGAAGGACGCGACCACCAGGTATGGATTCTAATCCCGGACTGGCGCCGTGACGCCAGTTCCGGTTCTAACTTTATTTCCTGCTTCCGTGTCACGTGACCTCCGTCTCACGGGGCACGTGACACCACAAATAACACAAAATGTTTATCAAAAAAGAAAAAATATATTTTCTAAACTCTAAATACAATTGCAATAATTACAATTTATGAGAATAAAATAGTAGAATCTCACTAAATATTTTATAATAAAAGTGGTCAGCAGGGTCGGATTGGGTCGTCGGCCCATCGGCCCGTGGCCGATTCAAAATCATGGCTGGAGACCTGGGGGCCGGTTCCTGAAGACCATGTGGGCCGGTTTCGGCCCAGGCATGGGCTTCATTGTGAAGCCTTCACACTTCGGAACCAGCCCCCAAGGCCTCAGCCTCGCCGGACGGATGGATGCAAGTTGCAAAGGATCTGTAAGTAAGCAACTTACAGATCCTTTGCAATTGCAGCCCTGCGCCCGCCGCCGCCAGCCCGCCGCAGATGCAGAGAAAGGTAACACTGAAGTGTTACCTTTCTTTGATAAATGCGGCGGGCCGGCGGCCAACTGCCGCGGCCCGGCCGCGACACCCTGGCGCCAGCAGCAGTCAGTGTTACAAAACACTGGGAGGGAGCGGCAATGCTGGGCGGAGCTGCCTCAGCCCAAGGGGTTGGGCTTGCTGGGGCCAGGGCAGCATAATCAAAGCAAGGTAACACTTGTTACCTTGTATTGATTTCCATGCATGCAATTATGGTTATGCACACAAAAAAGTAGACGGGTGGTCCGGACCAGATGGTGCTCGAGCCCGGCTCATGCTCCGCTCACACAGAGAGAGCATCACTCAAGAGGAGATAGTGTTTGTTTGCAGCAACTGTCGGTGTGAGAACTCACACCTGGTCTGAGGCGGCAGGGCAGGCTGAGGAGCCTGGAGGCAGGATGCCTGCAGAGTTGGGCTGGGCAAGGGGCGTGCACATTAAAGTTGATTTCAACTTTGCAGGATGCAAGCAACCAATTTGTTGCATGCCACTTTGCAAATTGAAAACAACTATTGTCAATTAAAATGCAGCAAGACTTCGTGTCGCCACCAGCCCTCACTGGCACTGCCTGCCCCCTACTGACTATATTTTGCTTGGGCCCGGCAGCCTCTCTCTGACCCTGCTATCGACTGTGCTGAGCTGAACTTGCCCTGACACAGACTCACAGCGCAGAGAGGTCGGGCTGCAGCTTGCAGAGCTCCTTCAAGGCTTCAGCCACGCACGCACAGACAGAAAGGAGGACCACTGCCAGGGCCCAGGAGTCCAGGACTCAGGAGGACCAGTGCCACAGGCTGTGAGAGTCGAGGTGGAGGAGGAGGCCGGTGTCCGGAGGAGGCCAGGCGGCTGTTGTCCTCACTGAGTCTAGGAGTCTCGGATGGACTCGGAGTCCAGACAAAGCAGCAGTGTGAAGCAACAGCCAGAGAGGGCTGCTGACCCTGCCCCAGCCAGCTCAGGAGGGCACAGAGCGGCACTGACTCAGGCAGCCACCCAGGCCAGCTAGCCAGCCAGCACAGAGGCGACCCTCTGACCCCCTACCCCACAGCCCACTCACCACCACCACCACCACAGGTGGCTGAGACTGCCTGCCTGCTGCTGGTAGCGGAGAGACGGAGAGACGCAAACAACCCTGAGCTGAGGTAAGAGATGCACCGCCCTGATACTAGCCAGCACCGTATGGACACATTACCTTGTCCCCTTGAGGATCATATAGAATTTCTACAGTGTTTGGGCTTGATGATCGACATATGTTTACTTCCTCTCATGCCATATTCCCTGAATGCAACCTTTAGCCACGTAGAGCAGAAGTTCATAAACCAGAATCACACCATTCACTGACTTATCGTGAAAGATGTGGCCAGTGACAGCTTCTGGGACCCATAATATGCAACGAAATTTGCCATGCTGGAAGTATATACCCAGGGTCCTGGGTAGAGCTGCCAATGTAGGTCTCTGGGCTTAGAGCCAAGTGGCAATTAATTCAAATCCTGCGCAGATCCTAAGTGCATGTGTACTCTTGGTGCAAATAATGCTGTGCCTCCGTTACCCAAGCAGAAGCAGATAAGCGTGCGTCATGCGCGGTGCGAGCAGAAGGTAAGCGCAGAACTGATGAAATGCTAACCCTTCCAGCTGGGATGGAGTGGGGAGCTGGGACATGTTGGTATTTGACATAGGTTTAGCACAGGGCGTACCAAACTGAACTTAACTGGTCTGCTGTTAAATCTCAGTTACCAGTTTAATGGTATCCACTACATAATAATTGCTCATTTTGCTATAGATGATATGATAGCTCAGTGGGTTCAGCACTCACTGCTGCAATGTGTGTGTGTGATCTGCAGGTTGCACGTTTAAATCCCAACAAGGCCATCTCACCCTTTCAAGCTTCTGAGGTCGATAAATGAGTACCAACACAGGTTAGGTGATATTGTATGCATATGTGTTCTATAAATAAGAATTTAAGCGTAAGTGCAATACAATAAAATATTATCATTTGGCCTTGGACGTCAGCTTGCAATCACAGTATTTTGACAATATGGATCTATAAATACAGATATTAATGATACATATGGTGATCCATTCTTGTATGCAAAGTTGTTATTTTATGAGTTGTGTTGTAATGTAACAGACACATGAACCCTCCATAAGTAGCATTTTCTCTAAAGTCGTGAATTGACGCAATTCACGGATGATGGTTTGAGGGCCACTTTTTTGAGGCGAGGGGTGGGCCACTTTTTTGGGGTGAGGGGTGGGCCACTTTTCTTTGGGTGTCCGGGCCTATTTCTTGTCCCAGTCCGACCCTGGTGGTCAGAAACTTTACATATTGGCGCGCACAACCGACGAAGGATAATGGGATAATGAACACACACTTTACATTGAAATGCAAGCGGATTAGCCCATAACATGGCGGCCGTAAAAGAAATAGTAGAAGGACCAATGTTACCTAGCAACCGAAGCCCATAACAAACAGTAATCGGGAGGACACACTAGTACGAGGACAAGAAGGCACAATGCGAAGAGAACGGAGGTAGTAAGTTCAACGATATTTCTAGGCCACCCAGAAATAGAACATGGACACGAGGCACGCGGACCCGCATGGATTCTGCCCCCTCATTAACAGAGATAACAAGCGGCGATCTTATAAGTACATAGTAATTATGTGGAATGCAGCTGAGCCCCACGGCGAATTAAAGCAAGGTCTCACCCAGGCACAGAATGTAGCAAGCAAACCATGTTAGTACTTGTATTTCCAGCAAACATTATGCCCGAGCGAAGTCACAGCAAAGAGAGGATGAGAAAAATCATATAATCACGTTATTTTAGAAAACAAGTGCACAACGTTGGCAAATTATACAGGAATACCAAGCCGTAGTTAGTCACGAAACGAATGTTCAAATTCAGAAAACTGCAAATGTTCACGCCTAAAATTTAGAAAATGCAAATTGTGAATATCCCAACAATAGCGAACGCATACATAGGGAAACATGACAACAATGATGTTTTTACTGTTCGAATATGGACACAATGACTGAGAGATTGTGGATGTATATATTTATCAACAGGACAGGGATTATCCCATGGCTGAAAGAAAAGACTGTGAGGATATAACAATGCTACAACAGCCATCGGCTAAGGACTAAACGTTGAGAGAGGAAAAGAAGTTATTTATGAAAATGATGATAAAGATGACAAAGGGGTTTTATATTTCTGCACTATATTCACCAATGATAATATAATTGTTTTTCTTTTCTTTTTCTCTTTTTCTTTGACTTCCCACAAACCTCCTACCCTTCTCCCCCTCCCTAAACATGGCCATGTCGCTTTTTCTTTTATGAATGAACCAACAATTGCTAATACTTTTTTAGTTTTACAAATAACATGCTTATTTGATGGCTCCACCTTATATTCACCAAACAATATGGCAATGATTGTGATAATTGCAACTAATTATGTTTTATTTGTTTATTTTGGTCAAATCCAATTGTGAATGTTCAATACACATTTTTTATTTTATATTTGAAGCCCTGATTTGAGAAAGACGTTGCATACGTCGAAACACGTGTCATCAACATAGGGCATTACATTTCTTAAGAACTGATACTGTGTGAAAGCATATTTTTCAAAAGAAATCAAACCAGTGGGCTCATGAGTGTACCCGAAGGGTAACTTTTTTCTAAAGTGTTGTAATCCAACACCATAGTCTAAACTGTAAGATGCTGGCAAGGTAGCTCGGTGGACTAATGCATCATCTAGAGAGATCTAATTCCGAATCGCAGTGGGTTCGCTCAGCCTCTCATCCTTCAGAGGTCGATAACATGAGTATTAAAGAGTAGGGTTATAATAACACCTGTTATCAGCACCTTGAGTCAATTTGCATCATTACATTAGCTGTATACGTGTAATCATTTGTATTAATTGGATTATTAACATGAACTCATTTTTGTCTATGGATGTGAATACCTCCAGTGTACCTTAAGACTCATGGTTGAGTAGCTAGCCTGACACTGGCCGCACATGTGCACAAGGAATTGCTTGCACTAGCCAGGCTTGCTTTAGTTTGCAGCTGGGCATCTTCCACTGCAGATGTGGTGACTTGCGGGGAAGCATTCAGGCTCAGCCATGTGGTGGTGTAGAGTCACCATAGTTGGCACACCTCTTCCGCACTTGTTTGGCATACAGCAGGGGCGCTCTTTTCACATTAATATCCTGATGTAAGGCCTCGCCAATGGCGGCAGTAGGAAACGGATATTAAATAACTATGGGTCCAGAGCTTTATTTAAATGCAACTAACTGGCTGCCCCTGCGTCCCCTGGTGGAGAGAGAATTAACGACTCTTTAGCTGAAGTTTATCACACTGGCCCTTAATGGGAGCAGGCACACGTGATGGTTCTGGACAGGGGTGTTGCAAGGTCTGGAAAAGATCCGGGGCTATGCTTATGTCGGGACCTGGGCTAGCTAGCCTTTTGGTTGTACCCCCTGAGCTTCTATCCGAAAGACCTGGGCAAAAGCCCCCTCAGCCCCCGCCCCGAGTAAGGCCTCAGGTGCTGGGTGTCACCTTGCTTCTTTCCACCACTTTGTTACTAGCTCAGCCTCTTGGTAAACACATCAGACTTGCCCTTGTAAGCTTAAAGTCTTGGTGTGCGAAGTGGGTGTGTCTTGTCACGGAGGCATGAGGTGCCTCTTAGGGCCGCACCCTACAAAGACATCCTACAAGCCTCAATCCTAAAATAAGTTCTTTCTCAGAAAATGGGCGACCATCAATACTTCCCTCATTCTTGGGATCTACTCTACCAACAGGAAAATGGAAACAAAATATCCCTACTCCTCAACCAACCAACTCTGGGTACTAACGATACCCTTGGGCTTGGAGCGCTATACAAATATACAAATGAAACTAAACTAAACTAAACGAAACGATCTATCTTAGCAACTGCTACCCCATTACTCGCATTCCCGTCTTCAGCAAGGATCCCCCAAAACGCCATTGCCCTTGAACGTCAAGCCCACATTGACGCCAGCAATCTTCCACTTTCATCCAGCTGGCTTCATAAGGAGAGTCGGCACAGAACATCTCCTTCAAGGTCCTCAATGAGCCCTCCACATCCTAGATGATGGCATTGGCTGTCGCCAGGCACTGCTGGATCCCTTCGGAGCCCATAAGCGCGTCAACCACTGAGCCCTGCCTATCACCATCCACACCAGTATAGGAAAGGAAGACCAAGTACCACGCTGGGTAGCCTACTGCTGGACTCCTCCAGAGTGCCATCTTTACCAGTCCCCTGTGCTGTTCCTCAATGATTCACCCTCTTGCTCATGATCTTAAGACTGGCCAATCACTGACTCTTTATATATGGATGGTACACAGCTCTACCTTAAGACATCATCAGTTCACGATGTCCACCACCAACATGTCTGCCTCATTCTAATGCAGCACATGCCTCTAACACACCCAATGCAAACTCCCACTTCTCACCATCAACACTGCACCACCAACACATAGAACTAGCTGCCAGCTTTGAACCCAGGAAAAGACTGCCTTCTGCCTCAGGCCTAAGCAAGCCGGAATCTGCGTCAAAAGCCAACTCACCTTCAGAAACACAGGATAGCCCCGGAGACCCAGCGGGCCTGATATCAGTAGCCACTTCTTCAACCCTTCTTTTTCATGACATGCATCCAACATGGAGACCAACCACCACGACACAGCACACCTCTGTCTCCTCTGCTTCTGCTCCCCTGTTCTTCTTGTGTAACTAAGGAAGCCTGCTTGTAACAGCGCCACCATGCTCTTGTGCTGCTTGTGCGCTACATAAATGTAAAAATAGAAATTGAGGTCTACGCAAGCTTGACTAAATAATGCTGAAATTGATTTAGCTGCCTGAACTTCAAAGTGAGCTGCATCACCTGCAAAGGCGCTATGATGCAGCCCTCCACCTAGCCGGTGAAGACATGCTCCTGGCTAGGCTCAGGCTCTAGACATTCAGGAGAGCGAGAGATATCCTCAATATCAAAGGGCTGACTAATGGACCCTCATCCCTCTTAGCAGGAGACTCCATCCCACCCCCTGCAGTTCTGGAAGGAGCTCAAGGCACGGCTCAACAAGGAACATATTCACCCATGTTCATAGAGTTTAAATGATGGAACTCACCCGAAGAAACCTCCTCCCCCAGCTTCCTTCCCCTCCTACCTACTGACATCCTATCCCTCACTCAATCCTGGGCTCAACCGCATTGTTACATGATGTCCCATATGCAACTCTATTATTTTCCCCCGGTTCCCCATGTCCTGTACTGTACCCCGCCACTGAACTCCACCGCATCTTCAAGCTATGCTCATGCTGGATTAGAAAAATCTAAATCTAAATCTAAATAAAATAAAGTACTAACCACTTGTTAGAAATCTGCCCATCATAAATGAGGTGGAAGTGTGATGAAATGGTCTACATTTTGAGTGAATTTGTGTAGCGCAAGTGGCGTGCAAGCACCATACATATGATAGTGCCACACTCGTTAACAGGGCATTAACTTTGCTGCTTATAATACAATATAATCTTGCCGGTTTATTGGTGACTTACTTCCAGCTGGTTAACGGTGGAAAAGGCATGTCAAAAAGTGTTTCGGCTTATAGTCTGGTTAGGAAGAGCCCTTCTTCAGGACAGAGGGATCACCATTTTCTCCTATGTCTGTGTTTGAGCAGTGGAATAATAGGGTTTTTGAGCATAATAAATGTGTTATTGAGGAGAAAATCCACTAAGTGGGTTTAGGCAACAAATCAATAGAAAGATATGCGGTCCAAGAGTCCCACTGGATGGAAGGTGGAGGTGTAACATGGAATACTTCAACAACATGGGACAGGAAAAGGTTGCTACCCATACTCCATAAGGAAGTGATAGTGTTCAGCATGTAATCAGTATTCTGTTCTATGGAGAAGAAAGCATAGAACATGTTTTGCAATTGTTTTGGATATTTCGGTGATGGCACAATGCCAACCCTTGTAAATTCTCAAATGTGTTTTGCGATTGTTATTTCAATGGGCTGATGTTAAGCACTTGTGCAGAATGCATCAACATTCCACATGCACTTCCTCAAACTATCATGACCTATCATCCTTGCACTGCACCTGTTTTGTACTAAGCCTAGAACCCACCTACATTACCTTTTGCTTACCCGACGTAGTCCCCCATAAGATGCAGTGGCGCCCCCAGACATTTTTCATAGGAGTGGCCTGATGAGGTCACTGGAAATCTTGGGGTGGCACACCAAAACAAACACCTAAGAGGAAGGTGGGCCGGTGGGGTGGGGTGGCGTTTTTATAAGGGTGGCCGTAGTCCCCCTTGAACACCCCTTGGTGGCGCCCCTGATAACATGAGGAGTGACTTTGCCAGACTATGCACCTAATCTAATTTGTCTTTCATGCACTCGTGTACCTGTGCAGCTGCCTCCCCGTACCATAAGGGGTGGCCCAGACAGTTTATGCTTTTCAAGATCCGCATGCATATTGCAACCCTTATGATATGATATGATATGGCATTTATAACGCACCTATACACAAGTGTTTCGAGGCGCGACGAGGCAAGGGAGGGGGAACAACCGGAAGACAGACAGCGATCTTACTAGGCCAGGTGTCCTTCAGATTGCGTCATTCAGTGCGTGGTTTTGCACTGTACACAATCCCATTTTGCACTTGCTGTAACTAGTGCCTGGATGCCTGAGGGTTTTGTGCGCTGCTATAAATGCAAAAATAAATAAATAAATGTTCATGTGTGTGCTACATGAGTAGATCTGAAAACACATAAACAAGGCAAACTGATTTAAAATAAACACACTTTTTAAATAGTTCTGAGCCAGACATCAACTTTTTAGCAGGAGAGCTTTTCAAAAGCTATTTTCTATTTCTGGCAAACTGGAGTATGTCATTAATAAGAGAAGGTGACTCACTTATTACTTTAGGCTTATGCCATTACAGGTTCTGCTAATTGCCTGGCGCATAAGTGTCACGCGGGACATGGCGTCTGCGGAACGTCCAGTGGAATGTAGAGCAGCAGCCATGTTGCAGAGGGACCTAAGGGCCTTTATTTCGGTAGAGACGCGTCAGGATTTAACAAGTTATGCTTCAGAGCGAGGGCAACATATATTTCTGTAGATGTGTTGGCCTTCTGAGCGCCGAATAGTAATCTTGACACCGCTATTTATAAAACAGCACTTCCATAATAGACATTGGGCCTCATCACGAGTCCGGCGGTAACCACGGCGGTAAAACCGCATGGTTACCGCCGGACTCGTATTACCATTCCGCCTCCGTGACTCCTGGAATTACCAGGGCATTAGAGCCCCGGTGTCCCGGGAGTCAAGAAGGCGGAATGGTGTAAATCCCCATTCCCATTGAGTCCCATTGGACTCAATGGGAATGGGGAAGTGGAAACACCGGCACCATCTCGTGATGGTGCTGGTGTTTCCACGTCCGCCTGCAGACGGGAGGTGTTCAACCAGCCAGGTCAGACCTGGCGGGAAGATCACCTTCCGCCTGCAGGACTCGGGATCAGGCAGTCCGGAATCAACAGTGGCGGCGGGTTTACTGCCACTGTTAATTCCGGACCGCCCGACCTGTAATGAGGCCTATTGAACCTTATCCAACAAGAAGCTACTATGCACGCTTTTCTGCTAATGTGCATGCCCACAATGCACAGTTTTGTGGCTCTGCCGTGGAGGGGAACTTTCAGGGATGGCTCCTGTGTGGCTTATTCACTGAAATTGCCTATTCTCCTCTCACATTATTTGGAAGAGTTTTTTTCTTACATTTTGCCAACCCACCACAACATCGACGGTTTGTGATTATTTTTCGTTAATCTATACGGCGCACCGCTGCCATTTGCATGGTCTCCAGGCGCTCACGTGACTCTGTAAGAAAAGTGGCTGGGGTTGGCTAGTGAGGGATAGGATTGAATTTGTGCTCATCTGTTGATGCTTGCAGAACCAGGAGGAACTAACGTCTGTGTGTGTGAGCTTTCTGGGTGTGCTTTGTTATGTGCGCTGCACTTGTTATATCCGCATGGGTGGCATCCAGCGTCTGGGTTTGTTATTTGCAGACATTTGGTTTGCCATATCATTAGAAAGGGTTGTGCGGTTTGCTAGTTTTTTGGTGGGTTGTTTCACTAGCCCTTTGGGGGTGTGTGTAGTACGTGAGAGGTGTTAGGGGGTGGCGACAAGAAGGGTGTGGTTTGTTGGTTTCAGGTGATCTCTGGGTGTTGAGTACATTTATTGTTGGTTCTTCCTTCTATAGTGTGCCGTGTTTGCTTTGGTCCTGCTGTATGGTATGCAGAGTGCTGCGTCTAAACTAAATATAAGGAAATAAACCTGCACAATTCAATTGTGGCTACATTGAAAATCAGCAGAACCCAAATCAGTACGGTTCTATTGTGGCTAAATTCAAAAGCAGCAGGTTGCAATTCTAGTGCAGCTGAATTCAGATGCAGCTACTCACAGTCATAGGTGTGACCAGGAGGAAGCTGAAGGGAAGCCACACCTGTCCCTGTTTGATCCCATGCCCCCTCTTCCAACCCACACCCTCCGTCTAATCACCAAGAGCCAGTCATCTTGCCCGGGTAGCGTCAATAACACAGATAGTGGCTACCAGAAACAAACAAATACAAAGTAACAACATTTCCCACTAACTCTTTGCAGGTCTGTGTCACATTGAAACTGTTTGGAGCGTTTGTAAATCCATTGTTAATCCAGATTTATTTTTCGATCGAAAGGTTGAAGTTCTTCAGCTTCTAAAGAAATAAGCCTGTTTGTTAATTCGGCGGAGCTATCCTGACATTCACACAGGAATAGATTATTTTGCCTCTGCTCCATTGTAATTTAATAGGGAGAGCGGCACCTATGCATTCTAATCTCTTGCTTAACTGGTGTAAATTTGATCCGGCTACACTGGGTCCGGCTTTGCTTCACTGGCTTTCAGTGAAAGGGTGCATTGCATTCACGTCCCTGCGCAAATCTTTGTTCCATCAAAGAATCCTCAATCACCCGTTAGATTGAATATTCCCTAACGATAGAAGTGGAAGACTTGGCCGCAATCCTTTTCAGTACAAGTAATGTAATGTAATATGGCATGTGTACAGCCCCTTTTCCCGTGGGTATGGCCTTAAAGCGCTGTAGGTGAACGCCCTTGGAGGACAGAGAATCTGAGGGATGAGAGATTGGTCAGAGGAAATTAGAATGCGTGTTTGCATTCTAGCCAGTAATCAGATAGGTAGGGTTGGCTAATTCCCTGCTAGCGAGTCATGAAGGGCTGGCTTGTGGATGGATGCTGTGAAGGCTGTCGTAAGAGTATGCGAGTCAAGGCGACTGATTATGTGTCCAGCTGGACCGAACATTTATTGTGACGAAACTATGGACCAAACCGTGACGAACTGACCAAACTATGGAAGGCTCGGACAACGTTTTGCACACTTTACCAATCTTGCTAAGATGTTGCAAGAAACTCAAGACCTTCCTTCTTAGTACTATAACTAAAATCAGTCTGATGTCTGTAGCATTTGTCACACCTGTCTTGTGTTATAGATCTGTGCTATTGTCCTCTCAAAAGTGCCAAATGAGCTTGTGCTGAATGATTGCACCTTATAAACTCCAGATTCTTGATATAGAATAACATGCTCCATGGATTTTACTGGATCGTCCAATACGTCTGCAGAGATTCACTCGCTGTCCATTGCCTCCTGCGATTTAAGTATTCTACGCTTACATCATCTATTTCAATGAAAAATTGTTATATGTCATAAGATGATTCACTCTTATACATATTTAAAAAAATGTACATGACACAAATTGAAATGAAAAGACTTTTAATGATTGCAAAATGGAGTGGGTGATGGTAACTCTTCGGTGCCTTTTCTCAGGATCGAAGAGCTCACCCTCCCCCCTGGGGGTCTCATGGTGGTTTTGGTAAAACTTTGCTCCACACCCCATAAAAGGATTCTGCTTTTTTGTTGCTTAGTCCTCTTTGGACTGAGGATTATGACCTCTCCACCCTGGTGGGTAACATTGGCCTTACATGACCTCCCATTGTCTTGGATACTCTCGAGTTGGGAGCCCTGATTTTGGTTCCGAGGCGATTGCACAGTCTCTACGTTCAATATCAATCTTTTAGGACTGGATGCGACTTCTTCCTTGGCCTTTCAAGGATACAGAACAATTGCTTAACTCTTGTAATTTGGCGACTATCAACGAACAAGTCGATGCCCGCTTCAGTGTAGCATAGACTTGGCACCAATGGACGTGCTTTAGTTTCAGTCGACCAAAGATTTGGAACAAACATTCTCACTTGTTATTGATGATACAACTTTCCCTGTCTTCTTTTCTCGCAAACTTGGAAGGAAGTTGGGACTTACTGTCCCAGCATGCATCACACTCTACTCTATCGGGATTTGCTAGACCTAGATGATAATGTGAACTCTTTCTACCAGCATGCATCACACTTTACTCTCTCACAATGTGTTAGACCTAGATTACAACTTGAGCTTCTTTTACCCGCATGCATCATGCTCTCCCAATGCTCCTTAAACTTCTTTCTCAATTTGTTTCAATATTTCCTCGGTCCCGGATCATTGGAATCTGAGTAAAGCACAGAACTTTGCTTGTCAACATGCTTCAAACTTGACTTTCTCCATGACTCTTAGACTCTGCATGAGACAGTGGACTTTGTGTCACAGCATGGATCATTATTTGCTATTTTAATGATTAACAACCTTTGACTGAGCTTAGTTTCACCTAATAAACCAGGCTTAACTCTCTTCTATTGATCTTCATTTTAAAGCGTTGCTGGCGTAAAACTCACTTGGATTCTGACAATGTTTTCGTTCTCTTCTTTTCATCTTTTATGCAATGAAGCTCTTCTTACGTCTACGTACGTGATTTTTTTATCCTGATCTTCTTTGTTCTGAGTCCTCTCTTTGTAAGTCTCTGTTTCAGACGTTATCTAGTCTTCTCTCTCCACCCTCTCCTGATTCCACGCTCAACTCTCCTGTTTCTGCGTCCGATTTTGCTTGATTTTTTTCAATCAAATTTGCTATGCTTTGTGCTGCTATTTCTCCTTCTTCTTCCTCTTCTACTTCTTTTTCAATTCTAGCTTCTTTTCTTCTGATTTCAACTGCGGATTCTATGGACCTAGGCAGTAAGGCGCCGGTAAAGGTGCCAGAGCCGTCAACCCCTTACTGCCTCATTACGATTTCTGCTTGCGGTACCTGCTAAGCCGCCTGGTAAAACCAGGTGTCCTTAGCAGGTCCTGTGAGCAGACCAGGTTGGTAACAACGGCCCGTTATTAACGGGCCCGTTGTTAGCTCCCTACCGATTCCCATTGAGCCCTATGAGGGCTCAAATGGGAATGGGGATGGGTTCCTTGAATGAGAAATTACCGGGCCCTCCAAGGTCGGAATGGCCCGGTAATTCCTCATTCAAGGAACCCGGACCCGGTACCCAGTAAGGAGGTAGCCATGCCGCTAATTGCGGCATGGTTACCTCCTACCTCGTAATGCTCCCTATGTCTTTATTGGCTCAGGCTCATCCTACGCCGGCTCCTTCTGATCCTATCCCTTCCGCACTCATACCAAAGGTCTATCCATCATTGGTTTCGTATCTCGCTTCTCTCCAAATTTCATTACTTTCTTCTCCTTTTCCTTCTTCTTTTAAGCACGCTTCCATTCTTCCTGTTTTGAAGACGCCGTCTCATGATCCTTCACCTCCCTCTATTTGTCTAAGCTTCTGGAGCGTTCCGTTTATTTTCAAGTTTTTCCTTTGTGTTTGATATCTCTATTCTCCCTCGTTTCCTTCTGACTTTCCTCCTTTGCATTGCACTGAAGCTGCTCTTCTTTCAGTCTGTTGGGAGTTAGTGCATTCAAGCGGAGGCGTTTAGGTATTCAGCGTGTTGGTGTTCAGCTCAGCAATAAGTAGTTGGCTGTCAGTGGAGGACAAGGCGAGCAATGGGAACTGCTCCAGATGCCTGTTGAGTAGGTGGGAGCAAAGGGTCTCTCAGGTCAATCTGCGAGTCTCTGTCTGCGCAGCCTTACCAGGCACTGTGCCCATGAACTTATTTTATGCAAGATCTGCTTGCTCACCAAGGAAACGTTGTTGATGCATTGGGAGGAACAGTGGGGCTTCTGCTGTTCGCGTGGTTCCAGTCTCTGAGATTCTAGATATAAAGATGTGTGCGTTCTCGCTGAGTTGGATCTGGATTTTGTGGACTTTTTTAGGGGTTTATCAGTTCAAGCCCCCCGATGAGTAGTATATTAGTACAGTAGTAGATGTCATGTGAGGGCTGGGATGTTAGTTAGGTCCTTTCTGTCATAAATATGGGGCAGTTCTTTTTTGAGTGAATTCTAGCTCGTAGTGGGTGTGGCTGTGTTGAGTGACTTTGTCGCCAAATGTTTCTGGAATGGGAGCCTTATGGCCATCTGATGTGGCCTCTGTTTACTGAATAAGAGCTAAATGTGTCTTCAGAGGACCACCAATGTTTAAGAATTGTATTAGCTCAAGGCAATGGACTCTATTAGAGTAGGGTTTTTATTTTCACTTGCCATGCCTTAAATGTTAAATTGTCAATGCTTGTATGTTGGGGGCTGTGACTGGGTTTTGAATTGTGTTGTAAACCAGCCTGCTGGCTTAGCAAACCACTGGTTTGGGTTTGTGACAGCCCAGAGCCCGTGTTTATATGTTATCACAGTGTTGCGTCCGCTAAAGAGCTCGAACCGCCTCTGTGTGGTGTTGGTGGGGCGGTGTCTGCTAGCGGGCTGGCTGGGGTGTTAGACACATGGCACCGTAGGGGGTCATAAACCTGTGTTTTTTTTCATTGTGCATTTGGGGTGTTAGACACCCGCACTTGGGGGAGGGGTTCCGTGGAGAAGGACACCAGTCCCTTTTGGGATGGCCCTCTCCACCTTTTTGTGCACTGGAGTGGGGGCCTGTGCCCTGTGCTGAGTTCAGTTGCTTTGGTGTAGTGGTAGCTGAAGGGTGCGCTGTGCATCAGTGCACCTTTGTGGTTGGCAGTAAGATGCTTGTGGGTTCTGGTTTGGTATGTTGTGGCATTGTGAGGCGTTGTTGTGTGTTAGGGCTGGTTCACTTGTTAGAGTGTCTGTTGTAGGCCTGCAGTAGACTTTGAGATTATTGTGTGGTTGCTTGGCTTCAGTGTAGGTTGTTGAGGGGACGAGTTAGGTGGGAGCGTGGCTCCTTGTTCTTCGTAATGGAGTGAGTGGGATTTGGAGTTTGGAGTTTGGAATTGGGAGGTTGGTTGTGACCAGAGTATTGTGGCATTGTGCCTTGGTCACATTACCTCCTGGTTTCCCTTGTTCTTCTTTCCGTACCCTATACTTTGGTTTCTGCCAAGGAGAGAGTATGTTATGTCTGATGTCTCACCTGCTTTGGTCCTGCATGGTCCTGCTTTGGCTTGCTTGATAGAAAGCCCGCTGGAATATTTGCCTGTGGAATGTTGTGGTGTGAGTGCCCCTGTAAGTTCCATGAGTGTTAGCTGGAGTGAGGCAGCCTGTGAGAGTGTAGGCCGGGGGATGTCTTCCTGTGCCTTCCTACCTACTTACTGTTGGACTTACCTGTTGTATATAGGTTGTCACCAGGAACCTAGTAAAGAGGTTCACTTCCCCACCTGGCTGTTTGGACTTCATTTCACACCTTAACAAGTGCTTAGGCATCTCATAGCAGTGCCCGGCAAATGCCTAATACTTATACAGAAGCCCAAACTGTTGGCTTTGACAATTGCTTATTTTTAACAGTGAAGGGCATGGTGTTGTAATGTGAATCTGATTGTGGTAACATCACTGTTGTATGGAATGTAGTGATGTCGGAGTGTGTGGAGTATTGGGGATGTTATGCTCTGAATGCTGGTTCTAAGATTTACAGTTGAGAGCTAAGCTGGCATGAAGGGACGTGCCGATGTTCGTCCTGGCAACTACCTTACAATAAACCTACAAATAATTTACCTGCTGGTCCAGGTGTTCTTTCAAGTACCAAGTCATTACACACGCATACTGTAAATCGAGTGGCTGACGGCAGACCAGCCTAAGACATTTTTATTACACCAGTCGCAGGTTTACATCTCCAATTAAGCTATTACCTCCCCAGAGGTTTTTTGGATGGGGAGGGGCAGGAACTGGGTGGTGTTGGCCATAGGCGATTGGCACTGCCATGGCGGGTGGGTAAATAACCAAATGACACCTACAAGCTTTGTGTCCCTCATAGGCCATTATGTCCTATCTGTACTCTAATGCAATAGTTTCATCTTATAGGTGGCGCAAGGGCAACCTAATAGTACAAACTAAAAACGAGCCTGTTACCTTTCTAAAAAAGATACTTTCCATTGTTCCATTGTTTTTTTAAATGAGTAGCAAATTGTAGAGTTTATGTTGGAGTTTAATAATACTGATCAGCTGACGATACCCAAATGTAACACCATGAGAGCCAGTAAAGGAGCATTCCTAGAGCCTGGAATGCGCTTCTCCAGAACCGAGGGGTTGTTGTCTGGGCGCCCTTAAGCCCACGGACCCATGGATTGCGTGGTACAAATTAATAAAGTCGAGTAAAGTTTTGTGGGGACTTGGTGGGCTGGCATAACACGAGCGGTGCACTATCCTGGCAGCCACTTCGTCTCATCTATGACTTCACATGGAATATCTTCGATGGGAGACTTCTAGGAGTGGCCAGGGAAAGTGGAGAAGAGAGTAGAAGCTTGGCAGTTGTGAGCAGGGGGGTTTTATCCGGTATTTACACTTTAACTGTCTGACTTTCGTGAAAACGTTAAGTGGCGACTAGGCTGGAATCTATCTGTTCTGCCGTCCTGCGCTTGGTGCTCTGTTCAGGGCACTCAAAGCACTGCACTGACGGACCGGACATGTGTGCGGAAATGTACTCCTACTGAAAGCCTTTCACTTGGATTTCCCTTCCCATGTTGGGAATCTCACCCTTACGGAATTGCACTTAATTGAGGATGCACTTTAACCGAAGCTCTGTGCACTTAGTTGCGTCAGTTCCAGCGTTACTTTAACCGCTCTATGACGTGGTCTGGTAATTTGCCCCTGGGATGCGTCCGGTGCTTTTCACCAGAGCACTGTGCTATCCCTTGGGCTCAGCTCTGCGTGGGCACGCACCAGACTACCATTGGGCAGGTTGCATGGGGGCATCTGATGCCAGCATTGCATGGGTCAGTGAGCTGGCCTCAGCATGCATAGCACCTTTCTTTCTTTCTCGCCATTTCAGCCCACGGGTTGGCACATGGCTATCACGGCATTCAGCATATGTGCCGACCACCGTGGGTCACTGCAGGGCATGTGTCAGGTGGGAACGAAATGCCACCTTTGCTTTCAGCAGCCACTGCATGTTTCTTCCATACATGTCCAGATCTCCAGGTGTTATCAGCCTTCATCACACCTTCTTTCAAGTTCCAGCTGTCCTTGGGCCAGGCATGGCCCACAGAAATCACCTTCTCCATTTGAAGTGTGCATTTGCTGAACTCTTCTGGCAACCACTTCTTCTGAAACTTACACACAATTGCACTCAACCTCACCTCAGGACCCCTGATTCCACATTCCACCCCTGGAATGGTATGAACTATCATTATGGCTGGGCACTCAACCTCACCTCAGGACCCCTGATTCCACATTCCTACCCAGGAATGCTATGAACTATCATTATGGCTGGGCACTCAACCTCACCTCAGGACCCCTGATTCCACATTCCTACCCTGGAATGGTATGAACTATCATTATGGCTGGGCACTCAACCTCACCTCAGGACCCCTGATTCCACATTCCTACCCAGGAATGCTATGAACTATCATTATGGCTGGGCACTCAACCTCACCTCAGGACCCCTGATTCCACATTCCTACCCTGGAATGGTATGAAGTATCATTATGCCTGGGCACTCAACCTCACATCAGAATCCCTGATTCCACATTCCTACCCTGGAATGGTACGAACTCTCATTATGCCAGGACGCGTGCATCAGAACCCCTGATTCAATGACCCCTGATTCCACATTCCTACCCTGGAATGGTATGAAGTATCATTATGGCTGGGCACTCAACCTCACCTCAGGTCCCCTGATTCCACATTCCTAGCCTGGAATGGTATGAACTATCATTATGCCTGGGCACTCAACCTCACATCAGGACCCCTGATTCCACATTCCTACCCTGGAATGGTATGAACTATCATTATGCCTGGGCACGCAACCTCACCTCAGGTCCCCTGATTCCACATTCCTACCTTGGAATGGTATGAACTATCATTATGCGTGGGCACACAACCTCACATCAGGTCCCCTGATTCCACATTCCTACCCTGGAATGGCACGAACTCTCATTATGCCAGGACGCGTGCATTAGAACCCCTGATTCAATGACCCCTGATTCCACATTCCTACCCTGGAATGGTATGAAGTATCATTATGCCTGGCCACTCAACCTCACATCAGGACCCCTGATTCCACATTCCTACCCTGGAATGGTATGAACTATCATTATGCCTGGGCGCTCAACCTCACATCAGGACCCCTGATTCCACATTCCTACCCTGGAATGGTATGAACTATCATTATGCCTGGGCGCTCAACCTCACATCAGAACCCCTGATTCCACATTCCTACCCTGGAATGGTATGAACTATCATTATGCCTGGGCGCTCAACCTCACATCAGGTCCCCTGATTCCACATTCCTACCCTGGAATGGTATGAACTATCATTATGCCTGGGCACGCAACCTCACCTCAGGTCCCCTGATTCCACATTCCTACCCTGGAATGGTATGAACTATCATTATGCCTGGGCACTCAACCTCACATCAGGACCCCTGATTCCACATTCCTACCCTGGAATGGTATGAACTATCATTATGCCTGGGCACGCAGCCTCACAGCAGGTTCCCTGATTCCACATTCCTACCCTGGAATGGTATGAACGATCATTATGCCTGGGCACTCAACCTCACATCAGGACCCCTGATTCCACATTCCTACCCTGGAATGGTCTGAACTATCATTATGCCTGGGCGCTCAACCTCACATCAGAACCCCTGATTCCACATTCCTACCCTGGAATGGTATGAACTATCATTATGCCTGGGCGCTCAACCTCACCTCAGGTCGCCTGATTCCACATTCCTACCCTGGAATGGTATGAACTATCATTATGCCTGGGCACGCAACCTCACAGCAGGTCCCCTGATTCCACATTCCTACCCTGGAATGGTATGAACTATCATTATGCCTGGGCACTCAACTTCACATCAGGACCCCTGATTCCACATTCCTACCCTGGAATGGTATGAACTATCATTATGCCTGGGCGCTCAACCTCACATCAGAACCCCTGATTCCACATTCCTACCCTGGAATGGTATGAACTATCATTATGGCTGGGCACTCAACCTCACCTCAGGACCCCTGATTCCACATTCCTACCCAGGAATGCTATGAACTATCATTATGGCTGGGCACTCAACCTCACCTCAGGACCCCTGATTCCACATTCCTAGCCTGGAATGGTATGAACTATCATTATGCCTGGGCACTCAACCTCACATCAGGACCCCTGATTCCACATTCCTACCCTGGAATGGTATGAACTATCATTATGCCTGGGCACGCAACCTCACCTCAGGTCCCCTGATTCCACATTCCTACCTTGGAATGGTATGAACTATCATTATGCGTGGGCACACAACCTCACATCAGGTCCCCTGATTCCACATTCCTACCCTGGAATGGCACGAACTCTCATTATGCCAGGACGCGTGCATTAGAACCCCTGATTCAATGACCCCTGATTCCACATTCCTACCCTGGAATGGTATGAAGTATCATTATGCCTGGGCACGCAACCTCACAGCAGGTCCCCTGAATCCACATTCCTACCCTTGAATGGTATGAACTATCATTATGCCTGGCCACTCAACCTCACATCAGGACCCCTGATTCAACATTCCTACCCTGGAATGGTATGAACTATCATTATGCCTGGGCGCTCAACCTCACATCAGGACCCCTGATTCCACATTCCTACCCTGGAATGGTATGAACTATCATTATGCCTGGGCGCTCAACCTCACATCAGAACACCTGATTCCACATTCCTACCCTGGAATGGTATGAACTATCATTATGCCTGGGCGCTCAACCTCACATCAGGTCCCCTGATTCCACATTCCTACCCTGGAATGGTATGAACTATCATTATGCCTGGGCACGCAACCTCACCTCAGGTCCCCTGATTCCACATTCCTACCCTGGAATGGTATGAACTATCATTATGCCTGGGCACTCAACCTCACATCAGGACCCCTGATTCCACATTCCTACCCTGGAATGGTATGAACTATCATTATGCCTGAATCCCCTGATTCAATGACCCCTGATTCCACATTCCTACCCTGGAATGGTATGAAGTATCATTATGGCTGGGCACTCAACCTCACCTCAGGTCCCCTGATTCCACATTCCTAGCCTGGAATGGTATGAACTATCATTATGCCTGGGCACTCAACCTCACATCAGGACCCCTGATTCCACATTCCTACCCTGGAATGGTATGAACTATCATTATGCCTGGGCACGCAACCTCACCTCAGGTCCCCTGATTCCACATTCCTACCTTGGAATGGTATGAACTATCATTATGCCTGGGCACACAACCTCACATCAGGTCCCCTGATTTCACATTCCTACCCTGGAATGGCACGAACTCTCATTATGCCAGGACGCGTGCATTAGAACCCCTGATTCAATGACCCCTGATTCCACATTCCTACCCTGGAATGGTATGAAGTATCATTATGCCTGGGCACGCAACCTCACAGCAGGTCCCCTGATTCCACATTCCTACCATGGAATGGTATGAACTATCATTATGCCTGGCCGCTCAACCTCACATCAGGACCCCTGATTCCACATTCCTACCCTGGAATGGTATGAACTATCATTATGCCTGGGCGCTCAACCTCACATCAGGACCCCTGATTCCACATTCCTACCCTGGAATGGTATGAACTATCATTATGCCTGGGCGCTCAACCTCACATCAGAACCCCTGATTCCACATTCCTACCCTGGAATGGTATGAACTATCATTATGCCTGGGCGCTCAACCTCACATCAGGTCCCCTGATTCCACATTCCTACCCTGGAATGGTATGAACTATCATTATGCCTGGGCACGCAACCTCACCTCAGGTCCCCTGATTCCACATTCCTACCCTGGAATGGTATGAACTATCATTATGCCTGGGCACTCAACCTCACATCAGGACCCCTGATTCCACATTCCTACCCTGGAATGGTATGAACTATCATTATGCCTGGGCACGCAGCGTCACAGCAGGTTCCCTGATTCCACATTCCTACCCTGGAATGGTATGAACTATCATTATGCCTGGGCGCTCAACCTCACATCAGGACCCCTGATTCCACATTCCTACCCTGGAATGGTATGAACTATCATTATGCCTGGGCGCTCAACCTCACATCAGAACCCCTGATTCCACATTCCTATCCTGGAATGGTATGAACTATCATTATGCCTGGGCGCTCAACCTCACCTCAGGTCGCCTGATTCCACATTCCTACCCTGGAATGGTATGAACTATCATTATGCCTGGGCACGCAACCTCACAGCAGGTCCCCTGATTCCACATTCCTACCCTGGAATGGTATGAACTATCATTATGCCTGGGCGAGGTATGAACTATCATTATGCCTGGGCACGCAACCTCACAGCAGGTCCCCTGATTCCACATTCCTACCCTGGAATGGTATGAACTATCATTATGCCTGGGCGCTCAACCTCACATCAGGACCCCTGATTCCACATTCCTACCCTGGAATGGTATGAACTATCATTATGCCTGGGCGCTCAACCTCACATCAGAACCCCTGATTCCACATTCCTACCCTGGAATGGTATGAACTATCATTATGCCTGGGCGCTCAACCTCACCTCAGGTCGCCTGATTCCACATTCCTACCCTGGAATGGTATGAACTATCATTATGCCTGGGCGCTCAACCTCACATCAGAACCCCTGATTCCACATTCCTACCCTGGAATGGTATGAACTATCATTATGCCTGGGCGCTCAACCTCACATCAGGTCGCCTGATTCCACATTCCTACCCTGGAATGGTATGAACTATAATTATGCCTGGGCGCTCAACCTCACATCAGGACCCCTGATTCCACATTCCTACCCTGGAATGGTATGAACTATCATTATGCCTGGGCACGCAACCTCACCTCAGGTCCCCTGATTCCACATTCCTACCCTGGAACGGTATGAACTATCATTATGCCTGGGCACGCAACCTCACAGCAGCTCCCCTGATTCCACATTCTTACCCTGGAACGGTATTAACTATCATTATGCCTGGGCACTCAACCTCACCTCAGGTCCCCTGATTCCACATTCCTACCCTGGAACGGTATGAAGTATCATTATGGCTGGGCGCTCAACCTCACATCAGGTCCCCTGATTCCACATTCCTACCCTGGAACGGTATGAACTATCATTATGCCTGGGCGCTCAACCTCACATCAGGACCCCTGATTCCACATTCCTACCCTGGAACGGTATGAACTATCATTATGCCTGGGCACTCAACCTCACCTCAGGTCCCCTGATTCCACATTCCTACCCTGGAACGGTATGAACTATCATTATGCCTGGGCACTCAACCTCACATCAGGTCCCCTGATTCCACATTCCTACCCTGGAATGGTATGAACTATCAGTATGCCTGGGCGCTCAACCTCACATCAGGACCCCTGATTCCACATTCCTACCCTGGAATGGTATGAACTATCATTATGCCTGGAACGCAACCTCACAGCAGGTCCCCTGATTCCACATTCCTACCCTGGAATGGTATTAACTATCATTATGCCTGGGCACTCAACCTTACCTCAGGTCCCCTGATTCCACATTCCTACCCTGGAATGGTATGAACTATCATTATGCCTGGGCACACAAGCTCACATCAGAACCCCCGATTCCACATTCCTACCCTGGAATGCTATGAACTCTCATTATGCCTTTGCACTCAACCTCACATCAGGGCCCCTGATTCCACATTCCTTCCCTGGAATGGTATGAACTATCATTATGCCAGAACCCATGCATCAGGACCCCTGATTCCACAACGCCTGATTCGACATTCCTACCCTGGAATGGTATGAACTATCATTATGCCTGAGCACTCAACCTCACATCAGGTCCCCTGATTCCACAATCCTACCCTGGAATGGTACACAATATCATTATGCCAGGACCTGTGCATCAGGACCCCTGATTCCTTGACCCCTGATTACACATTCCTACCCTGGAATGGTATGAACTATCATTATGCCTGGGCGATAATCCTCACATCAAGTCCCCTGATTCCACATTCCTACCCTGGAATGGTATGAACTATCATTATGCCTGGGCACTCAACCGCACAGCAAGACCACTGATTCCACATTCCTACCCTGGAATGGTATGAAGTATCATTATGCCTGGGCACTCAATCTCATATCAGGACCCCTGATTCCACATTCCTACCTTGGAATGGCACGAACTATCATTATGCCTGGGCACTCAACCTCACATCAGGTCCCCTGATTCCACATTCCTACCCTGGAATGCTACGAACTATCATTATGCCTGGGCACTCAACCTCACAGCAGGGCCACTGATTCCACATTCCTACCTTGGAATGGTATGAACTATCATTATGCCAGGACCGTGCATCAGGACCCATGATTCCACGACCCCTGATTCCACATTCTTACCCTGGAATGGTATGAACTATCATTATGCCTGGGCGCTCAACCTCACCTCAGGTCCCCTGATTCCACATTCCTACCCTGGAATGGTATGAACTATCATTATGCCTGGGCGCTCAACCTCACATCAGGTCCCCTGATTCCACATTCCTACCCTGGAATGGTATGAACTATCATTATGCCTGGGCGCTCAAACTCACATCAGGACCCCTGATTCCACATTCCTACCCTGGAATGCTATGAACTATCATTATGGCTGGGCGCTCAACCTCACCTCAGGTCCCCTGATTCCACATTCCTACCCTGGAATGGTATGAACTATCATTATGCCTGGGCGCTCAACCTCACCTCAGGTTCCCTGATTCCACATTCCTACCCTGGAATGGTATGAACTATCATTATGCCTGGGCGCTCAACCTCACATCAGGACCCCTGATTCCACATTCCTACCCTGGAATGGTATGAACTATCATTATGCCTGGGCGCGCAACCTCACAGCAGGTCCCCTGATTCCACATTCTTACCCTGGAATGGTATTAACTATCATTATGCCTGGGCGCTCAACCTTACCTCAGGTCCCCTGATTCCACATTCCTACCCTGGAATGGTATGAACTATCATTATGGCTGGGCGCTCAACCTTACCTCAGGTCCCCTGATTCCACATTCCTACCCTGGAATGGTATGAACTATCATTATGGCTGGGCGCTCAACCTCACATCAGGTCCCCCGATTCCACATTCCTACCCTGGAATGGTATGAACTATCATTATGCCTGGGCGCTCAACCTCACATCAGGTCCCCTGATTCCACATTCCTACCCTGGAATGGTATGAACTATCATTATGCCTGGGCGCTCAACCTCACATCAGGACCCCTGATTCCACATTCCTACCCTGGAATGGTATGAACTATCATTATGGCTGGGCACTCAACCTCACCTCAGGTCCCCTGATTCCACATTCCTACCCTGGAATGGTATGAACTATCATTATGCCTGGGCACGCAACCTCACATCAGGACCCCTGATTCCACATTCCTACCCTGGAATGGTATGAACTATCATTATGCCTGGGCACGCAACCTCACAGCAGGTCCCCTGATTCCACATTCCTACCCTGGAATGGTACGAACTATCATTATGCCTGGGCACTCTACTTCATATCAGGACCCCTGATTCCACATTCCTACCCTGGAATGGTATGAATTATCATTATGCCTGGGCACGCAACCTCACATCAGGTCCCCCGATTCCACATTCCTACCCTGGAATGGTACTAACTATCATTATGCCAGAACCCGTGCATCAGGACCCCTGATTCCACAACCCCTGATTCGACATTCCTACCCTGGAATGGTATGAACTATCATTATGCCTGGGCACTCAACCTCACAGAAGGACCACTGATTCCACATTCCTACCCTGGAATGGTATGAAGTATCATTATGCCTGGGCACTCAACCTCACATCAGGTCCCCTGTTTCCACAATCTTACCCTGGAATGGTATTAACTATCATTATGCCTGGGCACTTAACCTCACATCAGAATCCCTGATTCCACATTCCTACCCTGGAATGGTACACAATATCATTATGCCAGGACCTGTGCATCAGGACCCTGATTCCATGACCCCTGATTCCACATTCTTACCCTGGAATGGTATGAACTATCATTATGCCTGGGCACTCAACCTCACAGCAGGACCACTGATTCCACATTCCTACCCTGGAATGGTTTGAAATTTCATTATGCCTGGGCACTCAACTTCACCTCAGGACCCTGATTCCACATTCCTACCTTGGAATGAAATGAACTATCATTATGCCTGGGCGCTCAACCTCACATCAGGTCCCCTGATTCCACATTCCTACCCTGGAATGGTACGGACTATCATTATGCCTGGACACTCAACCTCACAGCAGGACCCCTGATTCCACATTCCTACCCTGGAATGGTACGAACTATCATTATGCCTGGGCACTCAACCTCACAGCAGGACCACTGATTCCACATTCCTACCCTGGAATGGTTTGAAGTTTCATTATGCCTGGACACTCAACTTCACATCAGGACCCTGATTCCACATTCCTACCTTGGAATGGTACAGACTATCATTATGCCTGGGCACTCAACCTCACAGCAGGACCACTGATTCCACATTCCTACCCTGGAATGGTATGAAGTTTCATTATGCCTGGGCACTCAACTTCACATCAGGACCCCTGATTCCACATTCCTACCTTGGAATGGTATGAACTATCATTATGCCTGGGCACTGAACCTCGCATCAGGTCCCCTGATTCCACATTCCTACCATGGAATGGTACGAACTGTCATTATGCCTGGGCACTCAACCTCACAGCAGGACCATTGATTCCACATTCCTACTCAGGAATGGTATGAAGTATCATTATGCCTGGCCACTCAACCTCACATCAGAACCCCTGATTCCACATTCCTACCCTGGAATGGTATGAACTGTCATTATGCCTGGGCATTCAACCTCACAGCAGGACCACTGATTCCACATTCCTACCCTGGAATGGTATGAAGTACCATCATGCCTGGGCACACACCTCACATCAGGACCCTGATTCCACATTCCTACCCTGGAATGGTATGAAGTATCACTATGCCTGGGCACACAACCTCACATCAGGTCCCCTGATTCCACATTCCTACCCTGGAATGGTATGAACTATCATTATGCCTGGGCACACAACCTCACATCAGAACCCTGATTCCACATCCGTACCCTGGAATGGTACAAACTATCATTATGCCAGGATGCGTGCATCAGGACCCCTGATTCCACGACCCCTGATTCCACATTCCTACCCTGGAATGGTATGAACTATCATTATGTCTGGACACTCAACCTCACATCAGAATCTCTGATTCCACATTCCTACCCTGGAATGGCACAAACTATCATTATGCCAGGACCCGTGCATCAGGACCCCCGATTCCACGACCCCTGATTCCACATTCCTACCCTGGAATGGTATGAACTATCATTATGCCTGGGCACTCAACCTCACATCAGAACCCCTGATTCCACATTCCTACACTGCAATGGTATGAACTATCATTATGCCTGGGCACTCAACCTCACATCAGGACCCCTGATTCCACATTCCTACCCTCGAATGGTATGAACTCTCATTATGCCTGGGCACTCAACCTCACATCAGGACCCCCGATTCCACATTCCTACCCTGGAATGGTATGAACTATCATTATGCCTGGCCACTCAACCTCACATCAGGACCCCTGATTCCACATTCCTATCCTGGAATGGTATGAACTCTCATTATGCCTGGGCACTCAACCTCACATCAGGTCCCCCGATTCCACATTCCTACCCTGGAATGGTGTGAACTATCATTATGCCTGGGCACTCAACCTCACATCAGGACCCCTGATTCTACATTCCTACCCTGGAATGGTATGAACTCTCATTATGCCTGGGCACTCAACCTCACATCAGGTCCCCCGATTCCACATTCCTACCCTGGAATGGTATGAACTATCATTATGCCTGGGCACTCAACCTCACATCAGGACCCCTGATTCCTTGACCCCTGATTCCACATTCCTACCCTGGAATGGTATGAACTATCATTATGCCTGGGCGCTCAACCTCACATCAGAATCCCTGATTCCACATTCCTACCCTGGAATAGTATGAACTATCATTATGGCTGGGCACTCAACCTCACATCAGAACCCCCTGATTCCACATTCCTACCCTGGAATGGTATGAACTATAATTATGCCTGGGCACTCAACCTCACCTCAGGTCCCCTGATTCCACATTCCTACCCTGGAATGGTATGAACTGTCATTATGCCTGGGCACTCAACCTCACATCAGGACCCCTGATTCCACATTCCTACCCTGGAATGGTATGAACTGTCATTATGGCTGGGCACTCAACCTCACATCAGAACCCCTGATTCCACATTCCTACCCTGGAATGGTATGAACTATCATTATGCCTGGGCACTCAACCTCACCTCAGGTCCCCTGATTCCACATTCCTACCCTGGAATGGTATGAACTATCATTATGCCTGGGCACTCAACGTCACCTCAGGTCCCCTGATTCCACATTCCTACCCTGGAATGGTATGAACTATCATTATGCCTGGGCACTCAACCTCACCTCAGGTCCCCTGATTCCACATTCCTACCCTGGAATGGTATGAACTATCATTATGCCTGGGCACGCAACCTCACCTCAGGTCCCCTGATTCCACATTCCTACCCTGGAACGGTATGAACTATCATTATGCCTGGGCACTCAACCTCACATCAGGACCCCTGATTCCTTGACCCCTGATTCCACATTCCTACCCTGGAATGGTATGAACTATCATTATGCCTGGACACTCAACCTCACATCAGGACCCCTGATTCCTTGACCCCTGATTCCACATTCCTACCCTGGAATGGTATGAACTATCATTATGCCTGGGCACTCAACCTCACATCAGGACCCCTGATTCCTTGACCCCTGATTCCACATTCCTACCCTGGAATGGTATGAACTATCATTATGCCTGGGCACTCAACCTCACCTCAGGTCCCCTGATTCCACATTCCTACCCTGGAATGGTATGAACTATCATTATGCCTGGGCGCTCAACCTCACATCAGGTCCCCTGATTCCACATTCCTACCCTGGAATGGTATGAACTATCATTATGCCTGGGCGCTCAAACTCACATCAGGACCCCTGATTCCACATTCCTACCCTGGAATGCTATGAACTATCATTATGGCTGGGCGCTCAACCTCACCTCAGGTCCCCTGATTCCACATTCCTACCCTGGAATGGTATGAACTATCATTATGCCTGGGCGCTCAACCTCACCTCAGGTTCCCTGATTCCACATTCCTACCCTGGAATGGTATGAACTATCATTATGCCTGGGCGCTCAACCTCACATCAGGACCCCTGATTCCACATTCCTACCCTGGAATGGTATGAACTATCATTATGCCTGGGCACGCAACCTCACAGCAGGTCCCCTGATTCCACATTCTTACCCTGGAATGGTATTAACTATCATTATGCCTGGGCGCTCAACCTCACCTCAGGTCCCCTGATTCCACATTCCTACCCTGGAATGGTATGAACTATCATTATGGCTGGGCGCTCAACCTTACCTCAGGTCCCCTGATTCCACATTCCTACCCTGGAATGGTATGAACTATCATTATGGCTGGGCGCTCAACCTCACATCAGGTCCCCCGATTCCACATTCCTACCCTGGAATGGTATGAACTATCATTATGCCTGGGCGCTCAACCTCACATCAGGTCCCCTGATTCCACATTCCTACCCTGGAATGGTATGAACTATCATTATGCCTGGGCGCTCAACCTCACATCAGGACCCCTGATTCCACATTCCTACCCTGGAATGGTATGAACTATCATTATGGCTGGGCACTCAACCTCACCTCAGGTCCCCTGATTCCACATTCCTACCCTGGAATGGTATGAACTATCATTATGCCTGGGCACGCAACCTCACATCAGGACCCCTGATTCCACATTCCTACCCTGGAATGGTATGAACTATCATTATGCCTGGGCACGCAACCTCACAGCAGGTCCCCTGATTCCACATTCCTACCCTGGAATGGTACGAACTATCATTATGCCTGGGCACTCTACTTCATATCAGGACCCCTGATTCCACATTCCTACCCTGGAATGGTATGAATTATCATTATGCCTGGGCACGCAACCTCACATCAGGTCCCCCGATTCCACATTCCTACCCTGGAATGGTACTAACTATCATTATGCCAGAACCCGTGCATCAGGACCCCTGATTCCACAACCCCTGATTCGACATTCCTACCCTGGAATGGTATGAACTATCATTATGCCTGGGCACTCAACCTCACAGCAGGACCACTGATTCCACATTCCTACCCTGGAATGGTATGAAGTATCATTATGCCTGGGCACTCAACCTCACATCAGGTCCCCTGTTTCCACAATCCTACCCTGGAATGGTATTAACTATCATTATGCCTGGGCACTTAACCTCACATCAGAATCCCTGATTCCACATTCCTACCCTGGAATGGTACACAATATCATTATGCCAGGACCTGTGCATCAGGACCCTGATTCCATGACCCCTGATTCCACATTCTTACCCTGGAATGGTATGAACTATCATTATGCCTGGGCACTCAACCTCACAGCAGGACCACTGATTCCACATTCCTACCCTGGAATGGTTTGAAGTTTCATTATGCCTGGGCACTCAACTTCACCTCAGGACCCTGATTCCACATTCCTACCTTGGAATGAAATGAACTATCATTATGCCTGGGCGCTCAACCTCACATCAGGTCCCCTGATTCCACATTCCTACCCTGGAATGGTACGGACTATCATTATGCCTGGACACTCAACCTCACAGCAGGACCCCTGATTCCACATTCCTACCCTGGAATGGTACGAACTATCATTATGCCTGGGCACTCAACCTCACAGCAGGACCACTGATTCCACATTCCTACCCTGGAATGGTTTGAAGTTTCATTATGCCTGGACACTCAACTTCACATCAGGACCCTGATTCCACATTCCTACCTTGGAATGGTACAGACTATCATTATGCCTGGGCACTCAACCTCACAGCAGGACCACTGATTCCACATTCCTACCCTGGAATGGTATGAAGTTTCATTATGCCTGGGCACTCAACTTCACATCAGGACCCCTGATTCCACATTCCTACCTTGGAATGGTATGAACTATCATTATGCCTGGGCACTGAACCTCGCATCAGGTCCCCTGATTCCACATTCCTACCATGGAATGGTACGAACTGTCATTATGCCTGGGCACTCAACCTCACAGCAGGACCATTGATTCCACATTCCTACTCAGGAATGGTATGAAGTATCATTATGCCTGGCCACTCAACCTCACATCAGAACCCCTGATTCCACATTCCTACCCTGGAATGGTATGAACTGTCATTATGCCTGGGCATTCAACCTCACAGCAGGACCACTGATTCCACATTCCTACCCTGGAATGGTATGAAGTACCATCATGCCTGGGCACACACCTCACATCAGGACCCTGATTCCACATTCCTACCCTGGAATGGTATGAAGTATCATTATGCCTGGGCACACAACCTCACATCAGGTCCCCTGATTCCACATTCCTACCCTGGAATGGTATGAACTATCATTATGCCTGGGCACACAACCTCACATCAGAACCCTGATTCCACATCCGTACCCTGGAATGGTACAAACTATCATTATGCCAGGATGCGTGCATCAGGACCCCTGATTCCACGACCCCTGATTCCACATTCCTACCCTGGAATGGTATGAACTATCATTATGTCTGGACACTCAACCTCACATCAGAATCTCTGATTCCACATTCCTACCCTGGAATGGCACAAACTATCATTATGCCAGGACCCGTGCATCAGGACCCCCGATTCCACGACCCCTGATTCCACATTCCTACCCTGGAATGGTATGAACTATCATTATGCCTGGGCACTCAACCTCACATCAGAACCCCTGATTCCACATTCCTACACTGCAATGGTATGAACTATCATTATGCCTGGGCACTCAACCTCACATCAGGACCCCTGATTCCACATTCCTACCCTTGAATGGTATGAACTCTCATTATGCCTGGGCACTCAACCTCACATCAGGACCCCCGATTCCACATTCCTACCCTGGAATGGTATGAACTATCATTATGCCTGGCCACTCAACCTCACATCAGGACCCCTGATTCCACATTCCTATCCTGGAATGGTATGAACTCTCATTATGCCTGGGCACTCAACCTCACATCAGGTCCCCCGATTCCACATTCCTACCCTGGAATGGTATGAACTATCATTATGCCTGGGCACTCAACCTCACATCAGGACCCCTGATTCTACATTCATACCCTGGAATGGTATGAACTCTCATTATGCCTGGGCACTCAACCTCACATCAGGTCCCCCGATTCCACATTCCTACCCTGGAATGGTATGAACTATCATTATGCCTGGGCACTCAACCTCACATCAGGACCCCTGATTCCTTGACCCCTGATTCCACATTCCTACCCTGGAATGGTATGAACTATCATTATGCCTGGGCGCTCAACCTCACATCAGAATCCCTGATTCCACATTCCTACCCTGGAATAGTATGAACTATCATTATGGCTGGGCACTCAACCTCACATCAGAACCCCCTGATTCCACATTCCTACCCTGGAATGGTATGAACTATAATTATGCCTGGGCACTCAACCTCACCTCAGGTCCCCTGATTCCACATTCCTACCCTGGAATGGTATGAACTGTCATTATGCCTGGGCACTCAACCTCACATCAGGACCCCTGATTCCACATTCCTACCCTGGAATGGTATGAACTGTCATTATGGCTGGGCACTCAACCTCACATCAGAACCCCTGATTCCACATTCCTACCCTGGAATGGTATGAACTATCATTATGCCTGGGCACTCAACCTCACCTCAGGTCCCCTGATTCCACATTCCTACCCTGGAATGGTATGAACTATCATTATGCCTGGGCACTCAACGTCACCTCAGGTCCCCTGATTCCACATTCCTACCCTGGAATGGTATGAACTATCATTATGCCTGGGCACTCAACCTCACCTCAGGTCCCCTGATTCCACATTCCTACCCTGGAATGGTATGAACTATCATTATGGTTGGGCACTCAACCTCACATCAGAACCCCTGATTCCACATTCCTACCCTGGAATGGTATGTACTATCATTATGCCTGGGCACTCAACCTCACATCAGGACCCCTGATTCCTTGACCCCTGATTCCACATTCCTACCCTGGAATGGTATGAACTATCATTATGCCTGGGCACTCAACCTCACATCAGGACCCCTGATTCCTTGACCCCTGATTCCACATTCCTACCCTGGAATGGTATGAACTATCATTATGCCTGGGCACTCAACCTCACATCAGGACCCCTGATTCCTTGACCCCTGATTCCACATTCCTACCCTGGAATGGTATGAACTATCATTATGCCTGGGCGCTCAACCTCACATCAGAATCCCTGATTCCACATTCCTACCCTGGAATGGTATGAACTATCATTATGGCTGGGCACTCAACCTCACATCAGAACCCCCTGATTCCACATTCCTACCCTGGAATGGTATGAACTATCATTATGCCTGGGCACTCAACCTCACCTCAGGTCCCCTGATTCCACATTCCTACCCTGGAATGGTATGAACTATCATTATGGTTGGGCACTCAACCTCACATCAGAACCCCTGATTCCACATTCCTACCCTGGAATGGTATGTACTATCATTATGCCTGGGCACTCAACCTCACATCAGGACCCCTGATTCCTTGACCCCTGATTCCACATTCCTACCCTGGAATGGTATGAACTATCATTATGGCTGGGCACTCAACCTCACATCAGAACCCCTGATTCCACATTCCTACCCTGGAATGGTATGAACTATCATTATGGCTGGGCGCTCAACCTCACATCAGAACCCCTGATTCCACATTCCTACCCTGGAATGGTATGTACTGTCATTATGCCAGGGCACTCAACCTGACATCAGGACCCCTGATTCCACATTCCTACCCTGGAATGGTATGAACTGTCATTATGCCTGGGCACTCAACCTCACATCAGGACCCCTGATTCCACATTCCTACCCTGGAATGGTATGAACTATCATTATGCCTGGGCGCTCAACCTCACATCAGAATCCCTGATTCCACATTCCTACCCTGGAATGGTATGAACTATCATTATGGCTGGGCACTCAACCTCACATCAGAACCCCCTGATTCCACATTCCTACCCTGGAATGGTATGAACTATCATTATGCCTGGGCACTCAACCTCACCTCAGGTCCCCTGATTCCACATTCCTACCCTGGAATGGTATGAACTATCATTATGCCTGGGCACTCAACCTCACATCAGGACCCCTGATTCCACATTCCTACCCTGGAATGGTATGAACTGTCATTATGGCTGGGCACTCAACCTCACATCAGAACCCCTGATTCCACATTCCTACCCTGGAATGGTATGAACTATCATTATGCCTGGGTACTCAACCTCACTTCAGGTCCCCTGATTCCACATTCCTACCCTGGAATGGTATGAACTATCATTATGCCTGGGCACTCAACGTCACCTCAGGTCCCCTGATTCCACATTCCTACCCTGGAATGGTATGAACTATCATTATGGTTGGGCACTCAACCTCACATCAGAACCCCTGATTCCACATTCCTACCCTAGAATGGCATGAACTGTCATTATGCCTGGGCACTCAACCTCACCTCAGGTCCCCTGATTCCACATTCCTACCCTGGAATGGTATGAACTATCATTATGCCTGGGCACTCAACCTCACATCAGGACCCCTGATTCCTTGACCCCTGATTCCACATTCCTACCCTGGAATGGTATGAACTATCATTATGGCTTGGCACTCAACCTCACATCAGAACCCCTGATTCCACATTCCTACCCCGGAATGGTATGAACTATCATTATGGCTGGGCACTCAACCTCACATCAGAACCCCTGATTCCACATTCCTACCCTTGAATGGTATGAACTATCATTATGCCTGGGCACTCAACCTCACCTCAGGTCCCCTGATTCCACATTCCTACCCTGGAATGGTATGAACTATCATTATGCCTGGGCACTCAACCTCACATCAGAATCCCTGATTCCACATTCCTACCCTGGAATGGTATGAACTATCATTATGCCTGGGCACTCAACCTCACATCAGGACCCCTGATTCCACATTCCTACCCTGGAATGGTATGAACTGTCATTATGGCTGGGCACTCAACCTCACATCAGAACCCCTGATTCCACATTCCTACCCTGGAATGGTATGAACTATCATTATGGCTGGGCACTCAACCTCACATCAGAACCCCTGATTCCACATTCCTACCCTGGAATGGTGTGAACTATCATTATGCCTGGGCACTCAACCTCACATCAGAATCCCTGATTCCACATTCCTACCCTGGAATGGTATGAACTATCATTATGCCTGGGCACTCAACCTCACATCAGGACCCCTGATTCCACATTCCTACCCTGGAATGGTATGACCTGTCATTATGGCTGGGCACTCAACCTCACATCAGAACCCCTGATTCCACATTCCTACCCTGGAATGTTATGAACTATCATTATGCCTGGGCACTCAACCTCACCTCAGGTCCCCTGATTCCACATTCCTACCCTGGAATGGTATGAACTATCATTATGCCTGGGCACTCAACCTCACCTCAGGTCCCCTGATTCCACATTCCTACCCTGGAATGGTATGAACTATCATTATGGCTGGGCACTCAACCTCACATCAGAACCCCTGATTCCACATTCCTACCCTGGAATGGTATGAACTATCATTATGGCTGGGCACTCAACCTCACAGCAGGACCACTGATTCCACATTCCTACCCTGGAATGGTATGAGGTATCATTATGGCTGGGCACTCAACCTCACATCAGAACCCCTGATTCCACATTCCTACCCTGGAATGGTATGAGGTATCATTATGCCTGGGCACTCAATCTCATATCAGGACCCCTGATTCCACATTCCTACCTTGGAATGGTATGAACTATCATTATGCCTGGGCGCTCAACCTCACATCACGTCCCCTGATTCCACATTCCTACCCTGGAATGGTATGAACTATCATTATGTCTGGGCACTCAACCTCACATCAGAATCTTTGATTCCACATTCCTACCCTGGAATGGTATGAGGTATCATTATGCCTGGGCACATAACCTCACATCAGAACCCCTGATTCCACGTTCCTACACTAGAATGATACAAACTATCATTATGCCAGGACGCGTGCATCAGAACCCCTGATTCCATGACCCCTGATTCCACATTCCTACCTTGGAATGGTATGAACTATCATTATGCCTGGGCGCTCAACCTCACATCAGGTCCCCTGATTCCACATTCCTACCCTGGAATGGTATGAACTATCATTATGCCTGGGCGCTCAACCTCACATCAGGTTCCCTGATTCCACATTCCTACCCTGGAATGGTATGAACTATCATTATGTCTGGGCGCTCAACCTCACATCAGGACCCCTGATTCCACATTCCTACCCTGGAATGGTATGAACTATCATTATGCCTGGGCACTCAACCTCACATCAGGACCCCTGATTCCACATTCCTACCCTGGAATGGTATGAACTATCATTATGTGTAACGCTCACCTGATTCTCGCAGAGGCGCCGGTCTTGACTGGGCGACTACCGTATCTTCAAAGGTGATGTGTAGCACCCGGTTGGCTCTTTGGGCTGGACCTCTGTGCACTGTATGCCTGACGTGTAGAGTAAGATGTCTTAGGTAAGTGAATGCCGAGCTCTCCATCTGCCTCGGGGCAGGGTGCTGTAGCCAGTTTCTTCACTGGATAGGTAGCGCAGGCCTCTTGACTTCAGAGGACTGCTGTCCGTCGTTTACTGCACGAACGGTAAGTTTCGAGTCATTCAAATGTCTTTTTAAAGTCTTTAGTAATGATGTCTCTTGTTTTGCAGGGTTCCGGCGATGGCGGATGACGGGCTGAAGTGAGTTGAAGATGGAGCCCGTGTGATGAATAGAAGCGCCTGGAAGCACGTGAGTAAGCGCTTGTTGCCTGCTTCACGATGCGCTCTAACTGTCTTTTTATTTTGCAGGTACGAGTTCGGAGCGGCTGCAGGGTGCCGGAATACCCACTGGATTAGATGTGGAAAGGAGTAATGGCACGTGAGTATTAAAGTTCCCCAATGTCTTTAAACGCACCTTGTTTTGTCTTTCAGATGAGGATGCAGCGCCGAAGGCCTCCGGAGCGTGCGAAGAGTTGGTAAGCTTTTGTCTTTCAGATGCCGGAATGCAGTATGAAGACCTCCGGAGCGCACGAAGAGTAGGTAAGCCTTTGCCTTTCCGATGCCGGAATGCTAACCTGTTCTTTCTTGTCTTTATAGGTGTTGCTGAAGACTGGATTCAGGATGGTAAGCCTTTGCCTTTCAGATGCCGGAATGCTAACCTGTTCTTTCTTGTCTTTATAGGTGTTGCTGAAGACTGGATTCAGGATGGTAAGCCTTTTTCCTTAGGCCCAGGACTGGATGCAGAAGACACGATGAGCGTCCTGCTGCAGAGGGTGCAGAATAACGCAAAGCAAGATTCATCCACCGGGTGTGGTTTAAATAGCCTTCTGTAGTGCTTAGGTGTCTCCTTCCGCAGCCACGCCTAAGTAAGAAAAGAGTTCCTGGTAAGAAAAGAGTTCCTGCCTTCCAGAAGAGTTCCAGTGTTCTAAATCTAGGGAGTGGCTCCAGCCCCACCCAACAGGAAAAGTAGTTCCAAACAGAAGAGGATCAGAGGCTCAACTGGCAGGCAAGTAAGCAGCATGGTCTGCTGCAGGTAAGTCCACCCAAGCATTATGAGCCCGGCGCTTCCAGCGCTGGGACTGGGCATATTTATGAGCCTGGTGCCACTGGCGCCAGGACTGGGTCCAAAAGGTCCCAATTGGGACTGATTGGCACTCGGAACCTGGGTTATGGATCTGCTTCCAAGGGAGTTGGGAAAACCCTGACCTTTTGGAAGCAGAGATCATGACAGTACCCCCCCTCAAGGCCCCTCCCAAACCGGGCTTCTCCGGGGGTTTTGGCTTGTCAGGAAATGGTCGGTGAAATCTTTTGATTAGGCGAGGAGCGTGGACATATTCAGCAGGTTCCCAGGATCTCTCTTGGGGGCCGTAGCCTTTCCAGTCAATTAGGTAGAATAGTTTAGATTTGGAGATCTTGGAGTCCAGAATGCTTTTGACTTCAAACTCGAGTTCTCCATCCACTAGGATAGGTTTTGGAGATTTGGTTAGTCGGGTTTGAGGTTGCACGGGTTTTAATAGAGAGACGTGGAAGACTGGATGTATCTTCATGTGCGGGGGCAAGTCCAACTTGACCGCTACTGGGTTTACTAAGGTAGTGATGGAATAGGGAACAAGGTATCTTGGGTTGAATGTGCGTGGCCCTTTTAGAGATATTTGGTGGATAACCAGACTTGATCCCCTACTTGATAGTGAGGGGCTTCCTTCCGATGTTGATCTGCTCCTTTCTTGTATTGTTCTTTAGCCCTTTGAAGGTGAGAAACAGCTTCCTTAAAGGCTTGGGTGATTGTAGAATGCAGGTAGTCTACTGCTGGTGTTTCAAGATCTTGGAGGGGATCCAACTCCGAGGTTCGAGGGTGACTGCCGTACAAAAGAAAAAACAGGGTTTTCCCAGTTCCCGAGTGGACAGAGTTATTGTAGGCATACTCGGCTATCCAAAGGATATCTTTCCAAGTTTTTTCAGTTTGTTGCAGCATGCAGCGTAAATACTGTTCCAGAGTTTGATTGGTCCTCTCGGTTTGTCCGTCGGTCTGAGGGTGGTGACTGGTCGATAGTCTCACATCAATTTGAGCCGACCGACAGCAACTTCGCCAAAAATTAGAAATAAATTGACTAGCTCGATCCGAAATTAGAACCGAAGGAAAACCGTGCAGTCGGACGATGTTTTCGAGAAATTCTCGGGCCAGAGTTGCTGCTGTTGGCAAGCCTTTGAGCGGAATGAAATGCGCCATCTTGGAGAATAAGTCCACGATTACTAGAATCGTATTGTATCCGGAGCATGGAGGTAGATCGGTGATGAAGTCCATAGAAAGCGTATGCCAAGGGCGAGGTGGGATGTCAATAGGGCGTAAGAGGCCTGCTGGTCTTTCCTTTTGACTCTTGTTTTGGGCGCATACTCCACAGGACATTATAAAGTCTCTGATATCTTTTTTCCAAGACGGCCACCAGAAGTAGCGCTTGATCTTTTCTGAGGTCTTGGCTATACCGGGATGACCTTCCATTAAAGAGTCGTGATAACAAGAGATTACTTTTTTCTGTAAATCTGTGCTGGGTAGGTATAATCGTTCTTGGAAATACAATAAGTTGTCCTTTACTGCAAAGTCCTTTCCCTGCAGATGCCAATTCTGTATATCTGCTGGAGTTACAAGTTGCCTGGCTTTATCCTTAACTTTCTCTATGGATTCTGTGGCGATTACACCCAGAATTCTTTGTTCGGGAATGATTGGTACAGGTTTAGGGTTGATCAAGTGTTCTTCCACTCCCATCCGAGAAAGGGCATCGGCTTTACCGTTCTTTGTACCTGGTCGATAGGTAATTATGAAGTCAAACTCGGCAAAGAATAATGCCCAACGCAGTTGTCTAGAGGATTGGGCTTTTGCGGTTTTCAAATATTGCAGGTTTCGGTGATCCGTAATCACAGTAACGGTGTGTCGGGCCCCCAGCAGATAATGCCGCCAAGCCTTAAAGGCAGACTTGATAGCCAGAAGTTCCTTGTCAGTAATCGTGTAATTTACTTCAGGAGGCGAGAATTTGCGGGACCAAAATGCCACGGGATGCAACTGATTGGTTACCGGGTCCTTTTGTGATAGAACTGCCCCCATGGCAAGGCTTGAAGCATCAGTTTCCACGATGTAGGGGAGTTCGGGGCGAGGGTGTTTTAAGATTGGTGCAGAGATAAATTTAGTCTTCAAATCCTGGAAAGCTTGTTCCGCCTCGGTAGACCATTCAAAACGTTTGTTTTTCTTTAACAAGGCAGTGATGGGCTGGACTATTCGAGAGAATTCGGGGATAAACCTGCGGTAAAAGTTAGCGAAGCCTAACATGCTTTGCACACCTTTTACGGAGGATGGTGATGGCCATTTGAGAACTGCATCGACCTTCTTTGAATCCATACGCACCCCGCCAGGTGATAATATGAATCCCAAGAATTCAACTTCAGTCACGTTGAAAACACATTTTTCCAACTTAGCGAAAAGTTTGTGTTGACGCAATCTTTCGAGGACCATTTTCACGTGTTTCCGATGTTCAGATTCCGATGAAGAATAAACGAGGATGTCGTCAATGTAAACACCAACACATACATCTATGAGCTCTCTGAGGACATCGTTCATAAAATATTGAAAGGCGGCCGGGGCATTGCAAAGTCCGAAGGGCATGACCTGATATTCAAATAGCCCATACTTGGTGCGGAAGGCCGTCTTCCATTCATCGCCCTCTTTTACTCGTACCAAGTGGTAAGCTCCTCTAAGATCCAGCTTTGTATATATGCATGCTTTTCTGACTTGGTCCAGGAGTTCAGGGATCAAAGGTAACGGATATCTATTCTTAACGGTGATCTGGTTCAGGGAGCGATAATCGATACAAGTTCTAAGGTCTCCTTCCTTTTTTGGAACGAAGAACAAAGCTGAAGAAGCAGGGGACTTGGAAGGACGAATAAACCCATTTGCCAGGTATTGATCCAGGTATTGTCGAAGGTGAAGGTTCTCAGGCTCGGTGAGGGCATAAATTCTACTACAAGGAGGAGTAGATCCAGGTATCAGGTCTATCTGGCAGTCAAAAGACCTATGAGGAGGTAGAGAGTTAGCCTGATCCTTCCGGAAAACATCTTGGTATTCTAGGTATTCGGGAGGTAACTGGGGAGTCTCTGAAGAAATTGCGGCCAGTGCAACACCAGGTGGAGGGTGACAAGTAGAGACACATTCTGGAAACTGGACCGTTCTTGCTCGCCAATCGATCAGAGGATTGTGTTTCTCTAACCAAGGTATTCCTAGAATAATCTGAAACTGAGGGGCCTTGATCACATCGAACACGATCTTCTCATGGTGTCCATCTTGACTTACTAGCGTCACTTCTTGAGTGGTATGCGTTACTGGCCCGGAGGCTATCTCCGTACCATCCACCGTAGTAATGACGTCCTTTACAGCCTTGGGACAAAGAGTTAGATTCATCCTCAAAACCATTTCATGATCCACATAATTGCCGATGGCACCGCTGTCGACGTAAGCTTCAATTGCATGTAATCGATCCGGATTATCAGGGCTAATGAGGACCATAGGTATCACGAAATGCGAGGTCACGGAACTGGTTTTTACGCTCGGCAAGAGGACCTCTATTCTTGTCGGGCGAGGTCGTTTCCCTGCTCAGAGTTTGTAACTTTGGTAACCGCAGGTCCTACTGCCTTCTTGGCAGGTTTCACCGGACAGTCTCGAAGAAAGTGCCCTGAGTTTCCGCAATATAGACATAATTGCAACTGTTTCCTCCTTTCCCGCTCCCGTTGTGTTAGAGGACCTTTCAGACCCCCTATTTGCATGGATTCCCCGGAGTCTACTCCTTTGGAAGGAGTTGGCGGTTTGGAAAATACTCGAGCATCAAACTTGGAACGATCGGCCTTCCTGTTCTGCAGCCTGTGATCTATTTGAACGACCAAGTCTATGTAATCCGAACAGTCTTGTGGGGGATTCACTACTTGGGCTAAAACGTCTTTGAGCTCTCCACGTAGACCTATATAAAACAGCGTAATCCTTTTGTCCTCAGGCCATTGTGTTTCCACTATTAGTCTATTGAAAGATGCAATATAAGCCAAAAGGTCTTGATTACCCTGTCGCAACGAAAGAAGCTCATTGTCCAAGGCCTGTCCCTGTGAATGTCTTGCGAACAGTTTTTCCATACTAAGCTGAAAGGCTTGAAAATCATGGAGAACCGGATCATCTTGATGAACTAGAGGGATCGACCAGTCTGCTGCATTGCCACTAAGGTACGAAAGTACAAAAGCTACTTTAGCTTGATCAGTTGGAAAGGCTGCTGGCCGGCATAAGAAGTGCAACCGGCACTGATTGATAAATACTGCAAACCTCTTTGGGTCACCAGAAAATCGCTCGGGCGGAGCCAGAGGTACATTCCCAGGTAGGTTGATCTGCACTGGATTCATAGAGGATGTTGAAGGAAGATTTGCCCCTGATGCGGGTAACGGGGTCTGTCCGGCTTGTGACTGTAGCACTTGTCTAGCAAGATTGTCTGTTCTATCCTTGGAAATAATTAGTTCCCTTCTTAGAGCATTCGTTTCCTGACGAGTTGCATGCACTTCTGCCCTTAGTTCCCCAAGTAACCGGGCTAGGGGGTCAATATCCGAGGTTTCCATAGCGCCTGGGCGAGATTTTTGCGGTAGGCTTTGCGTTCTGTAACGCTCACCTGATTCTCGCAGAGGCGCCGGTCTTGACTGGGCGACTACCGTATCTTCAAAGGTGATGTGTAGCACCCGGTTGGCTCTTTGGGCTGGACCTCTGTGCACTGTATGCCTGACGTGTAGAGTAGTCCACTGGCGCCAGGACTGGGTCCAAAAGGTCCCAATTGGGACTGGTTGGCACTCGGAACCTGGGTTATGGATCTGCTTCCAAGGGAGTTGGGAAAACCCTGACCTTTTGGAAGCAGAGATCATGACAGTATGGCTGGGCACTCAACCTCACCTCAGGTCCCCTGAATCCACATTCCTACCCTGGAATGGTATGAACTATCATTATGCCTGGGCACGCAACCTCACATCAGGACCCCTGATTCCACATTCCTACCCTGGAATGGTATGAGGTATCATTATGGCTGGGCACTCAACCTCACATCAGAACCCCTGATTCCACATTCCTAACCTGGAATGGTATGAGGTATCATTATGCCTGGGCACTCAATCTCATATCAGGACCCCTGATTCCACATTCCTACCTTGGAATGGTATGAACTATCATTATGCCTGGGCGCTCAACCTCACATCAGGTCCCCTGATTCCACATTCCTACCCTGGAATGGTATGAACTATCATTATGTCTGGGCACTCAACCTCACATCAGAATCTTTGATTCCACATTCCTACCCTGGAATGGTATGAGGTATCATTATGCCTGGGCACATAACCTCACATCAGAACCCCTGATTCCACGTTCCTACACTAGAATGATACAAACTATCATTATGCCAGGACGCGTGCATCAGAACCCCTGATTCCATGACCACTGATTCCACATTCCTACCTTGGAATGGTATGAACTATCATTATGCCTGGGCGCTCAACCTCACATCAGGTCCCCTGATTCCACATTCCTACCCTGGAATGGTATGAACTATCATTATGCCTGGGCGCTCAACCTCACATCAGGTTCCCTGATTCCACATTCCTACCCTGGAATCGTATGAACTATCATTATGTCTGGGCGCTCAACCTCACATCAGGACCCCTGATTCCACATTCCTACCCTGGAATGGTATGAACTATCATTATGCCTGGGCGCTCAACCTCACATCAGGACCCCTGATTCCACATTCCTACCCTGGAATGGTATGAACTATCATTATGGCTGGGCACTCAACCTCACCTCAGGTCCCCTGAATCCGAATTCCTACCCTGGAATGGTATGAACTATCATTATGCTGGGGCACGCAACCTCACATCAGGACCCCTGATTCCACATTCCTACCCTGGAATGGTATGAATTATCATTATGCCTGGGCACGTAACCTCACAGCAGGTCCCCTGATTCCACATTCCTACCCTGGAATGGTACGAACTATCATTATGCCTGGGCACTCTACTTCATATCAGGACCCCTGATTCCACATTCCTACCCTGGAATGGTATGAATTATCATTATGCCTGGGCACGCAACCTCACATCAGGTCCCCCGATTCCACATTCCTACCCTGGAATGGTACTAACTATCATTATGCCAGAACCTGTGCATCAGGACCCCTGATTCCACAACCCCTGATTCGACATTCTTACCCTGGAATGGTATGAACTATCATTATGCCTGGGCAGTCAACCTCACATCAGGTCCCCTGATTCCACATTCCTACCCTGGAATGGTACGAACTATCATTATGCCTGGGCACTCAACCTCACAGCAGGACCACTGATTCCACATTCCTACCCTGGAATGGTATGAAGTATCATTATGCCTGGGCACTCAACCTCACATCAGGACCCCTGATTCCACATTCCTACCCTGGAATGGTACGAACTATCATTATGCCTGGGCACTTAACCTCACATCAGAATCCCTGATTCCACATTCCTACCCTGGAATGGTACACAATATCATTATGCCAGGACCTGTGCATCAGGACCCTGATTCCATGACCCCTGATTCCACATTCTTACCCTGGAATGGTATGAACTATCATTATGCCTGGGCACTCAACCTCACAGCAGAACCACTGATTCCACATTCCTACCCTGGAATGGTTTGAAGTTTCATTATGCCTGGGCACTCAACTTCACCTCAGGACCCTGATTCCACATTCCTACCTTGGAATGAAATGAACTATCATTATGCCTGGGCGCTCAACCTCACATCAGGTCCCCTGATTCCACATTCCTACCCTGGAATGAAATGAACTATCATTATGCCTGGGCACTCAACTTCACCTCAGGACCCTGATTCCACATTCCTACCTTGGAATGAAATGAACTATCATTATGCCTGGGCGCTCAACCTCACAGCAGGACCCCTGATTCCACATTCCTACCCTGGAATGGTACGAACTATCATTATGCCTGGGCACTCAACCTCACAGCAGGACCACTGATTCCACATTCCTCCCCTGGAATGGTTTGAAGTTTCATTATGCCTGGGCACTCAACTTCACATCAGGACCCTGATTCCACATTCCTACCTTGGAATGGTACAGACTATCATTATGCCTGGGCACTCAACCTCACAGCAGGACCACTGATTCCACATTCCTACCCTGGAATGGTATGAAGTTTCATTATGCCTGGGCACTCAACTTCACATCAGGACCCCTGATTCCACATTCCTACCCAGGAATGGTATGAAGTATCATTATGCCTGGCCACTCAACCTCACATCAGAACCCCTGATTCCACATTCCTACCCTGGAATGGTATGAACTATCATTATGCCTGGCCACTCAACCTCACATCAGGACCCCTGATTCCACATTCCTATCCTGGAATGGTATGAACTCTCATTATGCCTGGGCACTCAACCTCACATCAGGTCCCCCGATTCCACATTCCTACCCTGGAATGGTATGAACTATCATTATGCCTGGGCACTCAACCTCACATCAGGACCCCTGATTCCACATTCCTACCCTGGAATGGTATGAACTCTCATTATGCCTGGGCACTCATCCTCACATCAGGACCCCTGATTCCTTGACCCCTGATTCCACATTCCTACCCTGGAATGGTATGAACTATCATTATGCCTGGGCACTCAACCTCACATCAGAACCCCTGATTCCACATTCCTACCCTGGAATGGTATGAACTATCATTATGCCTGGGCACTCAACCTCACATCAGGACCCCTGATTCCTTGACCCCTGATTCCACATTCCTACCCTGGAATGGTATGAACTATCATTATGGCTGGGCACTCAACCTCACATCAGAACCCCTGATTCCACATTCCTACCCTGGAATGGTATGAATTATCATTATGCCTGGGCACTCAGCCTCACCTCAGGTCCCCTGATTCCACATTCCTACCCTGGAATGGTATGAACTATCATTATGCCTGGGCGCTCAACCTCACATCAGAACCCCTGATTCCACATTCCTACCCTGGAATGGTATGAACTGTCATTATGCCAGGGCACTCAACCTGACATCAGGACCCCTGATTCCACATTCCTACCCTGGAATGGTATGAACTGTCATTATGCCTGGGCACTCAACCTCACAGCAGGACCACTGATTCCACATTCCTACCCTGGAATGGTATGAACTATCATCATGCCAGGGCACTCAACCTCACACCAGGACCCCTGATTCCACATTCCTACCCTGGAATGGTATGAACTGTCATTATGCCAGGGCACTCAACCTGACATCAGGACCCCTGATTCCACATTCCTACCCTGGAATGGTATGAACTGTCATTATGCCTGGGCACTCAACCTCACAGCAGGACCACTGATTCTACATTCATACCCTGGAATGGTATGAACTATCATTATGGCTGGGCACTCAACCTCACATCAGAACCCCTGATTCCACATTCCTACCCTGGAATGGTATGAACTATCATTATGCCTGGGCACTCAACCCCACCTCAGGTCCCCTGAGTCCACACTCCTACCCTGGAATGGTATGAACTATCATTATGCCTGGGCACTCAACCTCACAGCAGGTCCCCTGATTCCACATTCCTACCCTGGAATGGTATGAACTCTCATTATGCCTGGGCACTCAACCTCACATCAGGACCCCTGATTCCTTGACCCCTGATTCCACTTTCCTACCCTGGAATGGTATGAACTATCATTATGCCTGGGCACTCAACCTCACATCAGAACCCCTGATTCCACATTCCTACCCTGGAATGGTATGAACTATCATTATGCCTGGGCACTCAACCTCACATCAGGACCCCTGATTCCTTGACCCCTGATTCCCCATTCCTACCCTGGAATGGTATGAACTATCATTATGGCTGGGCACTCAACCTCACAACAGAACCCCTGATTACACATTCCTACCCTGGAATGGTATGAATTATCATTATGCCTGGGCACTCAACCTCACCTCAGGTCCCCTGATTCCACATTCCTACCCTGGAATGGTATGAACTATCATTATGCCTGGGCGCTCAACCTCACATCAGAACCCCTGATTCCACATTCCTACCCTGGAATGGAATGAACTGTCATTATGCCAGGGCACTCAACCTGACATCAGGACCCCTGATTCCACATTCCTACCCTGGAATGGCATGAACTGTCATTATGCCTGGGCACTCAACCTCACAGCAGGACCACTGATTCCACATTCCTACCCTGGAATGGTATGAACTATCATCATGCCAGGGCACTCAACCTCACATCAGGACCCCTGATTCCACATTCCTACCCTGGAATGGTATGAACTGTCATTATGCCCGGGCACTCAACCTTACATCAGGACCCCTGATTCCACATTCCTACCCTGGAATGGTATGAACTGTCATTATGCCTGGGCACTCAACCTCACATCAGAACCCCTGATTCCACATTCCTACCCTGGAATGGTATGAACTATCATTATGCCTGGGCACTCAACCTCACCTCAGGTCCCCTGATTCCACATTCCTACCCTGGAATGGTATGAACTATCATTATGCCTGGGCACTCAACCTCACCTCAGGTCCCCTGATTCCACATTCCTACCCTGGAATGGTATGAACTATCATTATGCCTGGGCGCTCAACCTCACATCAGGACCCCTGATTCCACATTCCTACCCTGGAATGGTATGAACTATCATTATGACTGGGCACTCAACCTCACATCAGAACCCCTGATTCCACATTCCTACCCTGGAATGGTATGAACTATCATTATGGCTGGGCACTCAACCTCACATCAGAACCCCTGATTCCACATTCCTACCCTGGAATGGTATGAACTATCATTATGCCTGGGCGCTCAACCTCACATCAGGTCCCCTGATTCCACATTCCTACCCTGGAATGGTATGAACTATCATTATGTCTGGGCACTCAACCTCACATCAGAATCTTTGATTCCACATTCCTACCCTGGAATGGTATGAGGTATCATTATGCCTGGGCACATAACCTCACATCAGGACCCCTGATTCCACATTCCTACCATGGAATGGTACGAACTATCATTATGCCTGGGCACTCACCTCACAGCAGGACCACTGATTCCACATTCCTACCCTGGAATGGTATGAACTGTCATTATGCCTGGGCACTCAACCTCACATCAGGTCCCCTGTTTCCACAATCCTACCCTGGAATGGTATTAACTATCATTATGCCTGGGCACTTAACCTCACATCAGAATCCCTGATTCCACATTCCTACCCTGGAATGGTACACAATATCATTGTGCCAGGACCTGTGCATCAGGACCCTGATTCCATGACCCCTGATTCCACATTCTTACCCTGGAATGGTATGAACTATCATTATGCCTGGGCACTCAACCTCACAGCAGGACCACTGATTCCACATTCCTACCCTGGAATGGTTTGAAGTTTCATTATGCCTGGGCACTCAACTTCACCTCAGGACCCTGATTCCACATTCCTACCTTGGAATGAAATGAACTATCATTATGCCTGGGCGCTCAACCTCACATCAGGTCCCCTGATTCCACATTCCTACCCTGGAATGGTACGGACTATCATTATGCCTGGGCACTCAACCTCACATCAGGACCCCTGATTCCACATTCCTACCCTGGAATGGTATGAACTATCATTATGGCTGGGCACTCAACCTCACCTCAGGTCCCCTGAATCCGAATTCCTACCCTGGAATGGTATGAACTATCATTATGCTGGGGCACGCAACCTCACATCAGGACCCCTGATTCCACATTCCTACCCTGGAATGGTATGAATTATCATTATGCCTGGGCACGTAACCTCACAGCAGGTCCCCTGATTCCACATTCCTACCCTGGAATGGTACAAACTATCATTATGCCTGGGCACTCTACTTCATATCAGGACCCCTGATTCCACATTCCTACCCTGGAATGGTATGAATTATCATTATGCCTGGGCACGCAACCTCACATCAGGTCCCCCGATTCCACATTCCTACCCTGGAATGGTACTAACTATCATTATGCCAGAACCTGTGCATCAGGACCCCTGATTCCACAACCCCTGATTCGACATTCTTACCCTGGAATGGTATGAACTATCATTATGCCTGGGCAGTCAACCTCACATCAGGTCCCCTGATTCCACATTCCTACCCTGGAATGGTACGAACTATCATTATGCCTGGGCACTCAACCTCACAGCAGGACCACTGATTCCACATTCCTACCCTGGAATGGTATGAAGTATCATTATGCCTGGGCACTCAACCTCACATCAGGACCCCTGATTCCACATTCCTACCCTGGAATGGTACGAACTATCATTATGCCTGGGCACTTAACCTCACATCAGAATCCCTGATTCCACATTCCTACCCTGGAATGGTACACAATATCATTATGCCAGGACCTGTGCATCAGGACCCTGATTCCATGACCCCTGATTCCACATTCTTACCCTGGAATGGTATGAACTATCATTATGCCTGGGCACTCAACCTCACAGCAGAACCACTGATTCCACATTCCTACCCTGGAATGGTTTGAAGTTTCATTATGCCTGGGCACTCAACTTCACCTCAGGACCCTGATTCCACATTCCTACCTTGGAATGAAATGAACTATCATTATGCCTGGGCGCTCAACCTCACATCAGGTCCCCTGATTCCACATTCCTACCCTGGAATGAAATGAACTATCATTATGCCTGGGCACTCAACTTCACCTCAGGACCCTGATTCCACATTCCTACCTTGGAATGAAATGAACTATCATTATGCCTGGGCGCTCAACCTCACAGCAGGACCCCTGATTCCACATTCCTACCCTGGAATGGTACGAACTATCATTATGCCTGGGCACTCAACCTCACAGCAGGACCACTGATTCCACATTCCTCCCCTGGAATGGTTTGAAGTTTCATTATGCCTGGGCACTCAACTTCACATCAGGACCCTGATTCCACATTCCTACCTTGGAATGGTACAGACTATCATTATGCCTGGGCACTCAACCTCACAGCAGGACCACTGATTCCACATTCCTACCCTGGAATGGTATGAAGTTTCATTATGCCTGGGCACTCAACTTCACATCAGGACCCCTGATTCCACATTCCTACCCAGGAATGGTATGAAGTATCATTATGCCTGGCCACTCAACCTCACATCAGAACCCCTGATTCCACATTCCTACCCTGGAATGGTATGAACTATCATTATGCCTGGCCACTCAACCTCACATCAGGACCCCTGATTCCACATTCCTATCCTGGAATGGTATGAACTCTCATTATGCCTGGGCACTCAACCTCACATCAGGTCCCCCGATTCCACATTCCTACCCTGGAATGGTATGAACTATCATTATGCCTGGGCACTCAACCTCACATCAGGACCCCTGATTCCGCATTCCTACCCTGGAATGGTATGAACTCTCATTATGCCTGGGCACTCATCCTCACATCAGGACCCCTGATTCCTTGACCCCTGATTCCACATTCCTACCCTGGAATGGTATGAACTATCATTATGCCTGGGCACTCAACCTCACATCAGAACCCCTGATTCCACATTCCTACCCTGGAATGGTATGAACTATCATTATGCCTGGGCACTCAACCTCACATCAGGACCCCTGATTCCTTGACCCCTGATTCCACATTCCTACCCTGGAATGGTATGAACTATCATTATGGCTGGGCACTCAACCTCACATCAGAACCCCTGATTCCACATTCCTACCCTGGAATGGTATGAATTATCATTATGCCTGGGCACTCAGCCTCACCTCAGGTCCCCTGATTCCACATTCCTACCCTGGAATGGTATGAACTATCATTATGCCTGGGCGCTCAACCTCACATCAGAACCCCTGATTCCACATTCCTACCCTGGAATGGTATGAACTGTCATTATGCCAGGGCACTCAACCTGACATCAGGACCCCTGATTCCACATTCCTACCCTGGAATGGTATGAACTGTCATTATGCCTGGGCACTCAACCTCACAGCAGGACCACTGATTCCACATTCCTACCCTGGAATGGTATGAACTATCATCATGCCAGGGCACTCAACCTCACACCAGGACCCCTGATTCCACATTCCTACCCTGGAATGGTATGAACTGTCATTATGCCAGGACACTCAACCTGACATCAGGACCCCTGATTCCACATTCCTACCCTGGAATGGTATGAACTGTCATTATGCCTGGGCACTCAACCTCACAGCAGGACCACTGATTCCACATTCATACCCTGGAATGGTATGAACTATCATTATGGCTGGGCACTCAACCTCACATCAGAACCCCTGATTCCACATTCCTACCCTGGAATGGTATGAACTATCATTATGCCTGGGCACTCAACCCCACCTCAGGTCCCCTGAGTCCACACTCCTACCCTGGAATGGTATGAACTATCATTATGCCTGGGCACTCAACCTCACAGCAGGTCCCCTGATTCCACATTCCTACCCTGGAATGGTATGAACTCTCATTATGCCTGGGCACTCAACCTCACATCAGGACCCCTGATTCCTTGACCCCTGATTCCACTTTCCTACCCTGGAATGGTATGAACTATCATTATGCCTGGGCACTCAACCTCACATCAGAACCCCTGATTCCACATTCCTACCCTGGAATGGTATGAACTATCATTATGCCTGGGCACTCAACCTCACATCAGGACCCCTGATTCCTTGACCCCTGATTCCCCATTCCTACCCTGGAATGGTATGAACTATCATTATGGCTGGGCACTCAACCTCACAACAGAACCCCTGATTACACATTCCTACCCTGGAATGGTATGAATTATCATTATGCCTGGGCACTCAACCTCACCTCAGGTCCCCTGATTCCACATTCCTACCCTGGAATGGTATGAACTATCATTATGCCTGGGCGCTCAACCTCACATCAGAACCCCTGATTCCACATTCCTACCCTGGAATGGAATGAACTGTCATTATGCCAGGGCACTCAACCTGACATCAGGACCCCTGATTCCACATTCCTACCCTGGAATGGCATGAACTGTCATTATGCCTGGGCACTCAACCTCACAGCAGGACCACTGATTCCACATTCCTACCCTGGAATGGTATGAACTATCATCATGCCAGGGCACTCAACCTCACATCAGGACCCCTGATTCCACATTCCTACCCTGGAATGGTATGAACTGTCATTATGCCCGGGCACTCAACCTTACATCAGGACCCCTGATTCCACATTCCTACCCTGGAATGGTATGAACTGTCATTATGCCTGGGCACTCAACCTCACATCAGAACCCCTGATTCCACATTCCTACCCTGGAATGGTATGAACTATCATTATGCCTGGGCACTCAACCTCACCTCAGGTCCCCTGATTCCACATTCCTACCCTGGAATGGTATGAACTATCATTATGCCTGGGCACTCAACCTCACCTCAGGTCCCCTGATTCCACATTCCTACCCTGGAATGGTATGAACTATCATTATGCCTGGGCGCTCAACCTCACATCAGGACCCCTGATTCCACATTCCTACCCTGGAATGGTATGAACTATCATTATGACTGGGCACTCAACCTCACATCAGAACCCCTGATTCCACATTCCTACCCTGGAATGGTATGAACTATCATTATGGCTGGGCACTCAACCTCACATCAGAACCCCTGATTCCACATTCCTACCCTGGAATGGTATGAACTATCATTATGCCTGGGCGCTCAACCTCACATCAGGTCCCCTGATTCCACATTCCTACCCTGGAATGGTATGAACTATCATTATGTCTGGGCACTCAACCTCACATCAGAATCTTTGATTCCACATTCCTACCCTGGAATGGTATGAGGTATCATTATGCCTGGGCACATAACCTCACATCAGGACCCCTGATTCCACATTCCTACCATGGAATGGTACGAACTATCATTATGCCTGGGCACTCACCTCACAGCAGGACCACTGATTCCACATTCCTACCCTGGAATGGTATGAACTGTCATTATGCCTGGGCACTCAACCTCACATCAGGTCCCCTGTTTCCACAATCCTACCCTGGAATGGTATTAACTATCATTATGCCTGGGCACTTAACCTCACATCAGAATCCCTGATTCCACATTCCTACCCTGGAATGGTACACAATATCATTGTGCCAGGACCTGTGCATCAGGACCCTGATTCCATGACCCCTGATTCCACATTCTTACCCTGGAATGGTATGAACTATCATTATGCCTGGGCACTCAACCTCACAGCAGGACCACTGATTCCACATTCCTACCCTGGAATGGTTTGAAGTTTCATTATGCCTGGGCACTCAACTTCACCTCAGGACCCTGATTCCACATTCCTACCTTGGAATGAAATGAACTATCATTATGCCTGGGCGCTCAACCTCACATCAGGTCCCCTGATTCCACATTCCTACCCTGGAATGGTACGGACTATCATTATGCCTGGGCACTCAACCTCACAGCAGGACCCCTGATTCCACATTCCTACCCTGGAATGGTACGAACTATCATTATGCCTAGGCACTCAACCTCACAGCAGGACCCTGATTCCACATTCCTACCTTGGAATGGTATGAACTATCATTATGCCTGGCCACTCAACTTCACATCAGGACCCCTGATTCCACATTCCTACCCAGGAATGGTATGAAGTATCATTATGCCTGGCCACTCAACCTCACATCAGAACCCCTGATTCCACATTCGTACCCTGGAATGGTTGAACTGTCATTATGCCTGGGCACTCAACCTCACAGCAGGACCACTGATTCCACATTCCTACCCTGGAATGGTATGAAGTATCATTATGCCTGGGCACACACCTCACATCAGGACCCTGATTCCACATTCCTACCCTGGAATGGTATGAAGTATCATTATGCCAGGGCACACAACCTCACATCAGGTCCCCTGATTCCACATTCCTACCCTGGAATGGTATGAACTATCATTATGCCTGGGCACACAACCTCACATCAGAACCCTGATTCCACATCTGTACCCTGGAATGGTACAAACTATCATTATGCCAGGACGCGTGCATCAGGACGCCTGATTCCACGAACCCTGATTCCACATTCCTACCCTGGAATGGTATGAACTATCATTATGTCTGGACACTCAACCTCACATCAGAATCTCTGATTCCACATTCCTACCCTGGAATGGCACAAACTATCATTATGCCAGGACCCGTGCATCAGGACCCCCGATTCCACGACCCCTGATTTCACATTCCTACCCTGGAATGGTATGAACTATCATTATGCCTGGGCACTCAACCTCACATCAGAACCCCTGATTCCACATTCCTACACTGCAATGGCATGAACTATCATTATGCCTGGGCACTGTAAGGATATTTGGCGTGTTACAGCACAGAGTACAGCACTACTGCACAGGTAGCAATTTTTTTTGGCAGCACCACCACAAGGGTGCGGTGCATTGCTATATGGGTTACCAGATTAACAAGGAAAGACAGGCTATTCAGTCAAAAACGATTTTAACATATAAGATGCAAATCTATTTTTACAGTTAAAAGCACACGTGCTCATTTAAAAATGCACACTATTTTTCACCTGAAATGCCTATGGTGCGAGAGACACATTTGAAAATTAACAGCTAACCTATTAACCATTAACCTGACTAATAAAACCTTATTTAACATAACCCACTAATAAAATGTGTTCTCCACTGCAGAATTAGGCATACTCTGAAAGCCATTTAAATGTGTGTGCAGATTTTTTTTCTTCTCTTCTCTGCCTGATTCTCCGTGTTTTTGTGCACAGTAACTGCAGGAAGAAGGAAGTCAGATTTGCAACAATTGCAAATGTATAAGCGAAGCTATTGTTGAGAGTAGGAGGATGAGAGATGATGGATTTCATTGGGACACGTCATACAGAGGGCTGAGATGAAAGTTTTAGTGGGCAGTATCGGGGAAAAAGACAGGCAGACATTTTTCTGCACTACTGGGGAGAAGACCTGACTGTGGGACTCCTGACTGAATGCAGATTCCTGCGTCCTGTTACAGTCAAGATTTGGCAGAGCTGGGAGGAAGACCTTTTCCTGGTTGGAGGCATTCCTATCTGCAAAAGCTAAGAATTCCAGGCAATGACCCCGGTTTGAAAAGGAAAGGCGATCCTTTTACTGGGGTTAATCTTCAAGGGAACCACATTCCGAAGGAAAACAACTGAAGAAAACTCTGAACAGATAAGGTAATTACATAAGCGTGGGAGCCGTGTGTGCACGAAAATATGCAGTCAGTGTAGGAAAGGGGATTCCTGTGCGTGTCTTAATCAAATACCAATGTTGCAATTTGAGTTCTGTTCTCCGCCACTCTCTTTGCAGTGTGTCCTAGACAATGCTTTTACTGTACCATTTTATTTATTTCTGTAAAGAATGAGATTGTGTTTAAATGCAACTTTTATAATACAGAAAAATATTTGAAAACAGACGGGTGGTGTATTTACTATTTACCATTACAATGCCGATGATGTGGGGAGATTTTTAAACAGTGCAATGGTCATTTTAAGACAGATGTGTGCATGTCAGAATCAGTATGAATAATTGTGAGTGACTGTAGCATAGCTCGTTGGAGGTACATGAGCCAACGGGAAGAGAGACTCTCTGAACATAGCTCCCTACCGTATATAAGGTAGTGGAAATTACCACAAGACTACCATATATAGCTCTCTGTCGTAAATAAGTCAGTGAGTTCGCCCATGGTGGCACACCAACACTATCACTGAAAAATGTGGTATTCCTAAAATGTAGGTCTGAGGTCTCTCTAGTGATCACACGAAAAATCTAAGCAAAGATAAGGGATTCTGGACATTGGGGCCACAAATAAAACAAGGGAATTATGCTCACCAAAATACCACCAACCACGTATACCAAATATGCAGGTCTGGGTGCTGAAAGAATGCATGTCCATTGTATTATTGTTGCACATGGCCAAATCTGAATACAAAGAGTGATTATTGCTAAGTTATTTTTCGGCGGTAATAAAATACCGTCAGGCCCCAAATCTCCACAAAATACCCTACATATTTATGGTGCGTTGCAGGCCGGGAAAGTGATCATAGAGTACCTACTGGGCGTGGCAAGTGTGTTCTCACACTGCCATTTGCACATTAAAGGGAACCCATTTTATAATAGCAGTGTGCCACTAAAAACGAATTTCAGAATGTCACAAAGGGAAACCACATTCTCAGATCTAGTGCAATATTTAGAGGCAAAGTTATTTGCACATGGGAATTGGTCTTCGAATAGCACGTTAGAATGGAGTAACCGCATTCAGGGTGAGGTGCAGAAAGAAAAACTAGACAATATTTTTGCAGAAGGCAGCATAATTCAGGTCTGCCTTACAAGATTATTGAATGCAGCCGATAAAAGTGCAGAGAAAGACTGTTTAATACGGCTATGCGGCAAAATATGGTTTATTTTAAACAAGTCCCTGCGAATGCAAGAGAATGATACTCAGCTAATTAACAGGTTAAAAACTGAATTAGAGGGGGCAAGTAAAAATCAGGAAATGTTGAGAGCAGAATTGGATGTATGCCAAAAAGACATGCAATTAAAATGCAGAGACTTTGATACTCAGTTATCCAAAAGCAAGAAACAATTTGAAGATAGTGAGCAAGAATTGGCACACTTAAAAGCCTTAGTGGATCACATTAGGCAGGATAAAGATGAGGTTGTTTCAGAAATGCAGATTTTACAAAAAGAACATTGTGAAAAAGAAGGTGATCTCCAGAGTGCAGAACAAGAAATGATTAAAATGATCCAAGAAAGAGACAAGAGAAATAAAGAGTTCAATGAATGCCAAATGCAAATGTGCGAAATGCAGGAGGTGATTAATAAAATGAGTGATGAAAATAATTATTTGCATGATGAGGCCAACAGACTCCTTAAAAAGTGTAAGGACTTAGAACAGCAAATGTGCATTCCCAGGTCCCAGGAGAGGCGGCAGGGTACCACATTCAATGGAGTGGAGGTGAATTCTAGCTCTGCCCAAAGAGCTAGTGCCCCAGTAACTGGGCCGGTGACTGAACTTGGTTGCAGCGCCCTTGGGGGATTTGATACTCCCATTGGGGGCAGCCACCAATATCATACACCTGAAAACAGGATTGAATCACAAAATAGTGCAATTCCATGTATTGCAACAAGTAGCCCCATAAAAATAATGAAATCCATTAAAGCCCTGATCAAACCATTTAAAAAGGGAGGTGAATGCTGCATTGAGGATCACTTAGAAGCGGTGCATGACATTTTTAAAGCACTCCAGATACCTAGGGAACAGTACAGACAATATTTTCATTTAACTTTAGATGCCCCGACGGCCAGCATCATAAGGGGATTAAATGAACAGCAGAATATGACATGGCTGGAGTTTGAAAAAGAAATTAGGCGTCATTTTTCTCCTTTTCAGTCATTGCAGGAGGCAAAGAAAGTCGCGTACACAATTACTGCTGGACCTAATACATCCCCTCGCCAATTTTTACAAGACTTAAAAAGAGCATTCTCTCGCTTTGATGTATCTTTTGACTCAAATTCCAATGAGTTTAAAACTGCATACTTCTATGGGCTACAGAAAGACATCATATCCCAATTGGTCCGTGAATTTGACCGTGACAAGTCCCTTGAATGGATTGTACATCAAAGCACAAAGCTATATGAGGTACTCTATTGTCAGGGTAGAGAAAGTGATAAAATGAAAGATACCAGGCCTAAATCTAAAGAACCCTCAGCCACAGTAATGGAAATCAGGTCAGCCAAAATGTCCCTTGAGTCTGCTCAAAGTCAAGGTAAAAATAATGTGACACCTGAACAAAGGGGTAATCAACAAAGATTGCCATTTCCTGTACCAATGTTCCAATCACATGATCCTAGTAATAGAGAGAACTACATCAGCCCTAGATATTTAGGGGATAGACCCCGGGTAAGATATCGGCCTGATATGGCAGGTATGAACAATAACCAGAGACAAAATCAAGATCAAAGAAATGATGGTCCCTACCAGTCATTGGGGACACAGAGTAGGTTTGATCCCAACACCATGATATATGGTAATCAGGATAGACCCCGATATGTGGATCGATTTACTGATAATGGAAATCAACATAGGGGCCAGTACCCACAATCTGAGAGACAGGACATGAGGCAAAACGTGAACTACAATCCACGCCAGTACAATGATTCCCCACCAGGGGACTATAATCAAAGGATGGGTGCAACCCGCTCCCCTCCACAAATGAATCAAGAGTTCAGAAACCATCCCAACCGACATCAATCACCTGAGAGGTATCAGAATAGATCCAATCAGGGGGAAAACAACCAATATCGACCTAGGCCACAGAAAGAGGATCCTAGAGAGATGGAAAGGTTCCAGTGCCTTGAGGCCCAAGTGAAAATGTTAGCTGAGCAAATAGGAAAGCTCTATACAGCGCAAAAACAACCTTCCAAAGAGGGGGCTGATGGCCATAGCAATGACCGGGGGGCTTCCGAAAAGTGACTAAGTACTCATGATAACTGCAGTGCCAAAATGACAGATTGCTCTGATATAATTTTGCATAACGACTCTGAGATGCCTAATGGATTAAAAATGAAAGTACCAGTAAATGAAATTGTGATAGAAAGTGCAAATACTTCTAAAAAAGAGGTACGGTTTAACTTAGAGCTAAATAAAACAGTAAAGATTTGCACAAATGAAAAAGAAACATTAGGAATTCCAAAAGAACAAAGGAACAGATTTAAGAAAAATGACTCATGCATGGGGAATACCAGTGAACAGGGAGTAAGTGGGGATGCCATAGCTCCTTCCCTGGGCAAGCAAAACAATGACCAAACACAGACAGAAAAAGGAAATACTCACAAGGAGGGTACAAGTCAATCACCTGAAGAATTCTTTGAGCCACATATTCTTGAAGAGGCTGCAAGGGCTGGTATTACACTAAATGATCACAAATGCACAGAATTAAAAAATGACAAATTGCTGAATGATGTTGTTACACATGTTCAGTTGGAAGGTTGTAATGTGGTCTCTGATGTTACCCAGATGGATGGGCGAACAGTGGCCACACTCCAAAAAACCTCTGAACATGGAGAAATGAATAAAATATCTCGCACAGAAATGGGTAAAAAGGAGGGAAAAATGTCTTTTCATTTACCAATGTGCTTAGCCAAAAGTGAAAAAGACCTGAGAAAGGTGAGCCCTGAAATCAGTAAGAATTCACATTTCTTATGTGTATTAGAGGAAGTTGAGGACAGATATTATGTACCCATCACTGTAGAAGAAAAATGCCACACCTTCGCTATGATTGACACTGGCGCACAGGCCACAATTATGTCCAAGGAGCTGGTAAGGAGTATCAATGAAGGGAGGCCTCCACAGAGTCAGATCACAGTGAAGGCAAATCAAGGCCCAGTGCATAACTTTAATGGGGAGGAGGTGCCCATCATAGGTGTAACTGAGGTTGACATAAAAATAGGAAAGCACAGAATGAAACAAGAGGTATTGATCACATCTATTTGTGAAATTCCATTTCTGATGGGGACAGATTGCCTGAAAAGATTGTCTCCTCTCATAGATGGGGTGAATGGAGTGCTGTGGTCCTTAACCAAAAAACCATTGAGGCCTAAGAAACTAAAATCACAAAACAGCAATATAAATGAATGTCACACCGTTGCCAAAACAAATGATGCTGTGGAGGTATATCTCCAGAATAGCTGCATACCTAGTGTCACTGTTATATTAATGTGTCAAGACAAAATGCAGAGCGACAATGAAAAACTACCTGTACAAATATACTTGGACCCAAGGAAAGATTGGCAGACTGCCATAGATGAGCACACATTATGTTTCTATTTAAAAGAGAAAACATGCAAACAGAATATTATTCCTAAAACAGATTCAGAAAAACACATTACCACTCTGGCAGAAATGCACATGGAAGATGAGCAACCATGGGTTCATGTTGGTATAAATGATTATCTTAAAACAATAAAAGCCACTTTAGCACTTGAACATGAAAGGAGTTTCATTAATGAGAAATTGTTGCAAAAAATTATGGAGAGGGAAGAAATCCCGAAATTTAGGATTAAAAACCAATATGTTTCTGGGTTGGACAGTCCAGACTTTGAAAACCGAATTGCAGGCAGATGCATGCTTAAAATTAGCATTGGGCAGAAAACAATTTACCATAATGTATGGATAGTGAGTGGAGCACAAAATGAATTTTACATGGGCAATGACATCATGCACAGAATGTGTATGGTGTTAGATTTCCTTAATCAAAAAATATGGTCACGCCTAGGTGGTCCGGCACCTGAATTTGAAGACAAAAGAAGGGCTTATCATTGTGCACAACTGGTTCCTTATGCAGTCGAATTACAAATAAGGAAAGATACTATTATTCCTGCATTTACAAAACAGTTTGCAATAACACTGAAATGCAAAAATGGGCAGCAGATGAAAGGCTCTGATGCATTTGTATGCCTGAATGAATCCATAAAACAGCAAGGCCTGGATTATGAATACATTCCATTGGTAGACATTGGTGAGGGATCTGTAAAAATCATGGTAAATAATAAAGGTTATCAGGATATTCATTTAGAGGAAAACTCCCCATTAGGAATGGCCATACAAAAGTCACATTATACGGCAGATTTAAATAACATGGTGATTGGGAATATTCCTGAAAAATATGTAGATGCCAAGGGCGAGTTGCCAGAACACCTGGACTCTCAGCCCAAAGGAATATTTAAAATTCATTCTGTGTATCCTTATGATTCAAATGAGACAGTGTGCTGCCATCAAGAGGATTGCATAATATTTAATTTAAATGAAAATGAAACAGGAAATCAGCCCATTGAAGTGGAAGCTGATATGCCAAAATATTTAAAAGTGGCAGCTCTACAAAAAGACACAGCCACACAGTTAGAGGAAAGCGCTGAGATTCCTTTACCAGAAGAGTTTCCAGAATTTTCCAGAATGGTAGAAGAGCAGATCTCCTTAGCGGATGCATGTGACAGCGATAAGGATAGAGACGACCTGAGGGAAATATTTATGGAGTTTAAGGATGTATTTGCAAAAGATGCTTATGATTGTGGTTTAACTGATTTACATGTGGCCACACTACCAGAAGGTTATAGCAGAAATCCAGTGTTTGTACGCCAGTATAGACTACCGCTGGCATGTTTAGAATCATTGGCAGAGATTATTTAAAATTTGGAATCACGGGGAATAATCAGGCCCATTCATAGCACATCCAATACGCCTATTTTAGGTGTGTTAAAGCCAAATGGTCAATGGCGGCTGTGTGCAGACTTAAGAGAGTTAAATAAAAGAGTACCAGTATCTAGATGGCCACTACCATTCATTGATCAGGGCCTAGCTCAGATACATGGTTCAAATGTATTTACCACATTAGATCTCACCTCTGGATATTGGTGCGTGCCATTGGCAGAGGAGATACAACACTTATTTTCATTTACATTTGACAGGACTCAATATGCCTGGCGTAGAGCTCCATTCGGGTACATCAATAGTGGGAGTGAATTTGGCATATTTTTGAGAAAGGCCATGCCGGATGCAGCGGAAAGAGGAACAATAGTTTATGTGGATGATGTCCTGATAAAAAATGAAAGCTTGAAAAGCCATTTTGATGAAATAAGACATGTACTTGGCCAATTGCAGAAAGCAGGCGCCAAAGTATCTTTGCAAAAAGCACAATGGTGCAAGAAAAAAGTGAACTTTCTAGGGCATGAAGTGACTGAACATGGGCTAAATCCACAAAGGAAGAAAATAGAGGCCATACAAAGATTAAAAGATCCTAAAAATGTGAAAGGAGTAAAAAGTTTATTAGGGATGACAGGCTATAACAGAAAGTTCATTGAAAATTATGCAGAAATCACTCAACCATTGACTAAACTGCTTAAACTAAATACTCCCTGGAGATGGGAAAGAGAGCAGTCTGATGCAGTGGCTAGATTGAAGGAATGTCTTGTAAAGGCACCATGTTTAGCATACCCCATAAAGGACAGGGATTTCTTTATAGAAATAGGTTTTTCTGAACATTGTATGTCAGCAGTATTATCACAAAAACACGATTTGAATCACAAAACCATTGCATATGCAAGTAAGGCATTTTCCCAAGTTGAAATGAAATTTAATGAATGTGAAAAGGCCCTATTAACCACTGTGTGGGCGCTACAACATTTCCGCCCCATTGTTCAGGGAGAAAAGGTGATTATTGAAACAAATCATCAACCTTTGCAATTTTTAGAGAGTAAAAGAATTAGATCAGGCAATCTAGCGCAATCCAGAATCACTTCATGGACGCTGGCATTACAAGGTTTTCCCGTAGAAGTGAGATATGGACAAAATAAAAAGAGCCCAATTGCTCAAGGATTAGCTGACTTACATGACTGTGCAGCTGAACAAATACCAAATGAAATGGAAGTGGAAACTAGTTTGCAGGAATTTGAACAATCATCACACAAAGCTTTTGATGAAAAAACATGCAAGGATTTGCCAACTGTATATGTGGATGGTTGTGCTTTTCACATTGAAAATGACAGTAATAAACAGTTAGTGGCAGGAATAGGAAATGTCTGGTTGAAATGTGAAGGCGTCCCCAGTATAGGGATGAGGATTGGGGATAGGAGCAGTCAGGTGGCGGAATTGGCAGCCATCTATAAAGCAATTGCTACTGCAGTTGATAAAAAGTTCAGTGAAATTGTCCTGGTGACTGATTCTGACTATGCACGGAATAGCTTTGTGGAGTATTTGCCTGGTTGGAAAGCAAGAGGCATGGTTACATACAACAAAAAGCCACTTAAACATGGAAAAATGATACAAGCCATAGACAAATTGGTGTCAGAAAATAATTTAATAATATACTGGAGAAAAATTCGTGGGCATTTAAAAACACCAGGAGAGGATAAGGAGGGAAATGATAAGGCAGACCATCTGGCTAAGATTGGGGCTGTGATGGGAGAATTGCTACCTATTGATTATTTAATGGGTGAAATACAAATTGATGCAGTCACACGTTCTAAAGCACCAAAGGAGGTAGATCAACCGGTGGTGCAGTGGAGTCATGACACGCCAGACCAAGATTTGATTGAGGCACAAAAGAATGATCAAATTTTGGGAATCTATTATAATCATTTGATAGATCCTGAACAAAATCCTTTAACAGAAAATGATTGTATGGGAAAAGAAGAGTTGAGGGTGTTATTAAAGAACAAAACACGAATCAGATTACAGGATGGGCTCATGATTAGAGAGTCCATAACAGGGAAAATACAGTGGGTAGTACCCATTTCATTCAGAGGACTAATGCTACACCATGCACATGATGCCATAACTGCAGGCCATAGAGGTTCACAAAAAACATTAGAAATACTAAAAGATTATGCTTACTGGCCACATATGTCCCAAGATGTGGAATTATATACTAGAGGATGTCTAGTATGCGCCCAATTTAAACCTGCTTCACCAATGCATAGAGCACCATTGATGAAAAGAGGCCTAACTCTCCCATGGTCAGATTTGCAAATAGACTATGTAGGTCCTTTAAAAAGGTCGAGCAGGGGACACCGTTATATTTTGAGTGTGGTATGTTTGATGTCAAAGTGGATTGAATGCATTCCTGCACCAGATTGTAGTGCGCAAACAGCAGCCACATTGCTGGTGAACCATGTGTTCTCAAGGTTTGGGTTGCCACAAAGAATTGAGTCAGACAGAGGAAGTCATTTCACAAGTACTCTAATGAGTAAAGTATGGCAAATACTAGGTGTGAAAAGGAAACTACATATGGCATATCGGGCGGCGTCTTCAGGTACTGTTGAAAGAAGCAATAGGTCTGTTGTGGATATTTTAAAGAAATTTGTGGCAGAAGCAGGTTCCAGCTGGGATTTACGTTTACCATTGGTTTTGATGGCAATCAGATCGACTCCTGCCAAAGCAACAGGTGTTAGCCCTCATGAGGTCTTGACAGGTAGGAAAATGGTGTTACCACAACACCTACTATACAGAACACATGAGCAAACTCTAGTGAGTGCATCCACAGTTCATGAATATATTGATGAACTGAGGAGGCATTTGCAACATGCATTTGCTTTTGTGCAGAGAAATCTGGAAAGAGCTGCTGACAGTGCAAAGTCATATTATGATAAAAAGACATCAGCAAAGGAATACAGTGTAGGGGATCAGGTGTACAAGTTTCATTTTGGAAAAAGTAAACAGAAAAATTCTAAATTTCTAGCAGCCTGGCAGGGGCCATTTCGAATTATAGATAAGGTCTCTCCTGTAGTGTATAAAATTTTGAAAAATGAAGGTGAAACAGCAATAGAGCAGTTTGTTCATGTAAATCAAATCAAACCATGCCATCCCAGACATGAGATCAGGCGGCTTGAGCATGTAGAAACAGATAAAATCCCTTGAACACAAAAAGAGAAAATAAATGGGTACAATCAGGAGGCAGTGACAAAGAAGTTAAAAAGTTGATTGTTATGATGGCACATAAACACTGTAGTATATGTAAAATATAATATAAAATAAATATAAATAAATAAATAAATAAATAAATGCACATATAATGGAAGCTCATGGTTGGTGTGCAGAGAGAAAGTGTGTTAAATATTGAATATCTGCTTGTTTTCTTTTAACTTGTGTTTAATTTCAGAAAAAAAAAAAATGAAATATTTTTACCAAGCATGTTTTATTTTTGGCAAAAGGATGAAGTTAGTATTGTGCTATGTACTTAATCTGTTTATTTTCTATTTTGATTTAGACAATTAACATTATTTGGTCGGAGGTTCCGGGATCAGAGGCCACGGGAGACGATGGAGTCCTGGAGTCCCCTGGATGAAGACCAAAAGATGCCTGCCTCCAGGTGGAGGTGAAGACAAAATAACCGGAATGCCAAAAGAGATGACTACTGTGGATTCAAGATTGCCAAGATGAAAGAGTACTCGAATGAACCGAATAACATCGCTGGTCGGGACATACCAAAAGAGACAAAACAAAAGTTCCGGCATATGAAGTTCCACGTATTTATTATTTTAATTATTTATTTTAATTTGTTATATTAATTATTTGTTTTAGTTAGTTGTTTTATTTCGTTGTTTTTAATTGACTTGGAAAATTTAAACTTAAAGTAATGCCACTTCCACTGAGAAGGCAAATGTGGAACATTTTATGAACTGATGGACTCAGATGAAATGTTGATTGCAAATTTTCATTGATGCACATGAATATTCATTTTGTTGGATTGCTATATTGTAAAAAAAAAAAAAAAAAGAACAAGTTGTTTTTAGGAATTGGCTTGGATTATAGCCAAGTTCTAAAAACAAAAGGAGGGTATATGTAAGGATATTTGGCGTGTTACAGCACAGAGTACAGCACTACTGCAGAGGTAGCAATTTTTTTTCGCAGCACCACCACAAGGGTGCGGTGCATTGCTATATGGGTTACCAGATTAACAAGGAAAGACAGGCTATTCAGTCAAAAACGATTTTAACATATAAGATGCAAATCTATTTTTACAGTTAAAAGCACACGTGCTCATTTAAAAATGCACACTATTTTTCACCTGAAATGCCTATGGTGCGAGAGACACATTTGAACATTAACAGCTAACCTATTAACCATTAACCTGACTAATAAAACCTTATTTAACATAACCCACTAATAAAATGTGTTCTCCACTGCAGAATTAGGCATACTCTGAAAGCCATTTAAATGTGTGTGCAGATTTTTTTTCTTCTCTTCTCTGCCTGATTCTCCGTGTTTTTGTGCACAGTAACTGCAGGAAGAAGGAAGTCAGATTTGCAACAATTGCAAATGTATAAGCGAAGCTATTGTTGAGAGTAGGAGGATGAGAGATGATGGATTTCATTGGGACACGTCATACAGAGGGCTGAGATGAAAGTTTTAGTGAGCAGTATCGGGGAAAAAGACAGGCAGACATTTTTCTGCACTACTGGGGAGAAGACCTGACTGTGGGACTCCTGACTGAATGCAGATTCCTGCGTCCTGCTACAGTCAAGATTTGGCAGAGCTGGGAGGAAGACCTTTTCCTGGTTGGAGGCATTCCTATCTGCAAAAGCTAAGAATTCCAGGCAATGACCCCGGTTTGAAAAGGAAAGGCGATCCTTTTACTGGGGTTAATCTTCAAGGGAACCACATTCCGAAGGAAAACAACTGAAGAAAACTCTGAACAGATAAGGTAATTACATAAGCGTGGGAGCCGTGTGTGCACGAAAATATGCAGTCAGTGTAGGAAAGGGGATTCCTGTGCGTGTCTTAATCAAATACCAATGTTGCAATTTGAGTTCTGTTCTCCGCCACTCCCTTTGCAGTGTGTCCTAGACAATGCTTTTACTGTACCATTTTATTTATTTCTGTAAAGAATGAGATCGTGTTTAAATGCAATTTTTATAATACAGAAAAATATTTGAAAACAGACGGGTGGTGTATTTACTATTTACCATTACAATGCCGATGATGTGGGGAGATTTTTAAACAGTGCAATGGTCATTTTAAGACAGATGTGTGCATGTCAGAATCAGTATGAATAATTGTGAGTGACTGTAGCATAGCTCGTTGGAGGTACATGAGCCAACGGGAAGAGAGACTCTCTGAACATAGCTCCCTACCGTATATAAGGTAGTGGAAATTACCACAAGACTACCATATATAGCTCTCTGTCGTAAATAAGTCAGTGAGTTCGCCCATGGTGGCACACCAACACTATCACTGAAAAATGTGGTATTCCTAAAATGTAGGTCTGAGGTCTCTCTAGTGATCACATGAAAGATCTAAGCAAAGATAAGGGATTCTGGACATTGGGGCCACAAATAAAACAAGGGAATTATGCTCTCCAAAATACCACCAACCACGTATACCAAATATGCAGGTCTGGGTGCTGAAATAATGCATGTCCATTGTATTATTGTTGCACATGGCCAAATCTGAATACAAAGAGTGATTATTGCTAAGTTATTTTTCGGCGGTAATAAAATACCGTCAGGCCCCAAATCTCCACAAAATACCCTACAGACCCCTGATTCCACATTCCTATCCTGGAATGGTATGAACTCTCATTATGCCTGGGCACTCAACCTCACATTAAGTCCCCCGATTCCACATTCCTACCCTGGAATTGTATGAACTATCATTATGCCTGGGCACTCAACCTCACATCAGGACCCCTGATTCCACATTCCTACCCTGGAATGGTATGAACTCTCATTATGCCTGGGCACTCAACCTCACATCAGGACCCCTGATTCCTTGACCCCTGATTCCACATTCCTACCCTGGAATGGTATGAACTATCATTATGCCTGGGCGCTCAACCTCACATCAGAACCCCTGATTCCACATTCCTACCCTGGAATGGTATGAACTATCATTATGCCTGGGCACTCAACCTCACATCAGGACCCCTGATTCCACATTCCTACCCTGGAATGGTATGAACTATCAATTATCATTATGCCTGGGCACTCAACCTCACATCAGGTCCCCTGATTCCACATTCCTACCCTGGAATGGTATGAACTGTCATTATGCCAGGGCACTCAACCTCACATCAGGACCCCTGATTCCACATTCCTACCCTGGAATGGTATGAACTGCCATTATGCCAGGGCACTCAACCTGACATCAGGACCCCTGATTCCACATTCCTACCCTGGAATGGTATGAACTATCATTATGTCAGAACATTCCTAAGAGACCCGAGGAACAATGCAGCGCTTAATGAAATTTTGGGAGACACTGTAAACCAGGTGAATGGGTACTCTTAAAGAACATTGAGAACTGAATGAGACTTTCTTTCGAGGGACCGATCTGAGAGCCATTGGGAAAAATAACTTTTATTTCATGATGAAAGAAAATCATCACGTCATCTGGTGAGAGGCCAATTTGTGGCATTCATTGGGAATTTGTGTTCATCATTCCGTAAGTAACCTGCTGATTGAGGTGATGTACAGATCCAGCTGAGCAGGTTCCAGAAGTGCATAGTGTTGCCCCATTATAAACTGTCCTTCCTTAAAAAAGAAAAATGGGCAGCATTAGTAGCAATATCATCATGCCAGATCCTTAGAGACGTCCACGATGTATCAAGAGCTGTTGCTGAAAAATGATGTATCTTTGTATGATTTATGCTTGCATTTTGTTTATAGTGATATTGCTTTAACTTACAGTGCGTACGTCTTATTACATAGCTGTAAATGGAGCAGGAAATCCTGTGAATCTTCATGAACAGAAGGAAGGTACAAATGTGGCAGCTACTAGGCAGTCAAGACCTTATGTGATTATTCCTTCTTTAGAGATACACATGAGAGCACCTGGCCCTGTGATGAATAAGCCTGGGTTACCTTTTAGAAGAAAATCACGTATAGAGATTATGCAAGACATTTTGATGCCTAAAATCTATGTTTATAGAATGAAGCTCCTGGTATGTTCTCCTACACAAGTAGTACACGTAAAAACACCAAGTCCACTGATAAATGGTTATGTAATTGGTCTATTATTAATGAATTATACTGACATACTTAATGAAATAATAGTGGAAACTCATAAGAGAAGAATGAGATCTAGGAGAAGTGTAAGGGAGAATGATCAGGGGTTAAATGATTACCTGGATAGCACAGCACATTTGGGGACCAGCATATGGTATCAGCATATGAAGGAAGTTGGAAGAAGTACTTCAGAGGAGGAATGCTTTTTATGTGCAGTCCTGCCTTATAGCATGTGGAAGTCTAAAATATTCATAGCTATTGAAATAGACGTCCAGACAGTACATTGTCTATCACACCTAGCACTTTGCCTGACAAGAGGCAAGTCCATGGGCCGAGATGCCTATCTCAAATGGGCAACTGTATGGACAGATCTAGATGAAGATGACTATGTACAAGACACGAAGACAAGAGACAGAGCTCACACCAAGAATCACGTGATCACGAATGAAAAAAATGGAGTAAAAGGAGCTGTAATCAGATGGGAAGTAAACAAGAACCTTGAGAGTCTGGGAAAATCTGCAGAAGAAGTCTGTAGATGGAAAAACATAGGTCAGGTGCAAATTTTGGGATCAGTGCCATCTCCAGACACCTGAGAAGAAAAAGTGGTTATCTGCAGAGCCTGGGTGGTCATTGGTTGTTATAAACCAGCCATTGACATAGTGCAGAATGGATGCAAGCCTCTATGGCCGAGACTTGCTAAGCTACTGACTTGGGTCGAAGACAGCGGAGGACCCTTACAGTTAGTGCCTTTGGAGAGTGCAAAATTGTGCTTCAGAAATAATGGCACAAGAAAAATTGGCGAGAACCACAACTGTGGTTGGATCTTTGATGCACCAGGAATGACATTTAGAACAGCAGTGATCATGGATCACTATTGGGCTTGTGGATCCAGAGCATATATGAAGCTACCAGCAGATTGAGGAGGATGATGTTTACTGGTGAATGTTCATGTTCCAGCGTTTGTGATTCCGAAGAGTGACCTGATTATCAGTGAATTTCCAAAAGCAGATGCACACTTAAAAAAAAAGAGATCTGCTAACCCTATGAATCGAGTAAAAAGAGAGAACGATTTCTCAGCAAAGTCAACAGAAGCTTTTGATGCTATTCCCTATGAGCATAGATTATTCAGCCAGACTTCCTCAATCTTCACATTGATCTTAATGCAGAGAACCCACGTTGGAGCAAATACCAAATTGGCTGCAGATTACCAGATGGGAATTGCTGCAAACGACCAATACAACCATAAAGGGATTCAATGCTATCAGAGAGGAGCTGAGAGCCATACGACTGATGACTCTTCAGAACAGATATGTCCTAGACATGATTACGGCTATGGATGGAGGTGTTTGAGCAAAATATCAGAGAATCATGTTTCACATTCATACCTTCTAATGACAATGAGAATAAAACCTTGACAGAGGCCATAGGAATGCTAACGAAGCTACATGTCCAGATGATAGACGAAGTAGAGAACATTGCTGATGACAGGTGGCTTGGATCACTCTTTTCTTGGATTCCAAATGAATGGCAGATATGATCAAGTTCCTTGGAGCTCTGATCGTGTTGGTGTTGCTTGGATTCTGTGTAATCAAGATCATAATTACACAATGCAAGAAGACAGCAAAGAAAGCCGTAGGGATGAAAATCATGATTGATGTTGAATTAGGATGGAAGGCCAAAGACTTAAAAGATGAAGAAATCAGAGACTTTGTGAAGGGCAGTATCCATGCACCTGAGGGAACGAAATTCCTGTATCCAAATAATCATAAGAAGTATGTGGGAAGATGGATCGACTGCAGTCCAAGTGGGCAGATCATGCTCATGACTTGGAACAAAGATGAGCATATGAAATCAGCAGGATGCCTGAAGGGAGTCATAAAGATATGGATCTGAAAGAAGCATTTCTTCAGACAAGGATGTCTAGGAGTGAAGGATGATAGGAGAGTGGTCGATTAATCGCCCAGAGGGGGAGTGTAGAGGAGCTGCCCAGTACCCCCACCTCAACCACTTCACGTGCGGTACCAGTAAGAATACCAGTATCAAAGAGAATCCTGTAAGTGAGGTTCCCATTGAGGAAACCGTACCTGCAGACGAGAGGACATGATGGTCATCTGAATAAAATCCCAGAAGAAGCAGAGCAAATTAATGGCCAAGATGAATGGTGACGTCATGCAGGATCGAGCTGATGTGCATAGAAGAGATGCAGAGACAAGAGAATTAAGATATTCTATAAGGCATCAAGGATAAGTGAAATCATGGGATCAAGGTGAAGAAGCTTGTGCCACAGAAACAATGAAGGTATCAAGTTGTTTTACATGTGTACAGTAAGTAGTGAATAAGTTCAGGCAGGCGCCAACATGTACATGTATGCATAAAGAATAAAGAATGGATGTTTCCACTACATTTTATAGCAGGCTTGGACTGAAAAATGAAGGCCTCATTTTCAGTGTGTCGCAGTAAAGAAAACAAATGATTAAAAGTGAATCTCAGAAAGGCGAGGTCGGATGAGCCATGAAGCCGAGCGAAGAAACTCAAGGTCTTATCAGGCTGGAATGAGCAGGCTGGAAAGAGCTTTGTTCTTTCACACAAACCGTGTGAAAGAACAAAGCTCCCGTTCAGAAGGCATGAACCAAACAAGGAAGACATCAGCGGTCTATTAGAAATAGTATTTTAATACACAAGAAGCTCAAAATCCTGGTCTACAGTCACACGGACAGTTGAAGTTGAACGGACGAGATGGTCACACCTGCGCATGAGGGCAGAGCGTGCCTTCACTCACCTGAATTCTCCAGAGCTAAGAACACTCCCAAGGACAAGTTCAAAGTCTTAATTGTCAGCAGACCACTGAAGTGATGATAGATGGTTATGCTAATTGGTGGGAAGCTCTGTTTTAGACGGGCTCACCAGCACCTGGAAGTCCAATCTGCATGCTGCTAACGTAGGTGGAAAGGTGCTGACGAAGGTTAGAGTGCCAACCAATTATAGGGGACCACGTAATTAGGAGTCCTATAGTTTGTGGAACCAATGAGACGTTGTGTATTTAGTGACGTTCATAGTGGCCATTTTGAGGGGAGAGCTTAGTTGCCCCACCTGATTTTAAGAAGCCTATCACTTTCACTCATTGTCCCACACTAGTATATAGTGTATACTTAGATAGTTCCTTAGACCCTATCACATTTGCCACTAGTTTTTTGTAGTTTGCCACATAGGATGATGTTGGTAAAACGGCTTCCTTTGCACCAGCAATGTAGGGCAGGAGACCACAATATGGCTCAATGTCTCAATTTTCTTTTGATTCTGGCAGAATCAACATACTCGCTGATCTCCAGGCCAGTTTAATCGTGAACCTATGACCTCCGCAGTCGGCCAGAAATTAAAACAAAGTCATAAGAACGATGCTCTGTATTTTTGGCATGGAAATTTTAATAAATACAAAGATAATTGGGAGAGCGATTTTATTTCAAAATGACAATTTTTTAAGTTCTTATAGGCACTGCAGTCCTCCCATGTTACTCTCCAATCATAAAACCAAAGTTTCCTGTTGGCCCAATCTGGGTTGGATAATAATAGGTCCAATGTGATGTCTGCTAGGGACATTAGAACCAAACAATGCCTTTTCCAGGTTTGGAAAGAGGAAACAAGCTGGTCTTCCATCAATTGAGCAATTATAGGAATGATATAATTCACATTAGTGAGTGCATTTTAGGATTACTGTTATAGGATGCATTTTCTAAACAAAGTCAATGATTTCTCGATGTTAACATGATCTTTAAAGATAATAAGCCTAGCCAAATCGTATTATTTGAATCAGCATACTTACTGCGAGCGATAAGACTTTCTTCCAGTACAAGCCCTCCATTCCGTTCCAGTCTGTCATACACTCAACAATTTGTGTTTTAGCCCCATAAATTAATGTAGGTACTATCTTTTGCTTATAGAAAATAATCACTGGCAGGAAGTGCCCGCAAGAAGTGCCAGTTACGCCTGTTAGACCTGGGGCTGGGGGTCGGGGGCTCCACCTTTCCCCTTCCATGCGGCCGTCCAGAGTGGGTCCAATGGTAATTGAGTGATCTTTACACCTTTCGATTGTGTTGTCAGACATATGTGTCTGATTTCTTATTTAATATTTGGCACACTAGTTTCTAAATAGCCTGCGACTTTAGTGTTGCTATAGACCCGCGTGCCTGTCAGTCACTGGGGAAATTTGTATTGAGTAGAGTACGCACATTTTGTATCTGGTAACCTATTTATCGTGCGCGGATCTAGACTATCGGAATCATGTCGAGAAGACACGATAGCAAGGAATATGTTTATACTCGTCCCATTTCTACAGGCCCTGCCACAAGTAGTTCAAAAATACAGGGGGCAAGGCTGTATGATGATATACTGTCCGCGCCCCTTATATTTACTCCTGTGAAAAATACGCTCCGCATGGCAATTAATATGCCTCTTCCGCCATCTCCTCCAGAACCAAGTGACTCCCTCCTATTAGATGCTGAGGCTATGGCGCATTCTTCGATGCTGTCAGTAGGAGGTCACTTGTAAGTACAGCAGGTGGAAGCTTCTAGCTCTTGTCTCTTTGAAACTTGTCCCAAAAAAAATCTTTCCATGATGCCGGAAGCTTCCTTTCTTGATACGCCGCCAGACTTTTTTACAGCAGATGCTGATTTACAAGAATTGTCTGAAAATCTTCATGAGACTTCTAGCTATATAGACCCCGAGCAATTACTGCAGAAAGCGGATATAGCTGGTTTATTATTGTCGGTCCTACAGGAATTAAAAGCTCATTCCACCTGCTTTATGGAATTGAGAATCCTTATGGAACGCCAAATATCACATTTCAAAACGGGTTTAGATCTTCTGGAACTGCTCCCAACAAAGTTGACGACTAAGCTAATGGCCTTGGGAATGAATCCAGACAAGCAAGCAGACAACAAGATAACTCAGCCTATATCTTCCACTAACCTCACACAGAAACCGAGTCCCCCTGACTTTCAAGGTTGAACAAAAAGTATTCCCGAGATGAATGTGAAAGTAACCCAAAAAAGGAAAAAAAACACCAAAAAATAAGAAAAGCAAGAAAAGCCTGAATTCTTCCTTATATAATCAGAGAAACAAACTCCCCAAAAATACTTGGCGTAAATTTATTGTAGATGAAAAAGCCCAACTCTCCGATGCAGAAGTACAAGAGACTGAGATCCCCTATGTGATTCCAACCCATGCTGGAGCTTACTCTATAGCTACGAATACACTCTCAGATGAAATGACTCATAAAACAGCCCCAAATGAAACGATTTTGGGCCTAAAAGCAAAGCAACTCACAGTCTGCCCTCAAGTGGGGTTTGTACATTCTAAGAGTAATTTATTTCCACCCCAGAACCAAAGAGAAATGTATGACCTTTTCTCCAGGCCTAATTTGAGAAATCAGGAAAAGTTAATTACCACTCCCGATGCTCAAATAATGTGCCCTCAAGTAGATATTAATCCAAGAGAGGGCACCCATTTGAATCAATACCCAGATCCCACGGTCTGTCTTCCTCAGACACTCGAATTGGCATTAGAAAAAGGCTCCTCTGGCCGCCCCAAAACTGGGCGATCAAGACAATTCTGTGACAAGTGAACCTGACATGGTCTTGTTGATTCGCACAGCGGTTGAGGAAGCACTAAAAGTGTGGGTTGTCTCCCCAATATCGCAGAAATCTGATACCTATGGAGCTATCTTGCCGATTGCATTGAATAAGGAGTCTCTTCCCGCAGAGGGAAGAAACATCTCAATGCGGATGGACTCAGCCGTGGGCAATATTCCTTTCAATAGGAGTCCGCTCCCCAAACAAAAAGAATTAGATAAAGCCCAACCTAATTTGATATCAAAACCGTCCACCCAAAAGAAATAGATAAAGCCCGATCTAATTGTATCACAAGATCGACAGATCCAATGTTACCATCACCGAGAGAACCCCAAGGGGAAGTAGATTTGAGATTTCCCAAACATCTTTTGGACACAGATCTAAAACATATTACATGGAGAAAACCATGTCATCTTGACTCTCCAAGTATTTTACTTTATCCCCTATTTGATTGTGGCAAACAGCCAGCAATGAATAGGGAAAGATTCTTACAACTCCTTAATGACATTCCATCCTTGGCAAACCTAGCTTCGCCTGATATTAAAAGGGTAGATTTTATTCATCCAATGTGCTATGATCATGTGAGGATAGTCTTTCACTCCAAACTGGTTTTTCAAAAGGTATTAGTGGAATTGGATCAGTTTAACAGCAGGGTCCTTGATATACTAATCTTTGGTGATGGACTGCAATCACAGGATGGAAATAACCAGAAATAATTCTTATGCTCTTCACATCCTGGGGACAGTCTCAAAAAAAGACAGAGAGTGTACAGGATCAGGAAACTAGTTGAAGGTGGCTAGCATTGAGTCTGCGAGATTCTATCTCGCAGCTTCAATCATTAAATCAGAAACTTTAAGCCTGAAAACACATTATCTATACTTTGTTGGAATTCACGAGGTAATTCACATCTATTCTCGTCACCAGAATTATGTCAGAAATTGAGATCTAAAGACATAATATGTATACAAGAAACTTGGATGAGTTCAGCGTATTTTCATGGCTTTGAATGTTGTCATCTATTAGCTACCAAGGGCCTCAGAGGTCGACCCTCAGGTGGCCTTTTAATCGCCATTACGCTGGGTGTGGGATTAAATCTAATTGAAAAATGTACTGTTCCTCCTTATGTTTTGGGAGCATTGGTGAAGGTCGAGGGTAACATCTATGTGTCCCATTTTCTAATTATGAATATTTACTGGTCTCCAGGCTCTCATCTATATGATCTAATCAAGAAAATGGAACTATTCATTGAGAATTGCTTATCCAAGTGTATAGGCCTTCACATTATCTATCAATATAGGGGATTTAAATACTAATATGAAGCTCTTGATTGATGAACTAGAGGGTACGGATATTGCCCCAAGGAAAGGGATTGGGGAAATGGCTGAACTCAGCTATTGTGATCTGTCAGACTCGGCATATAAAAAATGTGATTCCATGTGGTGGGATATGCTGTTTAACTCGTGGGGCTTGAGATCTTTACACATAACTTTGAGGGCAGAAGAGAATTACGCAACCTGGTCACTGGGCAATAGATCTTCTGCAATTGAGGAATGTTGATCTAATTGCAACAAGTCGGAGTAATCACAAGCTTCTTGAATTCTCTTTATGTATTCCAAGAGGCAGCCCCGGTTCCGCATTTGTGTCTACTGAACTCTCCTTGAACCCGGCCACTAATAGGATCATATGGCATCCTGGAAATGTCCAGTCATGTAATGATTTGTTCCGTATTGATTATGTGACATCAATTTATGAAGATAAACAGGGAATATTTACGCAGTCTATAGGTAGTTCTACGAGGAAAATGGGCACAAAACAGATAAAGTAACCGCATGCTCATAAATATGATAGTATAGTCCGGGCAAGCCAAATTTGTCTCCGTTGTTCATTAAGGAAATTGAGATTATTAACTATACCTGAAATTTCCAAGAAAGAGGGGAGGAGACTTTTGAACCAAATTTACAAAAATTGGTTAAGAGGTTACACATGTCTAATGTTTTGAGCTGAGAATGAAGAACTGCTGCGATTATTGAAACATAACTCGGCAAGACAATTTTGGTGCCTAATCAATAGAATCTCCTCTTTTGACCTAAATAGTATCCTCAATCCTATTACTGAACAGGTGTGGTGTGGTAATTTTTACTGATCTATATGCACCGAGGGCATACCCATTTGAACCTACTAACACTCTGTCTACCACAAAGTGGAAATGTAATTTTTCTATTCCAGGAATTCAAGAAAGGATCATAGTGGCTAGCTCATCTACGGCTGCAGGCCCGAATTGGCTTTCTAATGCAGTTTTGAAGGGTGACCTAGATACCTGGTCTAGAGTATTATTTCTCCTTTTTGAAGATATAATTCAAACAAAGTTCTTTCTGCAATCATGCAATATGTCCCTTATCATTCCAATCTATAAGAAGGTCGTGCGATCCTCACCATCAACCAATCGCATTATTAGATGCCGCCTCTAAAATATTTGCTAGTCTTATTCTTCAGAAAATGGATGAGTGGTTATCTGATAATGAGATACTTTCCTCAGCCCAAGGGGTGGGGACACTGGCGGGAGGTTTTATCATCTCCCTTCTACAAGAAATGGGATGAAAAGAGGGGCTTCCCCCCTCTACTTGGCGAGCATGGATGTATCCTTAGCATTCGACTTGGTGGACCGACCCACGTTATGGCAAAAATTGGATTGATTGGGCATGCCACAGGAGCTTTTCAGTATTTTGATACACCTTCATGATGGCTCAAAGATCCAAATTGGCTTAAATAATGAAGGGCTTTTATCCTCCCTAATTAAATCCTCTAATGGCTTAAGAAAAGGTTGCTGTCACAAGTCTCTCCCCTTCGCACCTGCTTTTGTTGTTTGCTTGCGACCTTCTGGGATGTCTTCTTTCTGACGGTCTGGGATTTGTACAAACCCAAACGCTAGTCCTCGGATTCCAGCGTGAGGTTCGCTATTCAGTTTCCGGGAGCGTTCAGAAGTCCAGGATGGATACCAGAATGCAATGAAGTTATGCTCGGAGGCACGGAACGCTGTGACCCGATTGCGGAAGAATTCCAGGAAGATAGGTAGAGGAATGGGAGGAAGGACGGGGTTTCAAGGAGCTGGGAAAAAGGATTCCAAAGGGAGCCCCGAACGAACTCCGGTAACACATGTCCGACTACAACAAGCGGTAGCCTTGAGACGCACAGAGCCACAGGGGCGTGTCCCTTTTGTAAAGCGTGGAACGTAGAGACTGACCAGGAGCGTTCCGTTCCGAGCGGCCATGTTGGAAGGATCACTGCATTCAATCCCCTAAAGGTCAGGGACCAGGAGGTCCAGAAGGGACGCAGACGATGGTTCATGACAGTATGCCTCCTCTGAAACCCAGCTCCTCCAGGCTTGCCCGGATTGGATAAGATGGAATCTTTGAACCAGCCTGGGGGCATTCATGTTTGACATGGGTTCCCAGGTGCGCTCACTGGGAGGGTATCCTTTCCGACAATCACAGGGGTAGATCTAGGAGCTGGTCGAGATGACTGAATATATGGTTTTAGCAGAGAAGTATGGAATACTGGGTGGATCCTTTTCCAGGATTCTGGTAACCAAAGTCGAAAGGCCACTGGGTTGACGATTTCTTGTATAGAAAAGGGACCGTAATACCTGGGAGCCAATTTATTTGGGCGTAGATGTCAAGGAAGGAGCTTCGAGGATAACCAGACTTTATCGCCTACAGAGTAGGAAGGTCCAGGTCTTCTTTTGGAGTCAGCATAACGTTTGATGTCTCTTCGGGCCCTTTCTAGATGTTCCTTAACTTTTTTGTGTACTGTAATAAGGGTTTCAATCCAGGAATCTACCGCAGGCACTGGAGTTAGGGTGTGGGAGTACAGAGGGTAGAACTGATGGATGGAATCCTTGACTACAGAAGGAGGGACTGGTCTTGATAGCTGAATGATCTGAATTGTTATAAGCAAATTTTGCCACAGGTATTAAGAGTGACCAACCATCCTGGACCTTGGTAGCGAAGCAACAAAGGTATTGTTTAAGAGTTTGGTTTACAGGTTCAGTAGCCCCATTGGTTTGTGGGTGGTAGCCTGAAGACAAGGCACGTTGGATTCCTAGTATATGACATAATTGCTTCCAGAACTGAGATATGTACTGGGGTCTTCGGTCAGAAATGATCTTGGAAGGTAGCCCATGAAGCCGGAATATGTGTTCCAGGAAGATTCCGGCAAGGTCAGATGAGGATGGCAGTTTGGATAAAGGTGTAAAATGAGCCATATGAGTAAACAAATCAATAGAGACCATGACTGTCGTGTAGCCCCTTGAGGATGGTAGTCCCACGATAAAATCTGTGGCAATGATTTCCCAGGGTCTTGTTGGTATTGCTGGTTGGAGTAGGGGTCCTGCAGGCTTCTTATTATCATGTTTGTTCTGATTGCAAACTGCACATGTCTGGATATGGATCCTGATATCATCCTTCATCTTCGGCCACCAAAACTCTCTTTGTATTAGATGGAGGGTGTTGGTAATCCCACAATGTCCCGAATGAAAGGTATCATGAGATAGGCTTGTGATCCTTTGTCTCAGTCCAGGAGTGGGAATGACCAAGCGATTGTCCTTGAATAGATATCCGTCCTTTGTTGTGAAATTCCATCTATTATTTCTCTTATACTCCTTCCAGGTTTCAGAGGATCGAGTTTGGCTCCGAATGCTCTCCAGGAGAGTGAGTGCTTGGGCAACAAAGATTGTGTGGGGAAACATCTTTGGGAAGGTCCGATCCTCAAGGGTTTCGTAATCTGGATGTCTGGATAAGGCATCAGCAATAATGTTATGTGTTCCGGGGACGTGATGGATTTGGAACAGGTATTGAGCAAAAAAGAAAGCCCAACGGGCTTGACGACTGTTTCTGCATTCTAGGGATTGTAGAACCTGAAGATTCCGATGGTCCGTGCAAACTTGTAGTGGGTGTTTAGCTTCCAGGAGGAGATAACGCCAGTCAGTGAAGGCTTGACGGATGGCTAGTAGTTCCTTTTCCAAAACGGATTAATGGGTTTCACTGGGAGTTAGAGTATGAGAAAGATAGGCGATGGGGTGTTCTAACTTGTCGTCCAACTCTTGTTTTAGAACTGCCCTAATGGCGTAGTTGGAAGCATCAGTCTCAACAAGAAAGGGTCAATCAATGTCAGATTGGGCTAGGATGGGGGTTTGTGTGAACTCCGACTTCAAGCGTTGAAAGGCCATATCTTGGGTTAAGGTCCACAGGAAGGGGGTATCTTTCTTTAACAGTGAGACGATAGGGTGCACAATCTCTGAAAAGGTGGTATACATTTCTGATAGAAGTTAGCAAGCCCTAGGAAGAATTGAATCTGTTTCACAGTAGTTGGAGTGGGCCAGGACAAAATGGAGTCTACTTTCGAGGAGTCCATTCCAATTCCCTTTGGACTGAGAACGAATCCGAGGTAGTGAACAGTTGATACATGGAAAAGGCACTTCTCGGGCTTGGCCAGGAGTTTTAGTTCACGTAGACATTGTAAGACTGCCTTCACATGCTCTTCATGTTTTAGATGATCCTTTGAGTAAATCAGTATATCGTCTAGATGTACGATGACGAAGAGGAACAACATATCAGAGAACACTTGGTCCATGAAACGTTGGAAAACCGCTGGGCCATTAGCAAGTCCGAAGGGCATAACCAGGTATTCAAAATGGCCAAAGGGGGTTCGAAAGGCTGTTTTCCATTCGTCACCTTCCTTTATACGAATGAGATGGTAGGCACCCCTTAGGTCTAATTTTGTGAAGTTTACTGCACCTCTGACTGCTTCCAAGATATCCGAGATGAGGGGCAAGGGGTAGCGATCCTTGAGAGTGCACTGATTAAGGCCACAGTAGTCTAAACATGGTCTGAGCTCTTTGGTATCTTTCTTGGGAACAAAGAACAATGAAGCACTCGCTGGGGATTTAGATGGTCGTATGGTGCCATTTTCCAGGTTAGTATCCAGGTATTCCCTGAGGGCCCTTTTTTCAGGTTCTGATAATATAAACATCCTGCCGAAAGGAATCACTGCTGAAGGTTCAGTATCGATGGCGCAAGGAGGGATATCTTGAACTATAGCGGTCGAAAACACATCAGAAAAGGCTTGGTAAGCCCTGGGAATCTGGATGATGTTAGAAACGGTGACTGGATTATGCTGTTTCTCTTGCGAGTCTTCAGAAGGCTTCGGTAAGGTATCTAGGGATAGGCAGTGAGACATACATTGTTCAGATCCAAGGAACAGGGAGCCTGCTGCCCATTTGATGTAAGGGTTATGTGTTTGTAACCAGGGCATTCCAAGAACCATCGGATAATGGGCTGATTTTATAATGTCGAATTTCATCCTTTCTCGATGGTGGTTTATAGAGAGTAGAATCTCTTTAGTCTGAAGGGTTATGGGTCCTGAAGAAAGAGGTCTCCCATGAATGGCCTCTACCGGTTGCATTGTTACTCGGCTTTCATGTGGAATGTTGTGAGCAGTGACCCAATCATGATCTAGGAATACGCCCATAGCTCTGCAATCTACTAATGCCAGGATGGGGTAGGATTCTGTCTTGGAAGGCGATAGAAAGGCCTGTAGAACCACAAGATTATTTTGTCCAGGAGAGTTCAAGGATGGAATTGATGTGGAGCAAACATCTCTCTCCCGACACTGTGCCCCTTCTAGGATCGGGAACTGGCGTTTCCCGAACGCCGTGGAGGAGCAATAGGGCATTCTCTCACAAGGTGTTTATCAGAGGCACAATACATGCACAGACCAGTGTGGATCCATCGCATCCTTTCTTGTGGGGTAATGGGTCCACGGAAGGCCCCTAGTTGCATGGGTTCTGGGTCCGGGGTAGGAGAAACTGTGGGCTCTGATCTAGGCGGATGTTCTAATTAGGACTTAAGCATTCTATGATATATTTGGGTTTCCTCGTAACTGATAGCCCTAATGCTAAGCAGGTGTCAAATCATTATTTAGTGAAGGCTAAACTACGTACAACTCAAATGCGGGCCGTGGTTCGCAAATTTGGCGCATTTTCTTGTCTTCCATTTTTTTAAGTACTATAAGCAAAAAACTATACCAAATGTGCTATATGGTATAGAAATACCGTTTATAATGGGCAATCCGTCAGAACATCGGATTTAGACTTCTTTTTCTCTGCTCTTCTTTCTTGGATTCGGAAGTCTATTTGCAAGGAAAGGTCCATAAGAGCCTGGAAGGAGCTTGGGCGGGCTACCGTAGCTAACTCATCTTTTATTTCTTCATTCAAACCTCTTTGGAAGAGAGTGAAGCTATCTTCTGGTGACCAATCTGCTTCCTTCACGAGCTGTTTGAAATGAGTCACATAAGTGAGCATATCCTGGGATCCTTTTTGAAACTCAAGCAGTCTTTCTTGAGCACTGTAGACCTGTTCTGGGCGATCAAACATTTCCTTTAGAGCACTCACAAACCCATCATGATCATCCAGGAGAGCGTTGCCTGCATTAACTGGGGGGTTGCCCAAGTCAATGCATTTCCAATGAGGTGTGAGATCATAAAGCCCACCTTTGCTCTAGGAGTGGAGAAATAGTAGGGCTTGAAGGTGAAGTGCACTAAACATGAATCAAGGAAGGCATGGAGAGTCTTGGAAGAACCATCATACTATTCCTCCCAATAACACGCTTTCTTTCGTTTCAGAGTCACATGACAAACTAGCTGTTTTAATGCAACATTCTCAGCCTTGAGGTTCTGTACCTCCGTGGTTAGTTCCTGCATGCCTCGCATGAGGTCTTGAACAGCGGCTTCCATCTCTGTGTCTGTATCGTGTTTTAGGCGTCTCAATCTGTCACAAGTCTCTCCCCTTCTCACCTGCTTTTGTTGTTTGCTTGCATCCTTCTGGGATGTCTTCTTTCTGACGGTCCGGGATCTGTACAAACCCGAACGGTGGCCCTCGGATTCCAGCGTGAGGTTTGCTATTCAGTTTCCGGGAGCGTTCAGAAGTCCAGGATGGATACTAGGATGCAATGAAGTTACGCTCGGAGGCACGGAACGCCGTGACCCGAGCGCAGAAGAATTCTAGGAAGATGGGTAGAGGAATGGGAGGAAGGACGGGGTTTCAGGGAGCTGGGAACAAGGATTCAAAAGGGAGACCCGAACGAACTCTGGCAACACACGTCCGACTACAACAAGCAGTAGCGTTTGAGACGCACAGAGCCGCGGGGCATGTCTCTTTTGTAAAGCGTGCAGCGTGGAACGTAGAGACTGACCAGGAGCGTTCCGTTCCGAGCGGCCATGTTGGAAGGATCACTGCATTCCATCCCCTATGGGTCAGGGACCAGGAGGTCCAGAAAGGACGCAGACGACGGTTCATGACAGCTGCATTTTCGCTCCCACACTTTATAACCTGTATACTTCTGACATCGGCCCGTGTTTGCAGAATGCTGCCTTTATTCAACCTATGCTAGAAGGGCAAAAAATGTGCTGGTGCTCCTATACGGATGACTTCTTATTATCTGATAGCACACCATTGGGGCTTCTGCGACTACTAACAGCTTTTGCAGGCTATATGGCCATAAATGGCATGATTGTAAATGTGCAAAAATCTCATGTGTTTTGCGCTTCAGCAGAAAGAAAAAGCTCCCACAAAGAAATTGGTATTTGGATAAAATTAAATTAGGACTTAAGCATTCTATGATATATTTGGGTTTCCTCGTAACTGATAGCCCTAATGCTATGCTGGTGCCAAATCAAGCATTTTCTTGTCTTCCTTTTTTAAAGTATTATAAGCAAAAAACTTTACCAAAAATGCTATATGGTATAGAAATACCGTTTATAATGGGCAATACAAATTTGAATAAACTGGAAGCGTACATACTGCGGGAAATGATATTCTCCTTACCAAATTGTATTCCCTTGGTAGCTCTGCGCTACGAATTCAGATTGCAATCACTACAAAGTATTGTAGAGTGGAAGTGCTTAACACTGTATCGAAATCTCATAAATCAAAGTGGTAGAAATCGTTATAATGATTTGGCACATTTCCTGACACAAGATAATCCCAAATCAATATTCCTTAATAATCTAATGGATATATGCAAGAAATTGTTTATCAGTATTGGGGTATCTAAGAACACACTTTTGGTTAATCCAAAAAGAGTCAAACTATTGCTCCAAAACACCGATTGGGCCAAAACAACCAGCAAATTAACTGAACATAGACTATATTGCAATATGGTCTCCTACTACAAGTATATTGGCTCACCTGAACCATATTTAATCTCTTTCCCAAATAGATGTTCGAGAAATACATTTATGAGATTTCGATTCAACGTGATGTTAACCAGAGAAATTGTTGCAATGCGAACCAAATCCGTGGAAGCGGAAATTGTATGTAGACATTGGAAGGAAGTAGAGGTCAAAAAAACACTGAGACATTTGTTAATCGATTGCCCAACCGTGATCTCAATTAGACCGCAGTATTTTGGCCGCTTTGTTTCAGATCTAACAAGTGTGGATCTTGACTATCTTTGGAAACGTATGTTGTATGATAAAGAAATATCTTTACAATTGGCGGTCATAACATTTCTAAAGATTGAGAGCGGCCTTGCATAGTATATACCGATTTGATAAAATACACGGAACAAATCTTGGAGTTATGTTATTTGAAAGTTGTTGTAATATGCTCTTCTATGTTTACTTCTATCTTTTATGATTAGTTTAGTTTTTTGTTATATTGTTTTTTCTTTTTTTCTCTCTTACTATATGAAGTCTGAGGAAGTTTGGATTCTGCTATTAGTGATTCTTAATTGTGCTCGTAGACTGTTTTGGCATTCTATTATCTGAATTTTAGAAAAAAAATGTTAAAGTATTTTGATTCATAATTTTAATTGAAAAGCTGATTGTTTTATCTTCTGTTCTTTTTCTTTGTAATTTTGTAAAGGTTTTTTTTAACATTTATATATAAATAAATAATAATAAATAATAATCACCGGCAAATAGGATAATTTCCCGTATTTCCTGTGGATAATTCAAGCCTGGGCAGTCACTATATCAGTTTTCTGCCTAATGTCAGCTCTTTATGGGACTTCTTGAATGTTATTATTGGTGTTAATACCCTGGTATCTATATTAATCAATTATCAACAAAGGTTTCTTATATAAAAAACAATTTACTCCCCATCGCCTAAGGGACTTCTTCAGGGTTAAAATAACAATAGTCGACTTCTCAACATTAATAATTAATTGATTGCTATTTGTGTGTTGCTCTGAGGCCAATAATAACCTCTGACAGCCTGCAGGCATCTTGTCTAGAAGGACAAGATCATCCACCTACAAGAGCCACGATATAAGGGACTTCCCTACCTTCAGCAGGAAGGAATTCACTTTACCCAAATATTCTCTGATACCAGTTATAAACAGATTAAAAAAGGGCTGGGTGAGAATACACTTATTTTAGTACTCTCTGAGTCAGGATCAGTTCCGATTAAAAGGCCCTGTTGGTTTAACTTGACTTGTATCGAAGTACCTGAGTATAGCTGAACAATGAATGATTGAATATACGCTGGACCTGCTGCAGCTTTGATTTTTTGGAAAAGAATGTCTCGTGGCACTGAATCAAAGGTGAGCTTAAAATCGATAGAACTGGCTGCCCCGATTGAATTACTCTTTTTTTAACAAGTGATAATGCCATAGGGCTTATTGATGTCCCTATACCTGGAACAAACCCTGATTGATATCTGTACAGACGTCCCGTCCGCTTAATCCAGAGAATTTAATCTTTCAGTAGTAAGCGGGCAAAGATTTTACCTGGGACGTCTCAAAGGACTGCAGGCCGATAATTCTGAGGGGCTTCCCTGTCCCACTTCTTGAATATTGCTATGATAGCCAATTTCTTCCAGCATTGGGTACTTTCTTAAATTGCAGAACCTGATTAGAAATAGTAAACAAAATCATAGACCATGAATCTGAATGAATTTTTGACATAAAATGTGTAAGGCCATCTGGCCCTGGTGCTCTAGAGGTAGTTTAATTGTTTAATTTGAATTCAAATATCATGGTGATCAAATTCCAAAGAGTGGTTTATGTCCCAATTTTATAATCCTGGATAATCTATTTGGGTCAGAGAGGCATGGAGCTTGCTGTTCCCAAATTTCAGGAGAGAACATATTTGGGCACTACTCTTCGAGGCTAGCATTCTCAAAATGTTTTCCCAATCCTGCTAGAAAAATGCTGCCCGATATCTTCTCAACCAACTCTTATAAATCCATTTAAACTTTCTTATCCCTAATAGTCTCAATGGTAAATCTAGGTGGCAAGGGCCCTCAAGTTTTTCTTTAACTGATTTTTCCTATTTCGAATCTCTATGTCAAAAACATGTTTATGTTTAACTATAGTGCGGGATCCTCTTCGGACAGTTTCTGCAAACAAACTGAAGGTGGTCACATAATCAGCCTTGTTCGTTAATATTTGTCCATTTAATGTTGGGCCGTTATTTTCTCTGCAGACATTTAATTCAAGCAAAGATGTTTCTGTCCACCTAAACCTATTTCTCACCCTGTAACCTCCAAATTAAATTGATAATATTCTAATTGAAATCTTAGGAGACAAACGTCCCAGGTGGTTACTAGGCCATGATCACTATTATCTTGCAATACCACCATGAATGCTTTCACAAAGAAATAGACGATAACAGTAGCCTGTGCACCACGTCTCCAGGTGGGACGAGGAGGAATGTCACCCTTTAAGGCTCCACTCAGCATCAGAAAACCACGATTTTCCGTTAATTTCAACCATTTCTTTGCCAATAGATCTACCCCTGATGACAAGCATTAAATGTTCAAATCCTCCACAAGTGAAACTGTTAAGGTATGATTGTCTCTCATGGTTAGGTCCAACATGGCTTCTACTCCCTCCAAGAAGGCGTCATCAGAAATGGACACTGGGTTCCAATACATATTTTAAATTACATAATGCCCTCTTGGTTGTTTATCAACTAAAGGGTAAACAAGTTTAGGTAATTGAGTGAAAGGGTTTAGGGATTGAGAGAAACCAAATGGGGTCTCACCTGCTAGTCCCCAGGATCTCTCTTTCAGGTGGCCAGCACACGGCCATCACCTTTGGATCAAGACCCTGGGGGTGGAGGATCACCTGGGTGAGGGGTGTTTGGGGAGTGGGGGTGAGACAGCCAATGGCAAGAGGCGATATTCCTCCCTTTGCGTACCGGTGTTCCTTCCTATTTCAAAGGATTCTCTGGTGTCCCAAACCCCCTCCATTCCACATAAACACTGGCCCAAGGAAGCGGGAAACTGAGAGTAACAATGCTAACTTACATATCGCATTGGACATGTCACGCTAATCGGGTCAGGCAAAGTCTGACCCTTGACTCTAAATGCATACATCTGATTCAAATTAGCTCTCCTCACATGGATAAAAGGTGGAACATAGAGACACACTCAGAGCAAGGTGGAACACATGTAAGAGCATAACTTCCGGGGTGAAAGCGAACCTACTGGAACAGAGCAAAGGACTGAGGGACGAGAGCCATGGGTGGAGAACCCCGGGAGTTCCCTGCAGGAGGTTGCCTCCAAAATGCCACTAGACACGTGAAGAAGGCCAAATCCCAAACAAGAAGGCTGCATTGTGTTTGAAGGACTCCATCGACCCTTCTGGGTAAACAGCAGAGTTGAGCATGCGAGGCCAAGCCTGTGGTGCTAACCTTGACTCATAATCTGTAAGACAATAAAGAAACGAAAGAAACGCACACACATGGTGCATTGGCAAGGGACATGAGAGACCGGTGTGTGCTAAAGAAAGATTGAAGTGGTAACATTATATCACATAATTTAAGGCTGCACGCGTGTGGATGAGAGGTGAAGAAAGGCAGATCTGCGAATGAACCTTGAAGTAATGATAGCTGTAGAGTTAGCGATACTGAGTAATGGAGTGGTCCAGGGAAAGGAAGTAGCCCACTTGAAAATCTCTGTGAAAGGTGAAAAGTTTGTAGCGATAAAGTGAATGAACTGTAAAAGCAAGGTGGTTGAAATTAACTCAGAGAAAAAGGGGAGAGGAAATTGGTGAACATTGAACTTTGGCGCATAATAGAGTGAACTACCCAGACCACGAAGCACTGGGGTAAATAACATAGGAGTGTGAGTTGAAAGCTGGAAAGTCGAAGTGGTCCTGTGGAGGTCTGTAGAAAAAAGCCACGCACATTCAAAAGCCTTCGACATCAGGAAAAGGTCCGAGCATGACAGAGGGAGACTGAAGGTCTAATAAGTTAGGGGAAGGGAGCCCCTAAAGGAAGTGAAGTAAGTTTGTCGAAGGGAGTCCCTGCAAGTGTTTTGTTTTGATGTGAAAGGTCTGAGCCAGACTGAGGGTGACCGACATGATCTATTGCTGGGAAAGATCTGAGCCTGATAGAGGGGGACCAACGTGAATATTTACTTTAAGAGGGCTGAGCCCGACAGAGGGCGACCGACGTGAACGTTTTGGTGAATTGTGTTTTGGAAATTGGAAAGAAAGACTTTAACGTGGAAGGCTAGGAGGGTATTGATCCATATTTTGAACTGCCTTTGTGTTAAGAGCCTGAGCCAGAGTGTGTCATCTTGCCTACTGGGACCGCCTTACTCCGTGCTGTCCAACGTGGGGAGGAGAGCTGACTCAGCTACCTTTATTCTTTACATTTGAACACTGATTTTCCTTTGCATACATATTCTCCTTTACACACTTTTTGTATAAGATATAGGGCAGGCATTAGGTTTTTGTTAGTATAGGCCATTTTGATTTGACAGACTCAATGAGGACTGTTTTATTTATTATTTGATAGTCAGGACTAACCCCTATCCTAGCTATAGGGCAAAGTAGGAGTTTATCCTACCCCAATGAAACTTCAATAAAGGTTTTTACAAATGATACCTTTTGTGTCAGTGTCATGCTTGTGATGCCATGCCTCCCTTACAGGATGCCCAGGGCTCTAAATTCATGCCAAGCTCCTTTTTGCAAGCTTTTAATAAACCCACCATCCGTCTCCCTTTTGCAACCTTAACCACCTTCCCCTAGGATGCCACATAACCATCCCATACTGGAGTGCGGAGAAGCCGTGTGTCCTGGAGCATCACAATATCCAATGCAACCAAGGGGTTATTTTATAGCACACCAAATGTTTAAAGCCCGGGTATTCCAGGAGACTATTTTCAGAGTCATGGTCTCCTTTTTGTCCAGTAGTTAATTTTGAAGATGTCGATTTTTGCCGGCCAGAATACCCAGGAGCCATGACCACTATGTTTCATTGTTCTCTGATGTTTCCTCCAAGGGCTCAATTTCACAATCCTTGTTTGACAGCCCCTGTGAACAGGAAATCCTTAATGATGGGTAAGATGAGCTCTTCCACTTCTGCAACCCCAATGGTAAATCAACCCCTCCTCCATATTACGGGGGCATACTTGCTTAATATAAAACCCTAATCAAAGTCACTAAGGAATTAAACCTAGGCAATATTGGATGCCTGAATGGCCCCCAATCCTGATATGCTAGTTATTAACATCAAAATATTGGTTCTTAGTTACCAAATACAAATTGTGTGTCCTATTTCCTTGCTTTACTGAGTGGGTCTTAGTTGAACGTGATGGCCTTCCCAAGTATCTTGAGTCCCCTCTTCTTTTGCTACCACCCCTCAAGGACTCTCAGACCTGGGACAGCATCTCTCCTAGTAGTCCCACAGTACAACTCCTCCAGACTCGGCGGATCCTCTTTCTCTGTCCAAGCGCCGATCATCTGCAACTACTTACCCCCTGCACATCCGCAGTATTGACAATCACCTAGAAACCTTCCCCCATTATACATTCTCGATCGGCGCACATAAACTCTGACCCATCCACAACACTCCTATCCATCAATACCCATGGATGACCGGCAGCGTTCGCAGCGGCACATGGTGAAAAACTCTTCCTTCCCAAACACAACACTCCTACCCACCAATACCCAATGGCAGCATTCTCTGTGGCACACCGTGACAAACTCCTCCTTCCCAGACATAACCACACTTCTACACACCAATACCCCACGGATGCCGGCAGTGTTCACATAAGCACACCATAACAAACTATCGTTCTCCCTTCATCCCCTTGCCTGTCATCCCTCCTGGCCCTCTGCCACTGCTCAGACTTTAATTTCAGGGAGACCGTGAATACCAAGACCAGCCAATCGCACTGGACCAAGAAAAAGAAGAAGAAACCACAGTCGAACTCCATCCAAGCCTACGGAACGTGTACCTTACACCACGTCTGTGTACACAGGCCACAGGCACAACCACCCATCCATGGACCCTATAATGCAGCTATGGCTATGCTATACCGGTCTAGAAGCTCACATAGCCGTCCGCACTGAAACCCCTGACGTACCTCAACACCTCTGCCATTAGTATACAGCGACAACCAACGAAAAAGCAATTGGTATAGCTGGGCACACATCGAATCTTCACCGCTAGCACTGTAACCTACACATCTAACAGTGCCTACCCACGTGCCTGACCTCCAGGCTGCTTACTGGAGCCTAGCCAGCCCACCTAAGTCCTAAACCGGCAAAGAATGCACACATTAATCTTTTAAGTTAAACTCTTAGAACCTCCTACACATGGACTGTGGTCACAGAGGGCGTTCCAACCACAAAGTGCATTGAGGCCCTACAAATGGGGAAAGGGCACTATATAAATGACGAATATATATGAGGTATATTGGCCCCCTTACCCTCAAGGTCCTCGCTAGGTCTCCGATGGTCCCCTCTTCGGGAGGTTCTATTACCCTCAGCCCTGGGCGATACCCGACTCCCTTGCGTAATATGTTTCTGCTCCTTTACAGAACGCATTCTTCTTTGTTCCAAAGTGTAGATCGTCTCAGCATTTCATCATCTAAATAACGCTTCCTGGTAGGAGACTTTCAAAAAATACATCCTTATTAAAGAAACCCCCCAGGACGGAATGTGTGGTGAAATTGAGTATATTGGCCTCGTGAAATGATTTCTCCATTATGCTAGTATCGAAGGATGGTCGTCGGATTAATAGTAGTAACTTCATCCGCAATTTCTACCAATTTGGGGCCAGATTACAGAAGCCTTGCACTGGTGCAAGTGCAAAGGTTCACAGTATTAGCACTGGCACAAAGTTTGTCCTATTTCTAAAAACACTTGGAAATATTAGAAACCCATTGCACCATGACAGGTGCATTTTGGCGTGTTATAAACATTAGGACAGAAATTGCCCTTATGCAAAAAAAGGTACATTTTCACTGTCTTTTTGCACCAGGGCAACGTTTGCCTTCGTGCTAATACGGAACAATATTTGCAATGGGGCAAACGTTGCCCTGGTGCAAAAATGCATCACAAATGTATCTTTTTTGCACTAGGGTAATTTTTGCCTTGGTGCTTATACCATGCCAAACTAAACTTGTCATGGTGCGATGATTTTCTAATATTTCCCAGTTTGTTTTTTATGAAATAGGGCAAACTTTTCGCTAGTACTAATACTGTGCAAACTTTGCACGTGCACCGGTGCAAAGCTTCTGTTACCTGGCCCCTGGTATTTTCATGTCGAGTCACTTTAGAATTGTTCCCTGTAGGCTTTGTATGTTCGTGCTCATGCAGGGGGCGTAGATAATGCACGCAGAAATGTTCGCGAGCCAAACATAGTCGACCTCGTTAAGGATCTTTGCGTTTTACTCTTTTTCCCACCCTGCCCAGATTTCACACCCCCTTTCCTTTCAGTGAATATTTTAAAAGCCGGCTCTCCAGATTCTCGGCAGGGACTGTTAATTCCTCAGGAGGGTCCCACCTGTAATATACTCCCCCCCTCCCTCGAGAGGTCATAATTTAAACTCTTAGAACCTCCTACACATGGACTGCGGTCTCCAAGGGCGTTCCAACCACAACGCGCATTGAGGCCATACAAATGGGGAAAGGGCGCTATATAAATGACAAATACAAAACAGTACAATACAATATATATATTGGCCTCCTCACATTGAAAGTGCTCACTAGGTCTCCGGCGGTTACCCCCAGCCAAGGCCCTGGGAGATACCTGATTATCTGGTATCTATCTGGGGACTATCTACGCTCAATACTTCCGTCAGAGATGTGGGGTTACCTCCTGTGAATGTCCCCCCTCCCCCTATAACCACAGGACAGATTTCTCTTATTCTTGTATGTTCCCCAGTTTGTGTCACCTTCCCCATCAAAGGAGTCAGTGGTATAGTTTGCTCTGTCGATTTTACGTCTAAAGATTCAAACAGTTAGGCTAATGCCAACAACCCGGCGTTCATCGCTGTCTGTTAGAGTGACTTCTAACATGGGGGGGTAAACCCCGGATACAAACCAAGAGACCTCTGTGGGGTTGGGATGACAAATGAAACCGATGAACTACGTGATGAGTCTAAGGGTTCTGGATATAAAATTGGGGAGCCTCATATGTTCAATGTGTGTGTGGAGGCTGCGTGAGAGGGTTGGGGTCTCCTGCACTATCAAGCAACCTGCAGTTTGAATTGTGGGATGTGCCGTGGACTGAAGCTGCAGTTGTCTGATCGTTAAGTTTGTAAGGACGAGCATGCTCGTCCTTTTTGCATAGACTTGCATAATAGCCTGGCAGTTAAGGGGTTAATTGAATGCGAGTCCTCTCTGGAGGCGGATCTCCCTATTGCACAATCCCTCCCAATTGGTTCAAACGCCACAGTTTGCTTTCCCCGTTGGGGTGGCCGGGTGTCAGCCTTCTCGGGCGTGCACTTGAGCCTCCTGGCGTTTCGTTCTCAGGACCACAGCCATCCAGTGAAGCTTCAGTCCCGGAACCTGTTTATTTATTTATGTTATTTATATGTGGTTCTTGTATAGCACGCAAAACCCAGGGGTATCTAGGCGCTTTAGCTTAAGGATATGGTTACAGAAAGTGCTGGTATCATACAGTTTCAAGTTCCCTATTGTTTAACCACACGGCAGGGCCTTGTGCATAATCACTGTCTGTGCCCCGTGTTCCAGGTGCATTATTCCTGCTACTTGTGCAGAATCGGGGACGTCATCACAGTTTATCAGTAACTCCGTCTGAGTGACAGGGTTTTGAGCACCTTGCGTCTTAAATCACATGCAGGTGTTTTACCATCCTTCAATTTCCCCCACTCGCATCTAATAGCTGAGGCTAGCCATCTTGATCGCAAGTGTGGAGAACCCGAATGGGCCAGGGTAGTGATTGAATCCTAAAAGGTTGCTTAGTCTTCCAGGGGTCCATACTTCAAGTGCCCCTTCGTTGATGAGCTAACACGTTTAGGGCAAAGTAGTTTCTAGCGTGTATGCGTAAGACATCTCGTCTTATTCACAATTGATGATAAATGATAAATAAACAATCATCAAAAAATAAGAGAAAAGGAGTGCTTAACACAAACCCCCAATGCTTTCCTCCAGCCTAAAGGTCCATTAAGAGGAATTATAAGAATTATAGCCACCAACAAGCCAAACAGCAATCTAGGTTACACTCTCAGGTGCGCGCACACGGGAGACAGATTTTGAACGTTCCTGCGGCTGTGGGCGTGGTTTAGCGTCTCCGTTTTTCCAAAAGTAAGTATAAGTGGCCAAATTATGTTTTTAGTAGCGGATTCTCGCAGCCTCGAGGAAGTCAGGAGCAGAGTGTCCAGCCAAACAGCACTCTAGGTTGCACTCTCAGGTACGCGTGTTCGCACAGGGGTCACATTTGGAACATTCCTGCGGCTGTGGGCGTGGTTTAGGGTCCCAGTGGTTCCAAAAAGCAAATGTAAGTGGCCAAATTGAGTTTTTAACAGCGGATTCTCGCAGGCTCGTGGAAGTCAGCAGCAGAGCGTCCAGCCAAACAGCACTCTAGGTCGCACTCTCAGGTGACGTTTAAAAGTCCAGAACAGACCAGCCATTGATGTTCGAAATATCTTCTTTAAGCAATGAGGGTTTGGGAACTCTGGAAACTTGAAGCCCAAAGTCAAAACAAGGGCCATATATTTGACAATCGAGCAGGGGTGAGTGAGCTGCCTCCCCTTGATCACTACTTCAATTAATTATGATGTATGGGTTAAAAATATCTTACGATTCCTTTGTGATTGTTGGAATAAACCTACTTTTAATTCACATTTTTCTGACATCTGCTTTATGCCCCTGATGTAGAGACCCTTTTCCACACTCTTCCGCACCCTGAGGGTCTGTTGTTGAAGGACAATGATATGGCAAACTTTCATGGTGGTCTTTACTGAAGTTCCCACTTTCATACTGAAGAGAGATCCTGTGAAAAGGCACCTTGAGCTGAGCCGGCTTGCTTGGCCATCGAAGAAGTGGTAACCAACAAAAGGAGCAATGCCCTGTCATGGCCGACCTTCCAAAGAAAAACCTGGTGCAGCTGGAAGATCCAGTGGTAGCTCTTTGGTATCAGCGACAGAGCACAGCAGGGACAACCCCTAAGGTTTGCATGAGCATGCAATCCAGAGTTTGGTGGGACCCTTACTCACTTCACAGCACCAATCCAAACACCAATGATTGGTCTGCGCACCACAGGCTTGGAATCAAACACTGTCCCCGGTGTGTCACTAGGAACCTGTGCACACTGAACCAGCACCTGACACACCCTCCACAATCATGAGTGCATATCTGGTCGCATACACTTATCTGGTGCACCCACGCACCCTACAACACTATCTCTCTCTACAGACCAGAACTACGATTCCCGAGGGCGTTCAACCTACCGCGATTGGAGGTCATACCAATGATATATAGAGCGCTATATAAATTCCAAATAACATGACATAACATATCCCTACAGCTATCTAGTATGGGGTCCAGAGTCTCATAAACTGCCCTCAATTATGTCATTTTGATCAAGTGACTGTGCCATGGACTGCCACCGTCTCTATCCACATGGGCATCTCCATTGAGCGCTATAGCTCCTGCATTCAATTCCCAACTTGGGTATCAACACTATGCAGTCATTGGATGGACACATCTGCTACGTTAGCATGAAATGCCCACCATGTTCACCACCAACTATGGGCCTTCCACCTCCTCCCCCTCTCACATCTCTGATTGCCTAACTGCCATTCAAGATTGGTGTGCCACCAATGATCTTTGTCTGAATGCCAGCAAGACGGAGATCCTCCTCATCAGCACACCTTCACCATCCTTTCCCCTCACTCTCTGGCTGGCTTCCCTTGGCCCTCCTTCTACCCCCACCTGCGAGGCTAAGAACCTCAGGGTCATCTTTGACTCCACTTTTTCCTTCTCCGCCCACATCTCTGAGGTCTCTAAACAGTCAAACTTCCTACTGCACCTACTCAGAGGTACTCTGCCTTTCCTCTCCTTCCCCCAGAAGCTCATGGTATCACAAGCTCTGGTTCTCTCTGGGTTGGACTATTGTAACAGCCTCTTTCTAAATCTACCTGCCTCTACTCTCCGCCCTCTACAACTTATCCAGAACAGGACTGCAAGACTTGTCCTTGGCTTCAAGCCCTGGGATCGTATCTCTCCAGCTCCGAAATCTCTCCATTGGCTCTCAGTGGATGCACGGATTAAAGTCAAAACCCTCTACATTGTCTACAAGGTTTTCTGGAGCCTGGGTCCAAAATACCTTCAGCTATCCCCCCGCAAATACCTCCCCTCTAGAGCTCTTCACTCCTCTACCTCTAACTCCCTCCGGGTCAGTCGTTTTTCAAAGAAACAAGCTGGGGGTAGATCTCTGTCTTCGGCTGGGGCCTCCCTCTGGAACAGCCTTGCTGCCACTCTAAAACTTGAGGAGGACCATCTCCGGTTCCGGAAGCACCTGAGGACCATCCTCTTTTCTTCGGCCTTTGCTCCCCCTCTCCCCTGCTGATCTGTTCTCTCTTGGCACCGTGATATGATATGATATGATAAGGTATTTATAACGCACCTACACACAAGTGTTTCAAGGCGCGACGAGGCAAAGGAGGGGGAACAGAGGGAAGACAGACAACGATCCTACCAGGCCAAGTATCATTCAGATCGCACAAGTGCAAAGGAAGGGGGGAGGGGGAATTGCAGGGGGGAGGGGAAGGGGACAGTGCAATACATGGGATAATAGAATAAATCACAAAATAAAGTATGGCCAGCAGGTGGCAAGTGCAAGTGCAAAGGGAAAGTGCAGGCGTCAGGTGTCAAGTGCTCGTGGTAGGACTGTAGGGATCCAGAGAACAGTCCCCAAGTGTGGGGGTTCCCAGGAGGGCAGTGCAGGTGTGCGACTGGTGGAGGGGGGAGACCTGGGCCCGAGATCAGAGGGTGGCCAGGTAAACCAGTGCAGTTTCAGTATAAGCTAGGAAATCAGCAGGGGAGAGGAGGAGATAAAGCAGAAGCAAAGAGAAAGGTTTTGAGGTGCTTCCGGAACTGTAGATGGTTCTCCTCAAGTTTCAGGGGGGCAAGGAGGCTGTTCCAGAGGGAGGCCCCGGCCGAAGAAAGTAATCTACCACTAACTCGTTGCTTGGAGAAACGACTGACCCTGAGGGAGTTGGAGGCGGATGAGCGAAGAGCTTGAGAAGGAAGATAGGAAGAGAGGATTGAAGGTATTGAGGCCCTTGGCCCCAGAAGGCCTTGTGGACGATGCAGATGGTTTTTAACTTAATCCTCGCAGCCACTGGGAGCCGGTGCACAGATTTCAGTCCCGGAGAGATACGATCCCTGGGTTTGAGGCCAAGGACAAGTCTCGCAGTGCGGTTCTGGATGAGCTGCAGAGGGTGGAGGGTAGAGGCAGGCAGATTTAGAGGATGCTGCAATAGTCCAGCCTAGAGAGAACCAGAGCTCTGGGGACAGTGAACTTCTGGGGGAAGGATAGGAAAGGTAGAATACCTCTGAGGAGGTGCAGCTGGTAGTGTGACTTCTTAGAGATATCAGAGATGTGAGGAGAGAAGGAGAGTGTGGAGTTGAAGATGACCCTGAGGTTTTTAGCCTCACAGGTGGGAGCAGGAAGAGGGCCAAGAGAGGCCGGCCAGAGAGTGACAGGAAAGGAGTGTGTGAGTGTGCTGATGAGGAGAATCTCAGTCTTGTTGGCGTTCGGGCAGAGATCATTGGAGGCACACCGCTCCTGGATGGCGGACACGCAGTCAGAGATGAGAGAGGGAGAAGAGGTGGCAGAAGGGAGCCTGAAAATGAGTTCAGTGTCATCCGCATAGCACTGAAAGTTGGGGAAGAGAGCAGCAATGTGGTGGGCAAGAAGTGCCAGATATTGGTTGAACAGCCAGGGAGAGAGGTTAGATCCCTGGGGAACACCACAGATAGAAATAGAGATGGAGGAGAGGAAGGACCCAAGTTGGACCTGGGAGGGTCGATTGGAGAGAAAAGAAGTCAGCCATGCCAGGGCCTGACCCATGATGTCCAGGTTATCACGGAGATGGTTGAGCAGGATGGCATGGTTGACCGTGCCAAAGGCAGACGAGAGATCAAGTAAGATGAGGACACTGGGCGTGTTGGAATCAAGGTTAGACAGAGGGTGCACCTGGCCACCCTCTGCCCTCCGGGCCCAGGTACCTGCTCACCCTGCCACCCTCCCACATTGCCTCCTGGCCACCCCTTGCACTGGGGTCTGTATCTGTACCCATACAGCCCCCCCCATTTCTTTCCTGCACTTATCAGACCTACCCTGTCTGCTGCCTTAAACCCAGCACTTGCTAATGGCTGGCTGCACTACCACTGTTTGTTGCCTTTATGATTTCTGTTTCTCCTCTGCTTCACACTTTCCAGTTCTCCCCTTCCATGCACTTTCCCCTCCCCCTCTCCCATGCATTTGCGTGTTCTCAATGTCACTGGGCCTAGTAAGATCTCTGTCTTGTTTGATTCTCCCCTGTTCCCCTCCCTTGCCTTGTCGCGCTCTGAAACAATTGTGTACGAGCGCGATAGAAATAAAATATCAATATCAACAACAACAACCATGCAAATCCCCCTTGAAGAACTAACGAGAACCACCAGAAAACCCCAATCCGCGGAGACCTCATTCCCTCCGGACTGATGACTGTTTGAACTCATTGACTGTGAGTTCAAAGTCTTGGAATGGCTTAAAAGGTGAGTTTTAGCACTGCCATGGCCCTCCCACCTACATACACCCCCCAACTGCAGCCTTATTCGTCAGAATAAGGCATGGGATTAGGAAACCATGTACCTTAGACCTGGAACCCTCATGAGATAGATACAGGAAGTCAGTGAACCTGAAAGTCGGGCTCAGCAAAGGGAACTATTATTGGATGTGAATACTGCATTGAATATCAATGACCCCATGCATTGCAGTGACTGATGTGGACTCACCATTTTGTATGACACTTTAGGGCAAGAGCACACACACGCACGCACGCACGCGCCCTCACGCCCCCTGGGGGAGGCGGAGGTGTTTTCAGCACCTTGGGACAGTTCTCATCAGGCTTCATTCAGCAGGAGGTGATTTCGTCATAACTATCGGAAGTGCACAGCAGGCTTCTGGGGGGGAGGTTATTTTCAGCACCTTGTATAGTGCTCAGCAGACTTCCGGCTGTGATTTAAACCTTGGATAGTTCATAACATTGAAAGCTGGATCTCTTCGCAGCAGGTGACATTTCCAGCACCGTATACAGTGATGAGCAGGCTCCAGGAGTATATTTTTCGGAACCTTTCAAGGGTAATCACTTCTCAGCAGACTGCAGGAGGTTATATTTACAAAAGGCTGGTCTTTTCTCAGCAGGTACAGGAGGCAATGCTTTCAGAATCTTAGACAGTTGTCAGGAGCATCCAGTCTAGCAGGTTATACATTCAAAACCTCTGTCTGCTTCCAGAAGTCTTAGGTAGATGACATTTTCAGAGCCTTGGTTAGTTACTTGTAGGATGCAAGGTGTGTTTTTTCAGAACCTTGGAGAGTTGTCAGCAGTATCCAAGATGTGTTTTTTTCAAGACGCTGGTGTGTTCTCAGCAGTATCCAGGATGTGTTTTTTCACTACTTTGGAGAGTTCTCAGCAGTATCCAGGATGTGTTTTTTCACTTCCTTGGAGAGTTCTCAGCAGTATCCAGGATGTTTTTTTTTCAGGACCTTGGAGAGTTCTCCTCAGTAGCCAGGTGTTTTTTTTCAGGACCTTGGAGTGTTCTCAGCAGTATCCAGGATGCGTTTTTTCAGGACCTTGGAGAGTTCTCAGCAGTATCCAGGATATGTTTTTTCAGGACCTTGGAGAGTTCTCAGCAGTATCCAGGATGTGTTTTTTCAGGACCTTGGAGTGTTCTCAGCAGTATCCAAGATGTGTTTTTTTCAAGACGCTAGAGTGTTCTCAGCATTATCCAGGATATTTTTTCACTACCTTGGAGAGTTCTTAGCAGTATCCAGAATGTGTTTTTTCAGGAACTTGGGGAGTTCTCAGCAGTCTCCAGGATGTTGTTTTTCCAGGATCTTGGAGAGTTCTCAGAAGTCTCCAGGATGTGTTTTTTCAGGACCTTGGAGAGCTCTCAGCAGTATCCAGGATGTTTTTTCACTACCTTGGAGAGTTCTTAGCAGTATCCAGAATGTGTTTTTTCAGGAACTTGGGGAGTTCTCAGCAGTCTCTAGGATGTTGTTTTTCCAGGATCTTGGAGAGTTCTCTGCAGTCTCCAGGATGTGCTTTTTCAGGAACTTGGGGAGTTCTCAGCAGTCTCCACGATGTTGTTTTTTCAGGATCTTGGAGAGTTCTCAGCAGTCTCCAGGTTGTGTTTGTTCAGGACCTTGGAGAGTTCTCTGAAGTCTTCAGGATGTGTTTTTTCAGGACCTTGGAGAGTTGTCAGAAGTCTCCAGGGTGTGTTTCTTCAGAACCTTGGAGAGCTCTCAGCAGTATCTAGGATGTTTTTTTCAGGACCTTGGAGAGCTCTCAGCAGTATCCAGGATGTTTTTTCACTACCTTGGAGAGTTCTTAGCAGTATCCAGAATGTGTTTTTTCAGGAACTTGGGGAGTTCTCAGCAGTCTCCAGGATGTTGTTTTTCCAGGATCTTGGAGAGTTCTCTGCAGTCTCCAGGATGTGCTTTTTCAGGAACTTGGGGAGTTCTCAGCAGTCTCCAGGATGTTGTTTTTTCAGGATCTTGGAGAGTTCTCAGCAGTCTCCAGGTTGTGTTTTTTCAGGACCTTGGAGAGTTGTCAGAAGTCTCCAGGGTGTGTTTTTTCAGAACCTTGGAGAGCTCTCAGCAGTATCTAGGATGTTTTTTTCAGGACCTTGGAGAGCTCTCAGCAGTATTTAGGATGTTTTTTTCAGGACCTTGGAGAGCTCTCAGCAGTCTCCAGGATGTGTTTGTTCAGGGACTTGGAGAGTTCTCAGAAGTCTCCAGGATGTGTTTGTTCAGGACCTTGGAGAGTTCTCTGCAGTCTCCAGGATGTATTTTTTCAGGACCTTGGAGAGTTCTCAGAAGTCTCCAGGATCTGTTTTTTCAGGACCTTGGAGAGCTCTCAACAGTCTCCAGGATGTGTTTGTTCACGACCTTGGAGAGTTCTCAGCAGTCTCCCGGATAGAACCTCGTACAGCATTCCGCAGCAGGTGATTTTTCATAAAGGATGGGTTTCAGCAGTATGAAGCAGATGAGATTTCCAGAAAGTTTATATCTTCGGAACCTCGGTCAGCTCTCATTTCTCGGATTCAGCGAGCGCTGTGTCAAACCCCACACACTTTCTAGTGCTCAGTAACAGGGTATCTTTATCCACACAATACATGGCAACGCACTTTCGGTAAACCGGAATAACGCTTTGGCAGAGATCAAAATCCAACGCCCAGCGCTTTTCTGGCTATCTGTAGGCTGCGGCAGGTGCTGTTTTGCGCCTTTCCCACAGTTCACAGCAGGCACTCACACATTGATCTCAGACAACTCACACAAATGACTGGCTGGGATCCTACATTTCCACATGCTAGGATCATACTTTGAGTACCCACATTACATGCCCCCCTAAAATAGGAACCGAGAGAGCATTACTCTCACTATTGGCAGCCTTGACATAGACAATAAAGCTAGAATGTTACAGAACACATGCACGAAAAATAAAGCTCACTGAACACCTGGGCCTGCTTAGAAATGCAAGCCACAGGCAAACACCCTCAAATTCAGATAAGGTCCCACAAGATGGAAAAAGTGACTGGGCCAATGCGCTCAACGCAGAAACCCAGAGAGGCTAGAAGCTGCCAACAGTGTGAACTGCTAAAAGTTAATAAGGACTGAGAGACTCATTCTACAAGAATCCTAGGACCAGATTCTCGAAAAGTTGCGCAAATGAAAAGAGCGCAGAGAATGCGCTCATTATATTTGAGCTACTTTTGAAAATGCGCAGTTCCGCTTATTCTCAAAGGTGACCTGAGCATTTCATGGGGGCTTGTCTCTGATAACCCACCTGGTGCCAGGAGCGCCTTTCACAATGACGTACCATTTAAGGGCCTGTCGCTGTGAAATGTAAACAAAATTTTAAAAATCATGTCCATCCCTGTTTGGGGGATGGAAATGCAAGTGTGACAGCCGCCGTTTAAACCAGAAATGAGCGTCATGATTTGTGTATCCTCTAGTGCTTGAACCCAACAGGCACAGGGGGAAGGCTCTTCACTGCGCATTTAAATGTACATCCTGCCTGTGAATTTGGGATGTGCTTTTAAAGGGCAGAAATGCACCTAGTTTTGCGCAAACGCGCAATAGGTTGAAAGAGGGCATCTGGATGAGTTTATTGAAGATGCTCTCATTCAGATGACATTTGTGACTCGAACTATCCCTTTTTGGGGGGCAGGTGATGACATGTGTTTGCACCAAAAATGTTTTGAGAATCTGGCCCCTAAACTCACTCCCCTAAATACCCTGACTCTGGTGATACCTACCTCCCCTCATTCTGTAAAGAAAGGTAGGAATTCCTTCAGAGTAAAAAACAGAAAAGGCACCCGAAACTGTGTAGAGGGCAGTGTAGGGTACCTATGCATGACCCCAAGGGCCGCGATGCATAGACAAAAATCACCATTTCACAGGGAACCGACTGCAGTAAGCCCTTGCCCAAGCATGAGTGTTTTATATATGTTTTTGAATGTTTAATATGTCTATCTTGCGAAACAGACGATTAATCCCTCTCATTGTGTACCACATTGCAGGAGGGTCCAGGATGCATGACACAGGGAAAGTGTTCCTTTATGGAAAAAAAGGATCTTCGCCAATTAACTAAAGGAGAGTAAATTAGACAGGATGTGAATAGCTGTTGTTTGGTTATTTCACACTTTGAGACCTAAAATAGAAAAACATCAGAGAACCTTGTGGACATTTTGTAGGGATTTTCAGTTTGCACAGCTTGGATGACTGAATGTACATGGGTATCAGGTCATGGACACTGCCACTTTGGTGAGGCAAATGGTTTTAAAATGGACTCTTGGCATCAAAGATGGCACTGGCCATCGGCGCACCCATCAGCACTAGGAGACACCTGACACACCCATCAACAGTGGAAAACAGCTGGCACACATGAGCGCCGCGAGACACCTGGTACACCCACTAGCACTCAGAGACACCCGGTACACTGATCAGCACTGGAGACATCTGGAGCACCCGTCAGCAATGGAAGTCAGATGGTACACCTGTGTGCACTGGAGATATCCAGCACACCCATCAGCACTGGAAGACACATGGTGTACTCATCAGCACCGGAGACATCTGGAGCACCTGTCAGCACTGGAAGTCACATGGTACACCCGTGTGCACTGGAGATATCCAGCACACCCATCAGCACTGGAAGACACATGGTGTACTCATCAGCACTGGAGACATCTGGAGCACCCATCAGCAATGGAAGTAACATGGTGTACTCATCAGCACTGGTGACATCTGGAGCACCCGTCAGCACTTGAAGTCACATGGTACACCCGTGAGCACTGGAGTTATCCAGCACACCCATCAGCACTGGAGACATCTGGAGCACCCGTCAGCACTGGAAGCCACATGGTACACCCGTGAGCACTGGAGTTATCCAGCACACCCATCAGCACTGGAAGACACATGGTGTATTCATCAGCACCAGAGACATCTGGAGCACCTGTCAGCAATGGAAGTCAGATGGTACACCTGTGTGCACTGGAGACATCCAGCACACCCATCAGCACTGGAAGACGCATGGTGTACTCATCAGCACCGGAGACATCTGGAGCACCTGTCAGCAATGGAAGTCAGATGGTACACCTGTGTGCACTGGAGATATCCAGCACACCCATCAGCACTGGAAGACACATGGTGTACTCATCAGCACCGGAGACATCTGGAGCACCTGTCAGCAATGGAAGTCAGATGGTACACCTGTGTGCACTGGAGATATCCAGCACACCCATCAGCACTGGAAGACACATGGTGTACTCATCAGCACTGGAGACATCTGGAGCACCTGTCAGCAATGGAAGTCAGATGGTACACCTGTGTGCACTGGAGATATCCAGCACACCCATCAGCACTGGAAGACACATGGTGTACTCATCAGCACCGGAGACATCTGAAGCACCCATCAGCACTGGAAGACACATGGTGTACTCATCAGCACCTGAGACATCTGGAGCACCTGTCAGCAATGGAAGTCAGATGGTACACCTGTGTGCACTGGAGATATCCAGCACACCCATCAGCACTGGAAGACACATGGTGTACTCATCAGCACCGGAGACATCTGGAGCACCTGTCAGCACTGGAAGTCACATGGTACACCCGTGTGCACTGGAGATATCCAGCACACCCATCAGCACTGGAAGACACATGGTGTACTCATCAGCACTGGAGACATCTGGAGCACCCATCAGCAATGGAAGTAACATGGTGTACTCATCAGCACTGGAGACATCTGGAGCACCCATCAGCACTTGAAGTCACATGGTACACCCGTGAGCACTGGAGTTATCCAGCACACCCATCAGCACTGGAGACATCTGGAGCACCCGTCAGCACTGGAAGCCACATGGTACACCCGTGAGCACTGGAGTTATCCAGCACACCCATCAGCACTGGAAGACACATGGTGTACTCATCAGCACTGGAGACATCTGGAGCACCCGTCAGCACTGGAAGTCACATGGTAAACTCGTGAGCACTGGAGATATCGAGCACACCCATCAGCGCTGGAAGACACATGGCACAGCCATGATGTCATGCCCGCGCCGCTGGCGCACGCATTGGCAACCATCATGGACTACTTGGTACTCATTTATACTCCTAATACTCCTTTAACAACTCCTTTTCACGCCTTGATCTTTTATTTCCATTTGCTCAACGTTGGTTCTTTCTTATTTTATTCAATTAACTACATCTACCATAATGCACCTGGCTGCAGTCCTCAATTCCTGGCTATTCTCATTCATCGTTATTGGGACCACAATCCCCAGAAGCCCTAGCGGCCATTGCTGCTTCCACCTGCTCAGGACCAGAGAGGGAGGAGGCAGATTGTCTTCAGGTGTGCTGCTACAGGTGCTGTCAATTAGCCTGCCTCAGAAAAGGGCAGGGCTGTATATAAGCAGCTGCCTGCATGAGCACAGTGTCTTGCATCTTGAGATCTCCCCGCTCCTGTTTGCCTTGACCCGCTACTTTGTATGCTGTTCCTGTTGCTGCATTATCCTGTTTTGATCCAGTGCCCTTTCCGGGCTCCCTGCCTTGCAGCCGATCTCGCTCCGCTGCCTTCTACCTACAGCCCTTGTCCTCTGGGCTCCCTGCCCTGCAGCCTGCCTCTCTCCGGCTGCCTACGGTCCTTGTCCCCTGGGCTCCCTGCGATTCAGCCTGCCTCACTCCGGCTGCCTACGGTCCATGTCCTCTGGGCTCCCTGCCTACAGCCTGCCTTACTCCGGCTGCCTACAGTCCTTGTCCTCTGGGCTCCCTACCTTGCAGCTTGCAACCCTCTGCTGTCTCCAAGCCCTTGTCCTCTGGGCTCCCTACCTTGCAGCCTGCACCTCTTCGCTGCCTACAGCCCTTGTCCTCTGGGCTCCTTTCTTGCAGCCTGCTCCCTCCACTGCCTACAGCCCGTGTCCTCTGGGCTCCTTTCTTGCAGCCTGCTCCCTCCGCTGCCTACAGCCTGTGTCTTCTGGGCTCCTTCCTTGCAGCCTGTCTCCCTCCGCTGCCTTTGGGCTCCCTGCCTTGCGGCTTGCTACACTCCTCTGCCTTACAGCCTGTATTACACTTAGCTACCTACGGCCCTGCTCCTCTGGGCTCTCTACCTCGCGTCCCTATTCTTTTGGGCTCTCTGTCTGTCGCCTACTACTAATCTCTCTCTGTCCTGTTCTTCTGGACTCCCTGCCTTGCAACCTACTACAGTCCTCCGCAGTCCACTACAGTTTGCCTGCACCTAGTGCCACTCTTGACTGCAGACCTGCTTCCTATTTTGCAGCCCTTCTGTTTTCCTGACTGCTGCTCCCTTGTTCTCTTCCTTGAGTCCGCTGTACTCCACCTTAGGTTATCTACTTCAGTCTAACTGCCTTTCCTTCATTTCCTTCTGCTAGATTGCTCATTGACTTCCTTTTCGCTGGATATATCTGTTCTTGTCTTCTCATGTGTCTTATGAAATCCCTTTGTACAGAGCTTGCCTGTTGGTTTCCGGCAGGCAACCTCTGCCCCTTCCCTTTTCGCGTTTTCAGTGTTACAGACACCCACTGCTGTTGTTCCCAGCCATGAGCATACAGTGTGGGCCTCTGTTATAGCAATCTGTGCAGAAGGCTGGAGTTTCCTAAGGTTCATGGAACACTCTTTCCCATTTCAGCATACACCCCAAGAGGGAATCCAGTTTGTTTGTACCTTTGTATCTTTTGCCCCTTTTGGCTCTCAGCTACAGTTTCCTACTCTTCTTTCTTGTTGAACATCCTGCTATGTGTGCTTATCTGCTACCTTACTTCGGCACAGCCACCCAAAATCTACCTGGGTACCCTGTGCCACTCTTGACAGAATGCAAGACCAAAAAGATTTGTGTTCCATAGGCAGGAAGGGCACACACAGACCAAAGATGCTTTCTTTTCGGTTCAAGAAACCTCTGCAAAAATCTAAAGTTTTCTTAAGCACTGCAAACAAAAACCATAGTTTAAAAGACAGACTCGCCCTAATAAACAAAGGTTTACAAGCACAGTACTACACTCACTGGCTCGCTGACCCTTCCATGTGTAACTACTATGACATTTGCAACTATGATCCGCAGTCTCTATCTATAGAAGATCTACAGCAAGAAAATGAATTCCTGCAGATTTTGTTAGCCCAACCAGTGGAAAACACTCATGCGGTTTCTGGCATTTCTTCTAACACTACATTCGACATTCAGCCGGTACACGAACCTTGTATTCCTTTATCCCAGGCTACCCTGTCTCAGGACCAATGTCGTAACACTGCTACAGCCAAGGATATTGCACTCATTGTGGCAGACTGTCAACCAGAGTACGCTGTTGCCAAAGTGATATGCTCAAGATCAGCTTGGCAAGCTACACAACCTCCCCTGACTGCTGTAAACACTCATTTAACCGGACAAGGCATTCAGTATCCTGAGGTTAGTGCAGCTGGTCCTGGGTACAAAAGACCAATACTGACAATCGGTTGTCTTAATGCTTCCCCAGTAACTACTAACCATGATAACTCTAAGGTCAGTCTTCCTATTGCAACACCCGAATTTTCTGCTGCACCAGATTCCGAAGCTGTAGAACAGGCTAATGGAACATACCTGTTACAAGAACAACTCTTAAGCCTTAAAAGACAAACCAAAGACCTCTATGATGAATTTGTCTATCTGCATTATAAGAATCTAGCTAAGGGACACAATTTACCAGACCATCTGACACTATGTCCAACACCCGACATTCTGTCTTTAGAGTTTAACAGATTAAGGCCTGTACTGGTAACACAGAAGAGGATACAGACTTATACAGAGCAGTTGGAGGACCTGAACATGGCATATACATACCAGTTAAAGCTTGACACCGCTCATTCACTTACTAGCCACAGTAACACAGGCTGTCGTTCAGATAGTGAAGAATGGACTCCTCCAGTTGGCCAGATCGCTCACACGGCCATTACACCAAAGATCAAGTGTAATCATCTGACTGGACATTCCGCTGAGTCAAAGGATTGTTCCATTGTTGCCCTTGATGTCAGTCCTTTACTTCCACTTACAGCCTCTACTGAAGTGACCAGATCTGAGATGTATTCTGCTTCTATGAATATTGGCACTCCTGACCATGAGCCAGATCCTGAAACATACTCAGTACCTGTCTGGAATCCAACTTTGCCTACTGTCAATACCCCAGATCCACGTATCAACTTGGGCACACAAGACTTTGCAGGCCAGCCTTCGGAAGGCTTACCCTTTCCTGGTCCTACCTCCACCGTGCTACTTGTTACAAGATCTGCTAGCCCAATCTCTGCTGCTCCCCCTGCTAGTACTCCTGAATCTGCTACTGATGCCTCATCTCAGATCACTCCTACTGCAGTCGAAGCACCCCCTTCCTCTCTGCCTGCAAGGACAGTACCTGTTGCAAAGCCAGTTAAAAGTTCTCCTATTAAGGCTACAGCTCCGGTAGATCCTGTTGGTGCCTCTGCAGCACCTAAACTACCAGTCACAACGCCATCAGTCTCAGTTGCGTCCCTGTCGGCTGGTGCTCCTGTGACACTTATACTTCCAGCTGTTACAGCATCTGAACTTCCTACTGCCATTCCTGATCTTCCTGCAACTCATGGTGTTCCTGCAACATTTGTTACTCCTGAAGTCTCTGTCGCAAATCTTCATGTTGCCATTGCTGCTTCTGACTATTTGAAAGACCGTCCTAGAGCAACCAATTCAGCTGAATCTCTGGTTCCACCTTTCAGCACTGTACCATTGCCAGTCCTAAGGAAGACCACTTCTTTCAAAGCAATATATGCCATGGAGTCTGCAGCACATCTCCACAGTTCCTCAGTTCATGAAAGCACTGTTGGGTTTGTGGTCCCTAAGAAGTTGTCTTTTCTGAATTATACCTCAAAGGTTCGAAACATTGGTAATGTCTCCTCCCTTCAAGACTCTCACCTTGCAGCATTAAACAGTTTTTGGAGCTTCATGATGTGCCTTTTTGGTATCAGACTCTCTCGCGGTGTGACAGGCCTTGGAAGGGCTCTTCTTGTTGGTCAGTCTTCAGGGGGCCTGGAGAGGGGCATGGAGAGGGGCATACTGTCATGCCCGCCTCGCAGGCGCACGCATTGGCAACCATCATGGACTACTTGGTACTCATTTATCCTCCTAATACTCCTTGAACAACTCCTTTTCACGCCTTGGTCTTTTATTTCCATTTGCTCAACTTTGGTTCTTTCTTATTTTATTCAATTAACTACATCTACCATAATGTACCTGGCTGCAGTCCTCAATTCCTGGCTATTCTCATTCATCGTTATTGGGACCACAATCCCCAGAAGCCCTAGCGGCCAGTGCTGCTTCCACCTGCTCAGGACCGTAGAGGGAGGAGGCAGATTGTCTTCAGGTGTGCTGCTACAGGTGCTGTCAATTAGCCTGCCTCAGAACAGGGCAGGGCTGTATATAAGCAGCTGCCTGCATGAGCACAGTGTCTTGCATCTTGAGATCTCCCCGCTCCTGTTTGCCTTGACCCGCTACTTTGTATGCTGTTCCTGTTGCTGCATTATCCTGTTTTGATCCAGTGCCCTTTCCGGGCTCCCTGCCTTGCAGCCGATCTCGCTCCGCTGCCTTCTACCTACAGCCCTTGTCCTCTGGGCTCCCTGCCCTGCAGCCTGCCTCACTCAGGCTGCCTACGGTCCTTGTCCTCTGGGCTCCCTGCCCTGCAGCCTGCCTCACTCCGGCTGCCTACGGTCCTTGTCCTCTGGGCTCCCTGCCTACAGCCTGCCTTACTCCGGCTGCCTACAGTCCTTGTCCTCTGGGCTCCCTACCTTGCAGCTTGCAACCCTCTGCTGTCTCCAAGCCCTTGTCCTCTGGGTTCCCTACCTTGCAGCCTGCACCTCTTCGCTGCCTACAGCCCTTGTCCTCTGGGCACCTTTCCTGCAGCCTGCTCCCTCCGCTGCCTACAGCCTGTGTCCTCTGGGCTCCTTTCTTGCAGCCTGCTCCCTCCACTGCCTACAGCCCGTGTGCTCTGGGCTCCTTCCTTGCAGCCTGTCTCCCTCCGCTACCTACACCCCTTGTCCTCTGGGCTCCCTGCCTTGCGGCTTGCTATCTCCTCTGCCTTACAGCCTGTATTACACTTAGCTACCTATGGCCCTGCTCCTCTGGGCTCCCTACCTCGCGGCCCTATTCTTTTGGGCTCTCTGTCTGTCGCCTACTACTAATCTCTCTCTGTCCTGTTCTTCTGGACTCCCTGCCTTGCAACCTACTACAGTCCTCCGCAGTCCACTACAGTTTGCCTGCACCTAGTGCCACTCTTGACTGCAGACCTGCTTCCTATTTTGCAGCCCTTCTGTTTTCCTGACTGCTGCTCCCTTGTTCTCTTCCTTGAGTCCTCTGTACTCCACCTTAGGTTATCTACTTCAGGCTAACTGCCTTTCCTTCATTTCCTTCTGCTAGATTGCTCATTGACTTCCTTTTCGCTGGATATATCTGTTCTTGTCTTCTCATGTGTCTTATGTAATCCCTTTGTACAAAGCTTGCCTGTTGGTTTCCGGCAGGCAACCTCTGCCCCTTCCCTTGTCCCGTTTTCAGTGTTACAGACACCCGCTGCTGTTGTTCGCAGCCATGACCATACAGCGTGGGCCTCTGTTATAGCAATCTGTGCAGAAGGCTGGAGTTTCCTAAGGTTCGTGGAACACTCTTTCCCATTTCAGCATACACCCCAAGAGGGAATCCAGTTTGTTTGTACCTTTGTATCTTTTGCCCCTTTTGGCTCTCAGCTACAGTTTCCTACTCTTCTTTCTTGTTGAACTTCCTGCTGTGTGTGCTTATCTGCTGCCTTACTTCAGCACAGCCACCCAAAACCTACCTGGGTACCCTGTGCCACTCTTGACAGAGTGCCATTCTTGACACATGTGGCACACCGATCAGCACTGCAGACAACTTGCACTCCGATCAGCACTGGAGACATCCTGCACACCCACCAGCACTCGGAGACATCTGGCACACCCAACAACACTGGAGACATCTGGCACACCCAACAACACTGGAGACATCTGGCACACTTGTCAACACTGGAGACATCTGGTACACCCACCAGCACCTGGAGACACCAGGTACACTCATCAGCACTGGAGATATCTGGCACACCCATCAGCACTGGGAGACACATGGCACACCCATCAGCACTGGAGACATCTGGCACAGCCATCAGCACTGGGAGACACATGGCACACCCGTCAGCACTGGCAGACACCTGGTACACTCATCAGCACTGGAGATATCTGGCACACCCATCAGCACTTGGAGACACGTGGCACACCCATCAGCACTGGGAGACACATGGCACAGCCATCAGCCTTGGGAGACATGTTGCACAGCCATCACCACTGCAGACAACTGACACTTTCATCAGCACTGGAGACATTTGGCACACCCAACAGAACTGGGAGACACCCGGTGCACTCATCAGCACTGGAGACAACTGGCACACTTGTCAACACTGGAAGACACCAGATATACTCATCAGCACTGGAGACATCTGACACATTGTTGGGAAGGAACCAGGGTCCTCTGGCACCCCCAAGCGCTTTAGAATTAGGCAAGACTTCTTTTAGGCGCTTCAAGGGAACAGGGGAAAGGAGGGGCACTGGGAAAGCTCTCTCATGTAAATATAATCCTATACACAGACATGGGCAGGCACTGAAAAAGGTAGTTATTGTTTAAATATTAGGTGCAATTAACTATTAGCTGAATACATTTGTAAATGTCAAAGCTTATGAATTTCGAAAATCTTAGCACAGTAGATGCAAGCTTTCTCCCGGAAAGAATGCAGCCTTTGCTAAAAATAGGACTACAGGCTTCCGTGGTATTCGTACCAGCACTAGCAGCATAAAGTGACTCGCCAGCTGTCTGCTGTCTGTCAAGAGCCCATGCAGGCTAAAAAGGATTTGCATGCTCGATGCAAAAATGCAGGATTATTAAAATAAGGTTTGAAAGGAGATTTTAGGACCAGATAAAAAATAGGTAGAATGAGTGAAATATGGAGAGAATGACTGGAAAATGTTTTTTTACATAAAATATTCAAAGGTAGAAAAATGAAGGAAAGCTTGAGCTACAGTGTATTTTTGCATAGGATAGAAAAACGTAGAGCAGCATGGTCTGACAGAAAATGCTGACAATGAAAAAAGGAAGGCTTTGGAGCATCCCTTGTATGGAAGAAGGATGGATTGGGATGGAGCCACAGCCTGTATCCAATGACACCACTACAGCAAGACCAGACTATATAAACTGCTGCCTGGTACCACTGTGGCAGGAGAAAGGAATGGATGAGGGACAGAAGAAGACCATTTAGGCAGCAGAGTTCTTTGCTACCATCCTCATTTTTGTAAGATTAAACTTGTTATACTTGCAAGATAGACTTGTGGCCTTACTTCCCTAGAGGAGTGTATTTATTCTGGTTAGAGCTTAATTAGAGACACCCTTATAACTAGAGACACCCTTACAACATCCATCAGTGGGGGGTGTCTCCTTCAACCTCTATCAGCAGTAGGAGACATCTAGCATCTTCACCAATACAGGGAGTCACATGACACACACATCAGCACTATGAGACACCTGACACACCTCTTGGCACTTAGTGACACCTGTAACACTCATCAGCACTGCAGACATCCGGCACACCCATCAGAACAGGGAAACAGCTGGAACACCCATCAGCATTAGGAGACACCTGGCACACTCGTCAACACTGGGAGACACCAGGTACACTCATCAACACTGGAGACATCTGGCACACAAACCAGCACTGGGAGACACCTGGTACACTCCTTTGTCCTCTATCCGCAGTAGGAGATATCTAGCACCTTCACCAATACAGGGAGACACCCGGCACCCCTATCAGCACTTGGAGACACCTAACACACCCACACCACCCCTGTAACACTCACCAGCACTGGAGACATCTTGCACACTTGTTAGCATGGGAGACATCTAACACACCCATCAACACTTGGAAACAGCTGACACACTCCTGAGCACTGAGAGACACCTGAGACACCCACCAGTACTAGGAGACACCTGGTACAGTGATCAGTACTGGAGACATCCGGCACACTCATCAACCTGGAGACATCAGGTATACTCATCAGCACTGGAGACATCTGGCACACTCGTCTGCACTGGAAGACACCTGGTACACTTGTGAGCACTGGAGGACATGTGGCACTTCCATCAGCACTGGATACATCTGGCACACACATCATCTCTGGGAGACACCTGGTACACTCATCAGTACATCTGGAGCACCGTCAGTCCTGGAAAGCAACTTACATGCTCATCAGCAATGAGAGACAACTAGTACACCCACCAGACTGAGAGACAGTGTGTATGCTCAACAGCTCAAAGAGTCTCCTTCAACCTCTATCAGCACTATTAGACATCAAGCGTCTTCACCAATAATGGGAGACACCTGACATAACCCTCAGCACTGAGTGACAACTGTAAGACTCAGCATCATTGGAGACACCTGGCACACCCATCAACACTGGGACACGCCAGGTTCACTCATCAGCACGGGAGACATCTGGCACACAAACCAGCACTGGGAGACACCTGGTACACTCATCAGCACTGGAGACATCTGGCACACCCATCAGCACTGGGAAACAGCTGGCACACCCATCAGCACTGGAGACATCTGGCACACCCATCAACACTGGAAACATCTGGCACACCCATGGGCACTGGAGGCATCTGAAAGACCCATCAGCACTGGCAGACACCTGGTACACTCATCAGCACTGGAGACATCTGGCACACCCATCAGCACTGGGATAAACCTGGTACACCTCAGGAATAGGAAACTGCTGGCAAACCCATCACTTTTAAGACATCTGGCAGGTCCTTCAGCACTGGGAAACTGCATTCACACCCATAAGCACTGGGGACACATGGCAAACCCATCAACAATGTGAAACAGCTGACACACCCATTAACAATAAAGACATCTGGCATTCCAATCAGCACTGGAAGACACCTAGTAAATTCATCAGCACTAGAGACAACTGACACACCCATCATCACAAAAAGTTGGCACATATATCAATACTGAAGATATATGGCCCACCAATCAGCACAGGGAGGCTGCTTGCACTCACATCAGCACTGGGAGACACCTAAAACACTCATCAGAACTGGGAGATACCTGGTGAAACCATCAGTACTGGGAAACAGCTGGAAAACCTGTCAACACTAAAGACATCTGGTCAACAAATCAACAATTGGGGGCATCTTGCACAACCATCAGCATCCTGAGACACCTAGCACACCCATGGGCACTGGAGACATCTGGCACACCCATTAGCACCCTGAGTCACCCGGTATACCTATCAGCACTGGGAGACAGCTGGCACACCCATCAACACCTTGGGAAACTTAGCACAACCATCAGCACTATAGACATCCTACACATCCATCAACACCCTCAGTCACCTGCTAGCACTGGGAAAATTATAGCACACATATCAACATTGAAACATCAGGTACACTCATCTGCACTGGAGGAATCTATCCGAGGTGAGGCCTCCCTCACCATCTTCCGCAAAACTCTGAAAACTACCCTCTTCACATAAGGCCCGACACACCAGCATGAATACTTATCATATATGTTGTAATATACGTCCCAATGCAATATCTGTAACAACAGTATGATATCTTGTAGTATTCATAATGTGTTAACAATCGCTATCATGCCTGTACCATGTAACTAAGTTATTGCAAGTAACAGCGCCTCAATGCCCCTGGGCTGCTTGCGCGCTCTATAAATATAAATAAATAAATAAAATAAATACCTATCAGCACCCAGAAAAGGCTGACATACCCAGCAACACTGGGGGATACATGGTACACCCATCAGCACTGGAAACATTTGGCACACCCATGAGCACTGGAGGCATCTGACAACCCCATCAGCACTGGCAGACACCTGGTATGCCCACCAGAATGCAGAAACTGCTGGCACACCCATCAGTATTGATACATCGGGCATACCCATCAGCACTGTGGGACACCTGGTACACCCGTCAGCACTGACGATATCTGACACACTATCAGCACTGTGAAACAGCTAACACCCCCATTGCCAATGAAAATGTCTGGCATTCCCATCAGCACTGGGATACATGTATTTCCTTACTGGGTCCTCAAAACACTTTAGAGCATGAATTACATTTGGAATCTGGATTAGAGCCAAGCTTGTGGAACTTGCTGGCTGGCTTCACGGAGCTTGTGAATGAGGTTGTATCCACTGTTACGGTTTATTGAGAGGCCACCCTCACCACAGGGAGTTCCTTCCCACCCCAAGCTAAGTGTCACACAATAAATGGTTAATGTCAGTCCTTTTTTTCAGCCCTATCTCCAAATTATCTAATAGCCCTCGGATACCAACGAGCCAAGAACCAGGACAGTGTACAGGAAATATATTCATATTTATTTGAATTAGATGTTACGAAACTCGCACTGAAATGTCAAACACCACTTTATCCATGGCACAACACAATAAACGCCTCTCAACATAAATGATTCACACGAGTGAGTTGAAAAGAACACTGATCACAATTCTTTACTTTCTACAAATTTCACTTCAAGAAATAATTAGCACTGGTCAGTGAACACAATTTACAAATGTAGTGCTGTGTAATTTTGATTTAAAAGACTAGCAGTTTGCTTTTTCAGTTTTGGACAAATGCATATGGCAATTATGATATCATCTACACCGTTGGTTTAAAATAAACGCAGAGTAATTTAGCAGTTTGTTTTTAGACCCCCTCTACTTGGTCTGGGTAGGGTAAGTCTGAAAGAAAAATTAGGATGATTGAAGAATTTTGGATTTCAAACACCCCTCCACAAGGCTTGTTTTGGGGAAGCTACATGGTCAAAATTGGGATGATTTGAGAATTTAGGGTTTTCAGTCCCCTAAACCCACCCGCCCCCATTTAAATGCCTGTGTTAGGGGAAGTTGGACAAAACGATTGGACTGATATAAGAACAAAGACACCCCTCTTCCTTAAAGAAGTCAGTGTTAACAGGACAAAAAGATTACCCAATTAAATTATAGGCTATAGATTTTCAGCACACATTGGGAAGTGAGGTTTGTTAATTTTGAATTTTAACAAGAATCACCCTGTAGTGTGCTGCCAAAAATAATTAATTCATTCATAATTTTTATTAAAGAGGTTAAGGGTCTACACAGTTGTTCCCCCACACTACAAAGGGAAAGGATTTAAGGCAAGCATACTCCCCCATCTTTTGGTCTCACAAGGCTACATAGAACACTTCTGTTTCAAGTTCAGGAAAGCCAGCTGCATGTCAGGACCCTATGGAAAGATAGGGCATGGGCCTGGTCACTCCACTCTCAAGGATGGTCCCCAGCTCTCCACCATAGGACCCAGTCAGCGTTTAGGGCATCCCTGAAATAGACAGCTCCACCTAGATGTTCTCTCAGCAATCTCCTCTTGTGTTTCCTTGCAGCTGTCAGATGGTAAGTCTCAGCAGCTCTGCCCGATGGTACATTTCAGCAGCTCTGTCGGATGGTAAATTTCAGCTGTTCTGTGTCTTTCTCATAGTGCATCCCCTTAATATAGCAGCAATGACACCACCAAGTTTACAATTCTGTTGAGTACCCTGAAGAGATCTCGTAAATAGAATTGGAAAGTTACCCTTCTCTCTCCTCCCAACTCACACCTCTCTCTACAGATTAGTTTAAGAGTCTGGAGCAGACATATGGCAGCTTCATTTGCAATCCACATGTGTTCTCATGTCAAAATTTGGCAAAAACCTCCAAATTTTAGCTGCAACTGCCATAATATATATATTTTCTGATTTAGCTAATCATGAGGAATTAAATATGACGACAGCCAGGTCTGCACCATTTTGCACGCTGTGTTGGAATTTTCTGCAGTTTTAAAAAAAAAAACATAACCATTAGGAACATGCAATGTATTCCCCATATTCCTAATTTCACCCTCCACACATTCAGCAACAAACTTGGGACAGTTTCAGATCAATCACAAACCCATTTTAGAAAGACATTACAGTTCCATGTGGTAGGTGGATAAATCTTATATCACCAAAATCGCCTGAAAATTACATAAAAATGACACGTAAATAAAGAAAATCCGAATTATGGTTGCTGAGAAAAAGTCCCAAATTATAATAGTCCTTTTAAATTAATAGTAAATCTTCATGTTGGACAAATGGCAACTCCACTGCCTCCAGACCATTTGTACTCACTGGCCCAGCCTGTAACCAGAGTGTGTATTAGTGTCTTTGTGTTTGGAGCTTGCTCTTTGAAGTTAGAGTTTCAGCCTCTGCTAATTGTAGCCCCCATTTTCACACCTGCTTCTTACATTCTGGTCATGCATATGCAAATAGAAAGTGCCCTGCAAAGACAGCTAGTCTAAAGGACACTTGGGGTCCACACCTTTCAGGCAAACCTATTTTTATTGTTGTTATAAACCACTGGGATGAAAGCCAGGCTTTCCGTTGAGAATTTATTTGTCACTTTTGTCTCACAGCAAGCAAACAGAGTTTGCCTTGGGCCTAAGGAACTTTTTCATGGAAACAAAGTGGGCTTTTCTTTTCAAATGTTTGCTGGTATTCTGCGTGAAAGGCATAATATACATACATTTTTGTCAACATGCACCATGTCTTTTCCCAGGCATCTTTATGTTGACAGGGGAACATATTTCTCATGTCTTGCTTTAACTTGGAAACACACATGCAAAGCTGTTTTTGTGTCATTGTTTCAAAATCCAGTTTTTCGTGTTAAAGGGACCTCTGATTATCTTCTACCTTTGTGAATTAAAATGCTGCTTTTGCTTTTGTAATGACAGGTTAGCCTTTTTCACGTGGCCCTTCAGCTTTAATGTGCAAATACACATGCAAAGCTGTTTTTTGTGTCAGTGTTTAAAAATCCTGTTTTTCATGTGAATAGACCCCTGAATTTCTTCTTCATTTGTGAATACAAAATGCTGCTGTTCCGTTGGTAATGACAGTTTGGCCTTTTTCACATGGACCTTCAGTTTGGGGCGTTTGATTACACCCCACACAACCAATAGAAAGTGGGCCAGACCTGAAGACACACACGATGCAGATGTTGGTCCAGACTCTCGCCCCTCGCCCAGGTGATACCACTGAGAACACAAGGAACAGCCTTTGCTGCTGGAAGACATACAGACAACTCCAGAAGAGTCTCTCTTGTCAAGCACAGGCTGGTAAATAGCCCCATCATCTTTCATGGTGAGGGAGGTGGATGCAGACAGACAACAGGCAGAGTCCACGAGATGGTACAGTGTATGGGGGAGTGTGTCAGGGCAATTTTTGACAGTAGTGTATAAGGCATTGTCAAGAAGGTGATAATGCACCATAAAAGATAACAATTGTTATGGTGTGTGCTTCACAGTCCAGGTGGGGGTGCCAGATGCCCGCAGTGCTGAAGGGTGTTCCAGATGTCTCCAGTGCCAATGGGTGTGCAACATGTCTCAAAGGGCTGATCAGTGCGCTAGGTGTCTCCTAGTGGTGAAGTTTATACCAGGTGTCTCAGGGTGTTGATGGGTGTGCCATCTGTCTCCCATTGCTGATGGCTGTACCAGATGTCTCCAGTGCTGATGGGTGTATCAGGTGTCTCAGGGTGCTGATGGGTGTGACAGATGTCTCCAGTGTTGATGGGTGTCAAGGTGTCTCAGGGTACTGATGGGTATGCCAGATGCCTCCAGTGCTGATGGGTGCACCAGGTGTCTCAGGGTGCTGATGGGTGTGCCAGTCATCTCCAGTCATGTGCCATGTGCCTCAAGGTGCTAATGGGTGTGCCAGGTGCCTCAAGGTGTGCCATATGTCTCAAGTGCAGATGTGTATACCAGATATCTCCAGTGCTGGTGGGTCTGCCAGATGTCTCTAGTGCAGATGGGTGTACCAGATCTCTCAAGTGCTGATGATTGTGCCAGGTGTCTCAGGGTTCTGATGGGTGTACCAGTAATCTCCAGACATGTGCTATGTGCCTGAAGTTGCTAATGGGTATGCAAGATGTCTCTAGTGTAGATGGGTGTACCAGATGTCTCCAGTGCTGATGGGTGTGCTAGATGTCTCCAATGCTGATGCATGTACCAGATATCCCCAGAGCTAATGGGCATGCTAGGTGTCTCAGGGTGTGCCAAATGTCTCCAGTGCTGATCGGTGTGCAAGGTGTCTCCCAGTATTGATGAATGTACCAGGTGTCTTAGGGCCTCATTACACGGAAGGCGGTAAGGGTTAACGGTCACCGGTAATGGCGGTACCATAATTAGCACCTTTCCCATTCCCATTATGCCCTATGGGGCAAAAATGGGAATGGGGGAGGGCAATGGCGGAAGGGGGAATTACCGCCCCACCAACCTTGGAATAGGGCGGTAATTCCCCTTTCCTCCAAGGCAGTGCCAGTATTTTACCGGCATGGACCAAGGTGCTAATAGCTAATAGCACCTTGGTCCACCCCCTACTGTGTAATGAGGCACCCAGTGTGCGGATGGGTGTGCCTAATGTCTCCAGTGCTGATGGGTGTGCTAGGTGCCTCAATGTGTGATAGGTGCCTCAAGGTGCTAATGGGTGTGCCAGGTGTCTTCCAGTACTGATGGGTGTACCAGATGTCTCCAATGCTGATGGGTGTACCAGATATCCCTGGTGCTAATGGGTGTGCTAGGTGTCTCAGGGTGTGCCATATGTCCCCAGTGCTAATGGGTGTGTCATCTGTCTCCCAGTCCTGATGGATGCACCAGGTGTCTTAGGCTGCTGATGGGTATGCTTAATCTCTCCAGTGCTGACGGGTGTGCTAGGTGCCTCAATGTGTGATAGGTGCCTCAAGGTGCTAATGGGTGTGTCATCTGTCCCCCAGTACTGATGGATGCACCAGGTGTCTTAGGCTGCTGATGGGTATGCTTAATCTCTCCAGTGCTGACGGGTGTGCTAGGTGCCTCAATGTGTGATAGGTGCCTCAAGGTGCTAATGGGTGTGTCATCTGTCCCCCAGTACTGATGGATGCATCAGTACTGGGAGACAGGCTGCTGATGGGTATGCTTAATCTCTCCAGTGCTGACGGGTGTGCTAAGTGTCTCCCGGGGCCGATGGGTGTACCAGGTGACCCAGGTTGTTGATGGGTGTGGCAGATGCCTCCAGTGCTGATGGGGGTGCTAGGTGTCTCAAGGTGCTGATGGGGGTGCTAGGTGTCTCAAGGTGCTGATGGGTGTTCAAGGTACCTACCAGTGCTGATGGGTGGGCCAAATGACTCCAGTGCTGATGGGTCTGCCAGGTGCATAAGTAAAGGATAGGTGGGCACCACTTAGTATTCTTATAATGTATGTGTGTATTATTACCATTCAGTAAAGTTCATTTGGAATTAATCCATTAACCGGAACACACTGGAAGCAGCTCTAGGCACTAGAGTCCAAATTACTTATAAAACCCCAAAGTTGCGCTTGGGCAGCAGCGTGCTCATGTACCTCTAAATCTTAGCTGCAATTTCTGTATTTAGTAAAATAATCATTTTAAATATTCATGGTTGCATTTCTATATATAATATCCATGCTCCATAGTAATATGTTCATAAAAAACAATGGGCCTCATTACGAGTTAGCCGGTAAGAAATAATAATTACCGGCATGCCGGTGCTATGGTGTCCGTGAACTCCAGCAGCCAGAAACACCGGCTAATTCTTTGTTGGGGTGCACGCACATTCCGGAATTCCAGAAACTGTGGCACCGGCATGCCGGTAATTCCAACAAACCTCCGCCAAAATGCCAACTCCAGCACACTCGGTGCCGGTGACTCCGATTCCGGCATCACGCTCCTGGGTCCACCGGCACAGTAACAACAGTGCTGCAATTACCGTGATAAAAAATACAGTGATCACCGGAACAGGAAATCGAGCGCCAGCCATTAATAAAACCCAATCCATTGCAGCACAGGACACATACCCATATCCTGGGCACACATCTTGCTAATTGAGGATGACATCAAGAGTATGCGCGTCCCAGAGGCGCAAGCCACGCTTTAGCGAGGCAGAACCAAACATGTTGGCCGACACCATTGCAGATCAACTGTTCTCCACTGACCAACACAGGCAGGCACAGCTCAGAAAAAAGACTATCTGGGAGGAGGTTGAACAGAAAGTAACTGCAGTTGGTACAACCCCCCACACTGTGCGTGACTGCCACAAATGTTTGGATGACCTGCACTTGAGGGTGTGCAACCTGTCAGCCCAGCGCACCCATGGTATGGTGACAGGTGGCGGCAGCACATCCTCCATCCACCTGCAGCCCTGGGAGGAAACGTGCAGCAGTGTGCTGCACCTTGAATCCATAGAGGATGTTGGTGCTGCGGAGGCCGGAGGCATGACATCCGAGGAGGATGGTGAGTACACATAACCCCAATGTCACATCAACTTCCCTGTCACCCTGCACACACTAGAGTTTCAAAACACATCAAGTGTGTTATGCACAACACCAACACAGTCCTGCCTACCCCCTTCATCCTAGTTGCACACAACAACATACACCTTCACCCAAAATCTCACTCATATCCCAATCACTCATAGAACGTAGCACATGCACCCCGTATCACCAACATAACATGATCCTGCTGGCCCTCAGACACTCATCCCCCTGCCACAGCTTAACTTGTGGTGTTTCTGCCGTGCTAGGACAGGCACAGTCAGGTCAGTGCCAAGCACCTACACCACCCACAAATGAACAGCGTCACATACCATGGAAACATGTGACTCCCTCGTCCCAGCCAGTCCGACTCAGGACCACACATTTCCACTGATGCTGTAAGTGCTACAGGCAGCAGGCACATGGGGACCCCATCCATGGCACAACCCTCCACAACACAACATCACACAGCTTGTGTGCCACACCCCTAACACCCTACCCAGAAATCACAAGTACCCCATGACAGTATCTCTGGCACACCACACACCATGTAGGCACATCACACATCCACCCACACAGTATCCATGACACAAGCATGTGTGCACCATGCCATTCCCCCCGCCATGGCCCTGATACAGCACTGTCATCAAAAAGCCAAAGCATTAATGTCTCCCTCATCAATCCACACTCATCAATGACGCCCTGCCTTTGGGACTCCCTCAAGCACATCATCTGGCAATGAGGACGGATATCCAAGTACATCAAGGGGCACCAGGCGTCGATGCTGAAGGACCACCTCAAACTAGGACTCCAGAGCCTCAACAGGCAGACCTGCAACTGCAACCCCAGCTGCATCCGCCCAGCAACCGGAGGCCCTTGTTGCCCCTCCACCACTGTCAGCGCAGGCCTCTCTGGCCCCTCCACCACTTCTAGCGCATGCCCCTGTGGTCCCGCCACCACTGCCAGCGCATGACACTGTTTGCCCCTTCACCACTGCCAGCGCAGGCCCCTATGGCCCCTCCATCACTGTCAGCGCAGGCCCCTATGGCCCCTCCACCACTGCCAGTGCAGGCCCATGTGGCACCTCCACCACTGCCAGCACAGGCCCCACAAGCTGCTTCCACCCCGGCAGCCACAGAAGCAGCAGTGCCACCATCACCACCACTGCCACAAGACCATGCACATGGGTGCTTTGGAGTCAACTCAGCGGACGAGGGTGGTCTTGAAACTGGCAACACGACGGATCTGAGCTTTGAGAAGGCCCTGCCCTTCAGCCCCATGGGCCCAACCAGCCTTAATGTCCCCCTTCCACAGTGTGAGGGATATTGAAGACCGCCTCACCCGGATGGAGCAATGGCACGATGCCCTCACATCCCTGATGCAGCAGCACCTTCAGGAGGCACAGCTAATGTGAGAGAGCATGCAGGCCAGTGGAAGACAAAATGCACGGCCACTTGGTCAATACACACGTGCCAAAGTGCAGATGTCATGGAGGGTGAGGGAGGGCAACAGTGTGATGTCTTCAATCGCTGAAACTATGGACATGTTGCTCCAGGATTTTTTTTTCTGGACCGACGGCCCCTGGCACTACCACCCGCTCTATCAACTAGCACACCATGAAGTTCTGTGCAGAGCAGCCCAAGGCAGTGCTCCATGCGGCTGTCCCCCCCCCTGCATGCAGCCGCACACCAGAGGCAAAAAGGGGATGCAAATTGGCCATGGACACATACGTGCCCTGTCAGTGACTGGTGCAAATGTACATAGCAGGACAGGAGTTGACTACACACATTTGGGGAGGTGGAGTGGGGAGGGATAGTTGGGGAGGTGGGGTGGGAGGGATAGTTGGGGAGGTGGGGTGGGAGGGATAGTTGGGGAGGTGGGGTGGGAGGGATAGTTGGGGAGGTGGGGTGGGAGGGATAGTTGGGGAGGTGGGGTGGGAGGGATAGTTGGGGAGGTGGAGTGGGGAGGGATAGTTGGGGAGGTGGGGTGGGAGGGATAGTTGGGGAGGTGGGGTGGGAGGGATAGTTGGGGAGGTGGGGTGGGAGGGATAGTTGGGGAGGTGGAGTGGGGAGGGATAGTTGGGGAGGTGGGGTGGGAGGGATAGTTGGGGAGGTGGAGTGGGGAGGGATAGTTGGGGAGGTGGGGTGGGAGGGATAGTTGGGGAGGTGGGGTGGGAGGGATAGTTGGGGAGGTGGAGTGGGGAGGGATAGTTGGGGAGGTGGGGTGGGAGGGATAGTTGGGGAGGTGGGGTGGGAGGGATAGTTGGGGAGGTGGAGTGGGGAGGGATAGTTGGGGAGGTGGGGTGGGAGGGATAGTTGGGGAGGTGGGGTGGGAGGGATAGTTGGGGAGGTGGGGTGGGAGGGATAGTTGGGGAGGTGGAGTGGGGAGGGATAGTTGGGGAGGTGGGGTGGGAGGGATAGTTGGGGAGGTGGGGTGGGAGGGATAGTTGGGGAGGTGGGGTGGGAGGGATAGTTGGGGAGGTGGGGTGGGAGGGATAGTTGGGGAGGTGGGGTGGGAGGGATAGTTGGGGAGGTGGGGTGGGAGGGATAGTTGGGGAGGTGGGTTGGGGGGGGAGGGGAGTGTGGGGTGGGGTGGGAGGGATAGTTGGGGAGGTGGGGGGGTGGGTGGTGTTGGGGAGGTGGGGTGGGGGATAGTTGGGGAGGTGGGGTGGGAGGAATAGTTGGGGAGGTGGGGTGGGAGGGATAGTTGGGGGGTGGGGTGGGGAGGAGATAGTTGGGGAGGTGGGGTGGGGTGGGTAGTTGGGAGGTGGAGTGGGAGGGATGAGTTGGGGGGGTGGGGTGGGTGGGTAGGTGGGGGGGTGGGGTGGGGGAGGGGGAGGTGTGGGGGTGGGGAGGTGGAGTGGGGGAGATGGGGAGGTGGGTGGGAGGATAGTTGGGGAGGTGGGGTGGGAGGGATAGTTGGGGGGTGGGGTGGGAGGGATAGTTGGGGAGGTGGAGTGGGGAGGGATAGTTGGGGAGGTGGGGTGGGAGGGTATAGTTGGGGAGGTGGGGTGGGAGGGATAGTTGGGGAGGTGGAGTGGGGAGGGATAGTTGGGGAGGTGGGGTGGGAGGGATAGTTGGGGAGGTGGGGTGGGAGGGATAGTTGGGGAGGTGGAGTGGGGAGGGATAGTTGGGGAGGTGGGGTGGGAGGGATAGTTGGGGAGGTGGGGTGGGAGGGATAGTTGGGGAGGTGGGGTGGGAGGGATAGTTGGGGAGGTGGGGTGGGAGGGATAGTTGGGGAGGTGGGGTGGGAGGGATAGTTGGGGAGGTGGGGTGGGGAGGGATAGTTGGGGAGGTGGGGTGGGAGGGATAGTTGGGGAGGTGGGGTGGGAGGGATAGTTGGGGAGGTGGAGTGGGGAGGGATAGTTGGGGAGGTGGGGTGGGAGGGATAGTTGGGGAGGTGGGGTGGGAGGGATAGTTGGGGAGGTGGGGTGGGAGGGATAGTTGGGGAGGTGGGGTGGGAGGGATAGTTGGGGAGGTGGGGTGGGAGGGATAGTTGGGGAGGTGGGGTGGGAGGGATAGTTGGGGAGGTGGGGTGGGAGGGATAGTTGGGGAGGTGGGGTGGGAGGGATAGTTGGGGAGGTGGAGTGGGGAGGGATAGTTGGGGAGGTGGGGTGGGAGGGATAGTTGGGGAGGTGGGGTGGGAGGGATAGTTGGGGAGGTGGAGTGGGGAGGGATAGTTGGGGAGGTGGGGTGGGAGGGATAGTTGGGGAGGTGGGGTGGGAGGGATAGTTGGGGAGGTGGGGTGGGAGGGATAGTTGGGGAGGTGGGGTGGGAGGGATAGTTGGGGAGGTGGGGTGGGAGGGATAGTTGGGGAGGTGGGGTGGGAGGGATAGTTGGGGTGTATAGTATATATTGTATATATTTCCATTTCACAAAATATAGTTGGTGTTGCAAAAAGAATTATGCTTGGACATTGATTTCTCAGTGTGAGTGTTTTTATTTATGTGCAGTGCCTAGTGCGCTAGCTGGACTGTGCCGCGTGTATGACAGGTGATTAGCAGAATTAGAAGAAGTGCTGTATAAGTTCATCTCGTGCGACACGTCCGTCCGTGCCATCACAGCACTGTACAATTGTCATCTCATCATCACTGTCGTCCTCAGCCTCTGGTGGGTGCATGTCCATGTCACTGGGGCAGGGGGACGTTGTGCCTGACACACATGCAACCACTATCTTTCCCCCCTTTTCGGGGCTGTACATCAGTGCTCTCCCCGATCTGCTCAGGCAGCAGAACCTCGCCGTTAACAGGCCAAATGTCTGTTCTATTGTGCACCAAGTACGGACATGGGCACAATTGTATGCCTGCTCGTGGATGTCCATGGTGGGCAAAACGTATTGCCCCATGCTTTGGGGGGCCATTTCAAAGTTTTCTGGTGGCCCTCTCCCCCACCCAAATGGATGGGGGGCATCTCATGTACTCCTTCCTAGGGGCAGATTGCACTAGCAATCTACCCCCAGGGAGGGCTACATGAGATGCCCCCCATCTATTTGGGTTGGGGGGAGAGGGCCACCCCCCTTTCCACTAAAAATAACCATGGTGGTTTAGAGTCCCCCCCCCCGCACCCCAAACAATTATTTTGCCCCCAGGGTGGGCATAACATACTGCCCCATGCTTTGGGGGGCATTTGCCAACTTTGCTGGTGGCCCTTTCCTCCCACCCCAAATGGATGGGGGCATCTCATGTACCCCTTTCTAGGGGCAGAAATCTGCCCCCAGGGAGAGTTACATGAGATGTACCCGATCCATTTGGGGTGGGGTGAGAGTGCCACCCCCCCTTTCCAACAAAAACATCCCGGGTCGTTTAGTGTACCACCCCCACCCCCACATGTTTCTTTTTTTTATTTTCGTTTTGCCCCTTTGCTAGGGGCAGATGAGCACATTAGTGTACCCTTCTGACCTAAGGGTGGATAGAATGTACTTCCCTATGCTTTGGGGCTGGAGGGGGAGAGGGGCGCTAAGCGGCCCCCTCAACCCCACTTCAAAAACAGATCCCTGGCGGTTTAGTGGCCTTCCAGGGTGTGGATCGAGCAGTCCACGCTTAGCAATGCTTCAAGGAAGGTGTTGTTGGAAAGGGGAGAGTCTCCCCTTTCCAACGACACCTCCCTTGATCGCAACGGCACAATAATGCTGGAGATCGAGGGACAAGAAGGTGGGCACTCACCCTCTCTTTCACTGCGGCAGCCGAAAATGGCTGCCGCAGTGAAATTTACTTTCAGTTTCTTGTCAGCATGCATTACGCACGCTGATGTGAAACTGAAGGAAATCCGAGCCCCGGCCCGTGAGGAGGCACCTCCTCCTCACATAGCTCGGGGGTTGGATTTTAGTTTTGTGTGATCAGTGCTTTGCAGCGATCGCACAAACACCAGTGCCAAAAAGGACGAGCTCTCTAGTCCTTGGCACTGCAAAAGTAATGCTAAGGATGAGATAGCTCGTTAAGCCTCCTTCCTCACTGCCACCGTGGTTCTTCATTAAAAACATCTGGGAATTGAGACAACAGATCTTCAAATGTATGCTATTGTGCTACAGGGAGGTCTGATGGCATTAAATTGTGTCTCTCCCCTTTGTTGGGACCATCACCACCAAAGAAGACTCTACCGGGTCCTCCTACCACTCTTTCAAGATGGTAATATGGTAGATCTGGAACTTAAGTCTTCTATCCAGTTGGAATACACTAGAATTGCAGGGGCCAGTCTGTTTGCACTGTCCATGCCATTGAGAAGCATCTTATTTTGGGACCTAGGGAGAAGTACCAAGACCTTCTGTCTGATAGAAAAAGAGCAAGTAACTGGGCCTCATTACACGGTAGGCAGTAGCCATGGCGCTATTAGCGCCATGGCTATGCCCTTACCGCATTCCGGGTCCGTGTTCCCAGAATAGGGACTTACCCGGTCATTCTGACCTTGGAGGACCCAGTAAGTCCCCATTCCGGGAACCATTCCCCATTCCCATTTGAGACCCCATAGGGCTCAATGGGAATGGGGATGGAGCTAATAACGGTACGGCTATTCGCGGTACCGTTATTAGCTCTGAGGTCCCATAACGGGTCGCGTCCTTAACATCTGGTCAGACCAGGCGTTAAGGACGGGACCCACTAAGGGACCTCGTAGTAGGGGTGTAAGGGATTACCGGCGCCAGTGCCCTTACTGGTGCCGGTAATCCCTTACCGCCTACCGTGTAATGAGGCCCACTGTCTTTGGGTCATACAACCCCTTTTGATGTTCTTTGGTTTTACTTAGGTGGGAATGTATTAGATCTCTGGCAATTCTCATGTTCTCTCTGATTCGGTTGACGGTCTGGGATAAAGGTAGAGGAGCTTCCTCCCTCTCTTCCCAGGTCTCTCTGAGCATATCTAGAACATCTCTGGGTTCATGTCCATATAAAACTTCAGAAGGTGAAAAGCCCAGAGATGCCTGGGGAGTCTTTCTAACAGCAAAGAGAACCCAATGAATCATTACATCCCAGTCCCTTCCATCAGTTTCTTCAAGTTTCCTAAGAACCATTTTGAGGGTCTTATTAAAACACTCCATGAGTCTGTCTGTTTGGGGGATGTTACACTCTCGTATGGTGTGTTTTAATTTGAAGTATATCTTTCACTTCGGGCCATCATCTTACTCATAAAGTTGGTTCCCTGGTTGGAGATAATTTCTTTGGGGGGAACCGCATGCGTGATAGGAAAGGAACAAGGTGTTTTAGAATTCGCTGGGTTGAGCTGTTTCGCATTGGGAATGCTTCGGGTTAGCGGGTTGGATTATCTAGAATGACCAATATATATTTATTTCCAAGTTGGGATGTTTTGTGGGGACCCACAATATCTACCCCTATATGGGAAAAGGGTATATCTATGATGGGTAAGGGATGAAGGTGAGCTTTGGCAGGACGTTTTTGGGGCATTTTCTGGCATAGTGCACACGTTGCCACAAAATTCTTTATTTTGGCAAAGATTCTGGGGCAGTAGAATCTGCTCACTACTTGTGCCTTGGTCTTAGCTGCCCCAAAGTGCCCGAGGTAAGGTGTGCATGTGTCATTTCTAAGACTATTCTACGATGGATTTTTGGAAGCACTATTTATGAGTGTCTAACACCTTCCGGGGTGGTGTCTCCCCTAAACATTAACTCCCATTTGATAAAAAAGAAGGACTCTCTCCTTTCACCCTTCTTCCTCTAGTGCTACCTTTTGGGAGGCCTCGCTCAAGATGGGATAAATGTTTTGAGCAAATGCAAGGTCTGGCATGATCTCAATTTCCTCATCCTCTACTCGGGGGTGGGTGTTGCTGTTTTGGGTTCCTCCCTTACGTCTGCCACTCCAGAACCTTTCTCACCTCTATCGGCTTGGTCTTGTTCCTGGACTTCTAGTAGATACGGGAATAATGCTTTTTCTAATATCCCTTGCACAATTGTATCTCCTATCCCAATGTGGTAGTGTTATTTTTTCATTGTTTTGTAGGAGGAACTTCACATCTCCCCTATAATTGGGGTTCACCACCCCAGCTAAGACATATTTTCAAGCTAACCCTGACTTGGAGGCCAACCGAACATAAGTTTCCTTTGCGGCTGCTAGGACTAGACAGGTAGATATAATTTGCAGTTCCCCAGGGTTTATGATCCGATCTTGGTTGCTGGATAAATCATGCTCAATGGATTCTGAGGTTGCCACTAAGAGGTGGGGGCCCTATCACAAAGTTTAGTACATTTTAGGGTTCCTCGGTCTGGATCAGCTACGTCAGATCTCACTTCTGACACCATATATAAGGGTGCAGAAGTACAAGCCTGACATAGAGGTGGCATATTGGTTGGTATAGATTTTTATTTCAAATAATAAAAGAGAAAGAAAAGCCTATCTTGACCTACTTTCTATGAGGGGTTGCCCTACCACAACAAAAGGGCTGAGTCAGGATGTCTGTAAAGTAAATGTCCACCGCCCTGTGTCTAACCCTATTTCCGTCCCTTACACTTACAAACTAACACATTAAAACTTGATGTCTCATTAATCCAGAAGGAAGTCCCTCTCATTCTGGATGTAGACTCCAAGGCACAGTTCTTTGTGAAATGAATATGCTGTTAACTGTTCGCTGTTTGAATGTTCAGCACACATAAAAGAAAACACAATTCCTCACTTTCCTAGGGAAAAACTCTTCCTCAGTTCTTGCTTCCCCTTGTGGACAAAACATAGGTCTCCCCTCTCCTAGTGGAAACCTCTCGAACAAAACACCACTTGAAAACCATACACAGTTCTCCAATCTTCTGGAGGGAATGTCTTCCTTTGCTTGTGAATCCAAATTGAAACTTCTCAGTCTTTTATCAGACCTTGTTGCCTAACCTGGCAGACCAGACCGTAGACTTTCCCAATGGTGTTCCAAGTCAGGTTCACTAATCTGTCTGACTTGGTTTCATAGTTTTTAAGTTCCATATAGATATTTTCCCTTCAACTGCTTTCCCAATTTTATCCTTGTCTGCTTTCTCATGCTATCTCTGACTGTTTCTGGGTTCCAGCTCACTAGTTATGCGTGTCTCTGACTTGAGGTGGGTATTCAACCCTTAGAGAGTTTGTTGATGCTCTTTGCTTATTTCCTTTTGGGGTTCTAGACCCTGTTGTACATCGGCAGGGCTCCCCCACTTTCATATGGGTCCGGAACCTATTTATATGCTTCTGTGGGACACCTGTCCTTGTTTTACCTAGTGTCCACTTGGACAGACCTGGTGTACTCTCCTGCCAAGTACTATCCCATCCTGCTATCCCCTTGCACCCTTTGGGATATGGTTATCAGGTTTAGAATGTTTGTTTAAAAAGGTTGTATCAGGTTACACGATTCCTCTTCTATTCCCTTGGACATTCCGGGGTTATAATTTTGTGATTTACAAAGTTTTTATCAAGTTGTAAAATGGTATTCTCTTGGGCTTTTCTTGATGTGTTTACAATGCTTCTCAGTGTTTCAAGCTCCCTCAATACCCCAACAACTGGTCCGACTATTTCCCTACCTTTGGAAAGTCGTGGCACAGTCTTCGTTATCTTCAGGAGTTGGAGCGGAGCTTCTCTGCTGCTGGCACACTCAGCTTTCTCTCCCACATGGCTCTGCAGCTCCGGACTGTTCCTTGCATCTCCGACTGCTCACGCCTTTGTTCTTGGATGGGCTTGACCTGTCTGGCCTCCTTCCTCACTGCCACCAGCCAGGTCCACCTCGCTGGGACCTCTCGGACCGTCACAAGTCTCTGTGCCACTGCCACCGAATGAGCGTCTCATCCCCTGCTCCTCCACGGCTGGTTCGACAGACCATTGTGTCCTTTTTTTCTTTTTTACGATTGTTGCTGCCTCTTGACAATGTTACCGTGTATTGGCTCTGTGGTGGGTTTTTGCCTCCTTGTTGCCTCTTCTTCATCTCAGTGGAATTTGGTATTAAGTTTGGGTAAGTCTCCCTCTTTCTCGTTCCACTATTACCAACAAGACTTTACTATAACATATAGTCGTATGGGGTACCAGAGGGGCCTTAGTGGGGGATAAGGAGAGTCGGGCACAAAAGAGTCAAGTGAATAACGCGTTTTCCCAGGGTGATCATCATTGGTCTCATGAAGGATCTACATCCCCATGAGATCCACCTGATGAGTACCACGCCCAAGGGGACTATCGGGTACCCGTCTCACCTCCCTGGTCTCATGGAAAGGGGCTCCCTCTTGGAAGCAATGACAGTACCCTGGGATTCGTCCCAGCCGTCTTTTGTTCCAAAAGACAATTTGTGGTCTGTTTTTTCCACGATACAGTGAATCCACATTGCTATTGAGAAGTGAACAGGTTTCAATTATGCCGCGCCTTGCTACCTACCAGTAAGGTATGTCTTGCTGTTAGAGATACTCGCGCTCCAAGGCTGTTCAGGAAGATGGTTAGGGATAGCCTTCAAAAGTCTCTAAGTGTGTCACGTTTTTTGGTCCTAGGAGATTTGTCACCATTGTTTATGAAGTTGCTAGTCGATTATCAGTGTGAATTAACTTAATGATACTGAAGCAAGATACAACAATACCGAAAGAACTGTTGCAAAGTCATAGTTGGCGATCTATTTTATGCCATGTGAAGCGCGACAACAGTGTAGCCATGATTAGCAATGGGTCATTATGTTGATGTCATGAAAAACTGCAAGATGTGTAAGTGCGTGAGCTATGAGATACGATCTATGCTACAGAGGTTGTAGTTGACTTTGCTACAGAGGTTGTAGTTGACTTTGAGTATAGGAAAGGTGTGTAGGAGATTGCACCAATCTGTTAAGTTTGGCTTTTAGCTGTGTAGGACACAGGGGATATGGGTTAAAATTGCAACTAATGAGGTTTTTACAATTCATGTGACTATGCCCCTGAAGTAGCTCTGACACCAACTTAAAGGAAAGAAACAGGTAGGGAGTGTTACACAAAGAGGGTTTTATCATGTTAGATTCTGACTACTTCTTTGACTGTGCATTTGTGCTTTTTTGTTTTTGTATGTGTTGAAGCATCATGTTGACATTTTGTATCAATTGTGCTAGTCTTGACGGCACATTGTATATGCATACCTGCTATTTTTAATTATTCATTGCATTATTGATAATAAATAAAATGTCACGTGTTTGCAACTAAGGATCTTGTAATATGTGAGTGTCTTTTTTTTGTGGGACCAATTTATTCAAAATTTTCAACAAACAAGTAAACACGCAATAACTTAAACATATATAACTAAAATCCCCTAAAATTACAATAATGTATAAACCCTACACCCACCCCCAATTCCAACCAACTACGATGTAATGTCCACACCCACGATCTAGGGGAAGGGAGAGAGGAAGAGAGGAAATGAAGAAAGAGAAAAAAAATAAAAAATAAAAATATATGTATGTCAGTGTAATGGCTAAAGAATGTTGATGATCTACAAGTTGAGAAGCAACAGAGTGAGACATTTTGTTTAGTAAGGTAGAACGTGTCCCACATCACGTCACGTCACGTCACGTCAGGTCACGTCAGGTCACGTCACATCACATCACATCACGTCACGTCATGTCACGTCACGTCACATCACATCACGTATTTAATGAGTGCAGTTTCTACCTTAAAGGGGTTCCACGTCACTGTTAACTGATGATTAGTGTTACATAACTCAAAGGTACTCAGAGTAGAGTTGTAGCATGGGGCAGAAACAGCTAAACCACTAGATTGAGGAAAGACTTATGAAAGGTGCAGTACATACCCTTGCTCACCACTCTCGTCGAGCTTGATCCATGAGGGCACTCATGGTGTGGGTCTACCTCGTCTTGCGCAACCACGGAAGCCCCAGAGTGGAAGATGGATTAGAGCTGGAAGAAAAATGAACGATTCCGAGAAGGGGCGGATGGACGAGGCCGACATGTACAGAGCAAAAGAGATATTAGCGAAACAGTGCCGTTGCTGGCATTGCAGGAAGCCGGAACATCGAGCCACCATAATGCTCTTCCCTGATTCTAAGATGCCGTCCGCTGAATTATGTCCGCTCCTACTATGGCCACCAACTCACAATCCCCAGATTTAGACGAAGAGATCTGGAAGGCTGAGCTTCCCGGGTATCGCCGCTAAAAACTGGCGCTCTCTACTGCTTGCACTAAGTCCAGATCAGTCCTACGGGTCTTCCAGGAAACATCAGAAGACTCTACTTTCCACACTGAGGGCAGTTTGATCTAAGTACTCCCTCAGTTGGCCACTGACTGGACAAAACTGGCTCCTTTGTAATGTTTGAGGCTTTATTTCATGTTGAAGCATAACCTGTTTTGCTTGACTACTCTGTATCCAGCGCCTTGATGACCTTGGGTTTACTGCGCTTAACAAATGTATAAATAAATAAATAAATAAACATAGACATATTGAGGAACACACAACACTGAGTTCCTCAATGAAGAGGCCGGATCATGTAGCCTATCAGAAACCCAAGACCCAGGACTAATGTGGACACACCAAGCAGAACAATAACTGGACGAATTGGAACCAACCACAAGGCACATACCACTGAGGGAATTATGAGAGCCCTCCAGCAAAGAGAGCCAAAGGAGGCGGCAAAACCAGCTGGCTAAGCCAAATAGCCCAAGCCTTGAGAAAGATTACATTTCTAGGAGAGAGTAGTGCAAGCTGGCAAGGCTAGAGGAGTGCAACCCAGAAGGTGGCAAGAGCCAAAGACTACTGGGAAGGAGTACAGTGGTTATTCTACCAGTGATAAAGCTTAGATCCTGATGGTAACCCCAAGACCACCAGAGTTAAGAAGGAGAGGCGCTTTCAGTCAGTACCCTGCTTGGCCAGGAGACCCCGAGAAGAATGGAGCCCGCATTGCCCTAAGGCCGGGATGGCAATCATTGCCATGGTGTAATACTGAAGCCCAACAAACACTTACGCGAAGGAGGGGTGGAATTCCTGCTGTTGCCCGAAGGAATGTTACTGGTTAGTTAATGGCCCAGGACTCACTCTATACGTCATGCACCCCTTAGAAGCTATTCGAATCGCGACAAAGAGATGTGGCAGCTCATTACTCACTCCAAAGACTCCGATACTTGTGCCCTGCTATGTTAGATCTAAATCCTTCTTGTTGTCCTGATCAACTATGCCTGCAAAGGAGAGTTGCTATGATCCCACCATGTGTCGGATTAGGTAACGAAACTCCATCTTTAGGGGTGGACAGATTGATACCCTCCTACATAGCCGATGGGATGGACTTAGAAGGAGATGGTGCAGTTTAGCAACTTTGCATAATAAACTTGATGGTCACTTGGGAGGAAATGTGGAGGACTATGTCCAGCCCTCCACTCTTCCCCCACGTAACAGAACGCTAAATAATACCAAAAAATTGACAATCCACACCCCTGCATCCAATTCTAATATCAAAATGAATATGGGTCTTCTTCACACACGTTCGATTGTGTGAAGCACGCAGCTGAAGTGGCAGACTTCATTGTTGAACGTTACTTGGATGTCATCTGTCTTAGTGAAACTTGCCTTCCAGCCACTACGAATCACTCTGCTATTCCTGCCACTCCAGCCGGTTATAACATCTTTAGATCTGATAGAACCTCAGGTCGAGGAGGAGACGTCGCCATAATTATCAAAGATGTTTTTAAAGCTTACATGTCGAATACTCCTGCATTGGATTATTGTGAATCCCTATTGATAAACATCACTATTGGTGATAACACTACTGGTAACATCTTTGGCATCTATGGGCCACCGTCTTGTACCAATGCTTTGCGCTCACTAACAGCTTTTTCAAACCTTCATCCCATACATTCATTCTTGGCGACCTGAACTTATGGGACCATGACGTCTCCGATCTTGTAGCCGTCTCATTGACGTCCTCTCTCAGAATTCACGGTTTTACTCAAATGGTTAATGCTGCTACTCACCAAAAGAGACGCACCCAAGATTGGGTTCATACCTTTAATCTTATCGTGTCCTCCCCTATTATAGAATTGTGCCCATGGTGGGACCATTCTATATCTTTTTCAACTTGGTCGCATCATGTAATAAGAAAAGGAGCATCCCCTTCCTACTATGGTATATACTACCAGAAATCTGTCCCAGTCTGCCTTTCACGCCTTTATTTCTAATTCGTTGAATGTCTGCACACCAACTAGTGATACTAACCCACTGGTAGAGCACATTATTCATGCCACCTCAGCAGCCATTGACACCTTTGCCCCTCTCCTATGGAAAAAAGAAAGTGGTAACCCTACTCATATCATATCACATTTACTGCTGACTTGTTAGACACTAGGAAACAGAAGAGGTCACTGGAAAGGATGTGGCGGAAAAATCCATGTTCTGATTCACAGACCAAGTATACAGCTGGTGCTCTGCGCTACAAAAAGTACTTGCTTGCCACTAAGAAATCTCGCTTCGAAACTAAAATTGCAAACGCCAAATCAGATAAAAAAGAACTTTTCAAACTCCTAAGGGAGCTTGAAGGCAAGCAAGGAGAGAACAACCAGATACAAGCCAGTGATTCCTGGTTTGTGGAACTACAAACAGGCTTTTTAAATAAAATAAGAAACCACCAATTTAAAATTTCCAAAAGAGAAGACTATTGTTATCTTCCAGTCGAGTATCACTCCCAACCTTTCTAACACGTTAGACAAACATTCTGATATTGCCTATTTTGAACTCTCTTTGACCTCTAAAGATGTAATTACTAAGATTGTTCTAGGACTTAAACCAACGTGTGTTTCAGATATCTGCCCTTCTGGTGTCATCCAAGACTCTATTCACATTCTGGTCCTCCTTCTGTCCAAAATGATAGACTCTTCGTCAACACATCTGTTATCCCTCCTTGCTTGAAGGACATTTGGTTTACACCTATTCTAAAAAAAAACTTACATCATGGAACACCAGAGGTTTTGTCCATCTTTTCCATGAAGGAAGCACCCATGACATCAAAAGCCTGTTTATTTGTCTCCAAGAAACTTGGCTAAGAAAGATGCCGTCCTGTGATGGATACACAACATATCTAAATGAGGCTGGTAAAAACCTCTTGGGACGCCCTTTCTTTGGCCTACTCGCCATGATAAAAAATTTGTCGGGATGGGATGTAATAAAAATTGAAAATCCGAACCTATTTGTTCAAGCTATCACCCCTGAATTGGCTACATGCAATCGGCAGGGAAATAAACACAAACAACATTTATTGTTGGTAAACACTTATTGGAATCCTGTAATGATTTCGGATGAGGACTATTTGACGTCAATAACTACACAAATAGATAGCTGTTATGTCTCTTTTGATGCACCATTCATACTAGTTTGTGGCGATTTAAATTTTTCTTGGTTTGACAAAATAAATGAACGTAATCTGAATGATATGCAAGTGATCCCAACTGAATGTTCTGATCGTGGCACGAAATGGGCTTATGAACTAGTATCTCGTAACTGTGTATTGCTGAATGGATGCACTAGAGGGGACATCCCAGCTGCTGCAACGTGGCAGCGGGCAGATTCAACCAAAACCCTAGATTACATCTGGGTATCTGAGAATTTGCACGCTCTAATCTCAGACCTACAAGTAAGAAAAGCATCCAACAGTGATCATAATCCACTGATCTTATCGTGGTATTTGGGTACAATAGCAATGCAACAAAGCTACACCACTCAATTAGATATTAACACCTCCCAAAACCGCCTAAGGATAAATAGTAGGCAGATTGATTCCATGACATCGGACTTCATTCAGGCATGTTCCACAAATTTATATGCAGAATACGCATCTCTCTTGACACAATACACTAACACAAACAAGAGAACGATAAGGGACCACATCCACCCTTTTAGTCCTGAACTAAGTAAAGCAAAGAAATTACTTGCAAGTGATGTGAAAAAACTAAAGTCTACTGGCGGAATAGATTTAACACTGCAATTATCCGGCAGACGCCAACGGTATCGAAACTGGTTGAAGTCCTTTAAAATTATTCGTAACCAAGAACAAGCAGAACTCATGTTGCGTCTCTTAATTCAAAAAGACAGCTCCAATATATGGAAGATAATAAATAGTGGCCACTTGATACAATCAAATTACCTAGCCAATGGTGTGAATGCAGCCACTTGGATAAAACACTATGACATTGTTTTCAATAGTAGTAGCGGTGATAACACTCCAAAGCCAAAAATAGGCGAGTGCAAATGGAATGTCAAGGAATCACTTGAAGATATAACAAAAGTGATTCAGAAGTTAAAGTCATCACGAGCCGCTGGCCGCGATGGTGTATCAGAGGTCATGCTCAAAACGAACAAAGAAAACTGGGCAAAGTTCATCAAGGTCCTATTCGATCAAATAGCCCAAACATCAAAAATCCCCGATACCTGGGCAAAAGCAATAATTGTCCCGGTGTTCAAAAAAGGAAACAGAGAAGATCCAGCAAATTATCGACCCATAGCGTTGTTAGACACTATGGGGAAGATCTTTGCTACATTCCTTCAAACGAAAATTGCTAGATGGGCCGAAACAAATGGGATCTACGACGTGAGACAAACTGGGTTCACCAAAGGGGTCGGCGTGGAACTTAATCTGCTATTACTAAACTTGGCAAAACTAGACGCTTTAAAACATAAAAAAAGGTTGTTCTTAGTGTTCATTGACCTAAAACAAGCTTTTGATTGCATAAACCGCAATCTTCTGTGGCAAAAACTAAAGACGTGGGGATGTCCAAATGACCTACTGGCCCCACTGATGGCATTACATGCCAAAACCAGTATTCGCGTGCGCCTAAATGCAGAAGGGGACTTAACCGACAAAATAGCAACTACAAAGGGGGTAAAGCAAGGTTGCCCTCCTGCAGCGTTGCTGTTCAAACTTTTCATTTTGGATTTGCCTGCAGCCCTTTCACTAACAAGGCGTTTTCCCCCGAAAATCAACGGCACACATGTAACGCATATAATTTATGCGGATGACATAGTGTTGCTTGACAGCACCGAAATAGGCCTACAAAGATCACTGGTAGCATTACAGTCCTACCTAACAGAAAACCACTTAATGATAAACGTGAACAAATCCCAGGTGACGGCCTTCGGAACTAACACTAATTCAAGAAAAGCGAGGTTCAACTGGAAAATTGACAAGGAGATATTGCTAAGAACTGATGCGATTCGATACCTGGGCATCTCATTCAATATATCAATTAGAGAATGGAGTTGGACAAATGAAATCATCTCGCGGATGCGAATGTTCGCATTACAAGGGCGCAAACTACATACAATCTATGGGAAGTTTTCGCTTCAGCCGGTGACGACTTCTTACTTGCAAAAAGTGACACCAGCTATTTGTTTCGGCAGTGAAACAGGGTGGAACATCAGCGCTTGTATTTGGGCTCAAGTAGAGGGCTGCTTTTGGCGTAAAGTTCTCCAGCTGCCCCAATGTGTCTCAATGGTGGCCTTGAGACACGAATTGGGCCTAGATTCCCTGCATTCAACAGTATTGTGGAAATCAATACTATTGCTAAGGAAAATGAGACTATTCCCACAGACAGAGGCAGACTTAATCTTGGCCAATAAGAATAATGATACATCCACCTCTCTGCTAGGCAGATGGGAAGAGAACCTATTAGGTATTCTGGAAGACACAAATATAAAAATGTCTCTAGTCCTACAGACACCAAAACTGGCAAAAATAAAATGTATGCAATCAAAGTGGATTAAGAATGCGGAAAGACGATCTGCGTTATCCTCTGGAATTGACCTTGGTCTGTGTGAACAAAAAAGAGGCACTTTACTGAAATATCTGGCTAAATTTCCATCAAGTTACCACCGAAATCAATTTTTACGGTTACGCCTCAACCTGCACAATACAAAGCTGCGCATGAAGAGAATAAAAGATCCCATGATTACGGATGAAAACTGCCGCTTTTGCAAGCAGAAACCGGAATCTATTAAACATCTAATAATAGAATGTTCACAGATTAATGACCAGCGCACCCTACACCTAAAAAGTTATGCCCCTAAAAACGGCAATATGGTGGAATGGTGGTCCTATTTGATCACGGGAAGAAACGTGCAGCTAACTTGTAACGTGATAAACTTTATGGATATGCTATTGACACAACCACCATAAACCTTGTCCTTCACTCTAAGAATGCTACCACAGATGGAAAGACCAGCCCACGTCTGCATAATTTTAGTGTAATGTAATTAAATGGAACACCACAAAAATGCGAAAAGTAAAAATATGTAATGATGTGGGTTGGGGAGCGGGAACGTGATTGACAAAAAGTTTGTTTTCTTTTACAAAACTAAAAGTCTATTAATAAAATAAAAAAATAAATAAAAAAAAACTTACACTGAACCTCAGTAATGTACTTATGGGACTCTAGATAAAGGTTTCTTCTAGCACTCTTTAAAGTCTACGAACAGGGCGTATTCTCTTATCGTGGCCTCACTCACGATTACTCTTTATATTATATTGCTCGGCCACACTCAAGTGAATATCTCCTTTCCCATATATATATATATATTTTACACTCTTACTCTTACGTTATATTTTATCCCACCTCCCTCCGTTGCTCTCCTTATTTGCTATACATCTATTCCTTTGCCAGACTTTTTAGTCGATTTACTCACCATTCGCATGTTTTCTTCTTCGGACCCTCGGGGTCACCACCTTCGTTACCGCCTCTTAGAGCTCCTTTTCGATCTGCTTCGCGTAGATGTGGGAGGGGTTCCTATAGAAACAACGGGTCCTGTCAACCGTCCTTGCAAGGAATTTCGGAATTAAACTATCCACTATCCACGGGGAGCTTCACGTCCTATCAGCCACCATCTATCTCCGTTACCAAGTGAGCTGGGTGATCTCTCAGACAGCCCGTTAAGATAAGTAGATATACCCTGGAGATAGATGGGGATGCAGATTTTACTCATACATCAATAATCAAGACAACTCAATGGTTTGGCAAAAGTGAGTCCGTTTTATTAACAAGTCTATAAAATGGGGAGAACAACGAACATCAGCAATCGCTCGATCTTCTCACTCTCAATACATTATAAAAAAACTGGGCTCTTATACCCAAAATTAGTCATCATGGCATTTTGACCTGCGTCAGGTGGGACAACTAAGCCCTTTCCTCAAAATGTCCACTATGAACGTCACTAAACGTACAACGTCCCATTGGTTACACAAACTATAGGTCCCTTAATTACGCGGTCCTCTACAATTGGTTAGGTTCTAACCCCATGTCATGATGCCTACCCCCGGAGCACCAGGCCAGGCCCAGCACCCCCGGAAGCAGGCATCAAGCCCTCGGGTAAAAGCCCAGCGGCCCCTTATAGGGGCTCTTTGGACTCAGTCCTGGTGCCTTTGGCGCCAGGCTCATGTTGGACATCAGTCCTGGCGCCATAGGCGCCAGGCTCATAAAGGGAGGTGTTTTGTGCACTTACCTGATGCAGACCATGCTGCACGCTTCAGGCCTCCCTGAGACCTGAAAGGGACTATTTTTTCATAGGGACTATTTTTTCACTCGGGCGTGGCCAGGGAAGGATACATACCTAGTTGGGGAAGGATACACACCTGGGACTTCTTTGGAGGCTATTTAAGCCACGCCCAGACAGCAGCTCATGCTTCGCGTTGTTCTGCTTCCTGCAGCTTAACGCTCACCGTGTCTGCTCCTGCTCCTGGACTCCAGCCACGCCCGCCACGAACCTGGAAGACCTGCAAGGAAGGAAGAGAAGAGAAATGTGAAAACCAAGGACTATTTCAAACTTCTTACCTGCATCCGGAATCTTCTCGCCAGCATCCCTGAAGAAAGACTTCCATTTAATAGCATCAGACGCCACATCTCTGCACCTAGGGGAGAGAGGAAGAAACAAAAGGTGAGCAGAAGGAACACAGAAGGAAAGCCTGATTAACAGCCAAGTATTGGACAATTAAAGATGCTGAAAGCATATACGAAATGAAGCAACTGAGTCTCCAGAGGCCAAAAATAGTAATAGCACCCAGTATAATTGAATCAAATAGCACTAAATAAAAGGATAACATTGACAAATCATGGTCCCCTCACACATGGTGCAAGAACCAAAACAATGCCTATTCATAACGCTGCAGGCAAAGATAGGAATGTACCTTAACTCCCTCTAAAGTACCGGAGAAGAGAACAGTCAGGGAGTTCAACTACAAAGAAGAAGCTTTGGCTTAGGGCCTAACTGGTGAGAGATGGCAGGCTAATTGGCCAAGTGGGCAGTTGTCTGGTGTTTTTCTCCGCACCTAGGTTTCGTTGCTTACGTGCTGCTAACAAGCCCAATGTCCAATGTCGGAAGAGAGTGCCAACCAATCAAGATGGCCTATGGTCCAAGGTGGACCATACACTGGTGCAGAAGCTAAGCAGCCACTGTTATTCTAATATTATCTGTATTCTAAATAGAGGTAGTTTGAGGCGTTCCTATTTTATAAGGGGCAGCCAATAATGTTACTAACACCTAAATAAGCTATAGGTAAATATGTTCCCTTAACCAATCTCTCTGTCTGGTAGCCTCTATCTATATCTGCCTGCCTCTACTCTCCGCCCTCTGCAACTTATCCAGAACAGGACTGCGAGACTTGTCCTTGGCCTCAAGCCAAGGGATCGTACCTCTCCAGGACTGAAATCTCTGCACTGGCTCCCAGTGGCTGTGAGGATTAGGTTCAAAACCCTCTGCATTGTCCACAAGGCCTTCTGGGGCCTGGGGCCACAATACCTTCAACTCTCTCTTGCAAATATCTTCCCTCTCGAGCACTTCGCTCATCCACCTCCAACTCCTTCACGGTCAGTCGCTTCTCCAAGCAACGAGTTGGTGGTAGATCTCTCTCTTCTGCAGGGGCCTCCCTCTGGAACAGCCTTCCTGCCTCCCTGAAACTTGAGGCGTACCATCTCTGGTTCCGGAAGCACTTCAAAACCTTCCTCTTTGCTTCTGCTTGCTCTCCCCCACTCCCCTGCTGAATTCCTGACAGAAACTGCACCACCCTTTCTGATCTCGTGCCCAGGCCCTGCCAGTTGCTCACCTGCACTGCATCCCAGGCAACCCCTGCACCCGGGGGACCATTTTCTGTATCCCTACAGTCCCCCTACCAGCACTTATGTCTGCACTTACTTTGCACTTGCCACCAGCTGGCCGCTTTTATTTATCTTATTTATTATACTATCCCATGTACTGCACTTTCCCCTCTCCCTTCCCCCACGCACTTTTCCCTTTCCCCCTTCCCATGCACTTGCACGATCTAAATGACAATTGGCCTAGTAGGATCGCTGTCTTTCTTCCCTTTATTCCCCCTTCCTTGCCTCGTCGTGCCTTGAAACACTTGTGAATAGGCGCATTATAAATGCCATATCATATCATATCATATCATATCATATCATATCATATCATATCATAGGTTTGTACTATTTGCCACATAGGGTGACATCATAGCAGACGTATAGTGAGGTACAAAGCCTTTGTGCAACTGAAATGTATTTGATAGTGTTTGAGCTACAACTTGTTATACTTGCCAGATTTCCCAACTTTATTGAACTGATAAGATTTGTGGGGTGAAATATAGCCGCTGGATGCCACGAAATAAAGAGGCCAGAGTCATTTGTGTATGCTCACCGAAATATAAGGCCAGCACAGAAGTGATGCCAGACCTGGGGCCTATGGAACTAAAACGTGTGCAAAAATCAAAGGAAAGAAATTGGGCCTGACTCTAAAAAGTGAAAAGATGTGCGCAATGCATGTCAGGAAGGAAAAGGAATACATGTGAGACAGTAGTGCGCACAGTATCTTCAATAGAATACAAGTGTAGAGGAGGTCACAGATATGGCCTGCACTCCAGCCACCCATTTTGAAATACCAGGAACATACTCGCCGAGATATGTGATATATGAGGAGCAAATAAACCAACAGAGAGCCACACTGGGGCTCTGCCCAGTGCCCATCCCAAGAGAAATACCTGTTGAAATGCCAATAACCAGACAACCATTGGCAGCACGGTGCCCATTGAGACAACCGTACCTACAGCTGACACGACATGATGACTACGGTCAGACTGTCCCAGAAGAGACCCAAAGGGCCTTAATCGAAGGCAAATGGTGATGTCACGAGGGCCCGGACAGACGTACAGATGAACGAACAACAACAAAAGATGACACACTATGGCGAAACACCATGGATAAAGATATCACAGACATAGAAGAAGAGACGATGTCGAAATATAAAGAAACGTAACCATAAAGCAGGATGAAAGTATGCAACCAGCTAACGCCTGTACATAGACTTGTAATGCAAGAAGCTAAGAAAACAGTACCGCTTGCTATGTTTAGTAGAAGAATAGAGCGGCAAGTGCCAAGCATATATATATATAACTACCTCAATGAAGCACATTATATAAGTTCAGGCCACTTTACATAAAAGCAGAATTAAGCCCAGGATGGTAGGGGCCTAACAGGCCAGGATTCATATACCAGCACAAAGCCAGATGGAAAAGCGGAATCGAAACTCAGCAAGAAGCAGCTCATGCCTAGGAATAAGAGGTCAACCCAAGGAAGGGAGGAGAGCGGCAACTCCGAAGAATCGAAAATTAAGAGCATAGCAGCCTGCCAGTGAAGGTCGAGATAAGGAGGCCCAGGCAGGTGGCGAGGCCGAAGAGAGAATCAAATACACAAATAGATGGAAAATGAAGCAGCTTCACAGTGTACTGACACGTGACCAGCCAAGTGCAAAGAGGTACCAACGTCTGATGTCACCCAAAACCAGAGGATGCCATAACTTTCCCTGATAAGAAGCTACAGTTTCGAGGCCATCCTCAGCCAACTAATTGACGCATAGCTCTAAAGTACTGATTGATGGAAGGGAGTCAGGGTGAATCTTGGGGCATGCCGCATCTGGGTGAACATTCTGCATGCTGCTAATTAAAGTGGAGATTTATGCCTAGGGGTGTAACTGACCCAATCACAATGGACCAAGTAATCTAGGATCCTATAGTTAGTAGAACCAATGAGACGTCGTACTTGTAGTGACGTCTAGCACGAGTGATGTAGAGGGATGGGCGTAGACGCCCGCCCAATAAGAATTATCCAATTCTCACACTCGGTTACCATATACAGATATAGTACCTATACTTAAGTTACCTGTTCCAACCAATAGACTTGCATGACAAACTTTCGAGTGTTACACATCAATGATGAGGACTTTTGCCTATAAAAATTGCTGTTTGAATGAAGATTGTGGAAGTTGTAGCGAGACGGGCGATCACATCACTGATGATTTCCTAATGTTCCCCCGTTTTTTGTACTTGTCATTAAACCGACTTCCCTTTGCCAAACCATTGAGTTGTCCTTATTGATTGGTGTTGGAGTAAGAGAATCCCGCACCCCATCCGCCTCAAGGTGCAGCTATCTCGTCTTAAAGTACTCGAGGGTGAGCTATGATCCCATGGGCCCGTCAGAGGTCACTCCGCCCTCTTGTACACTTGGTAGCAGAGGATGGTTTTGACCATCGATTATTGATTATTGATTAAAATAAGACATCTATTGACCGTCGACACGAAGTAACTCTAGGTCTTTGGCAATATCACGAGTCCTTCGCCATTTGGCCGAGCAGACTGTGAAACTTCCGGTGGACAATGATAGTGTAAAACTATCCAAAATCTTCACAGGGTCTGAAGGAACCCGTTTTATAAACATAAACCCTTTCATTCCTACGGGCAACGGAACAGGCGTAAGACTAAAGAAGGCGGTAACAGAGGTGGTGAGCCGGAGGATCCAGAGAGGAATGATGTGAGTGGTGAGCGAAACAAAAAATGTAATGCTTTGGCAAATGTCTTAGGCATTAGAACAAGTAAGGGAACAGGTAACGGAGGGAGGTGGAAAAAAATAGTCAGAAGTAGAGAAGACTATATATATATATATATATATATATAAGGGGATAATGACTCGAGAATAATTGAGATATTAAAGAATACCAGGGTGGACACCTGAGATAGTAAATGCTGACATTGGGAGCCGGGAAGTGGATACATGAGTTAGAAAAAATGACAGGGGGTATTACGTTAGCTATAGGGGACATAAAAGGTCTCCTGTTCGCCATACTTGGTGAGAGAGCAGACGATGTGTGGACATGGGCAGGGTACCCTGGGGTAACCATAATTATCACTGCTCACGATGGAACACCATTTAATAATTGCAGAGCAGCAGTATGGAAAGCGCTGCGAGTGCTTTACTCGGACACTTCTGATATGGGAGCTATAATGACTTGCAAAATAAAGCAATCAGAAGATCCGTTGATTTATATCCAGAATTTCCAAGACACATGGGTGCTCGAAACGCATGAATCTTGGATGAAATCTATACCAGTGTTTAACCACATATTATGCCAAGGGTTGCCAGAACCAGTGCAGAAACAGCTCAAGAAATTGGTAGGAGTTGAGGCTAAACCTTGGGCAGAAATACAGTTGACTATTGCACATTACTGTAGATTGTTGCAAGAAAAGAATCGAAAAAAGGAGGCAACTCGAAAGGGTGAGGAAGCGAAGCTGGTGCAAAAGAAATGATCAAAGTATGCTCTCGAAGGAGCCATGCTGACTAGCCCAGCTGAACAGAACATACAACAGGTGGCTAACCCACAGCAGAACAACCAGGGTAACGTAGGACTGTACCCGAGGGGAAGGGGATTTAGAGGAAGAGGATGGCAAAGTAATCAAGGAGGTTTCCAGAGTAATCACAGAGGTTTTTAAAGCGTGCAAATGGGCAACCCATATATGTCAAACGGACAAATAATCCGACCACCACCAGTATGTTGGCTGTGTGGGATGACGGGTATTTGGCGCGCATGTGCAGAAGTCAAGACGTGTGGCAGAATAGCCAAGGAATGGGAGCAGACACAGCAAATCCACCTGCGATCTCACAACAGGGCAATACGCAAAACCACACAGTGCAGCAACAAGCACCAGGCGTGCAGCAGAGTGTGCAGCAAGGGGTTCAATCCCCAAACATGGGGAATTTGCCTCAAAGGCAATTTCAACAGGCACCACCTCAATCGTCTCAGGGCACAAACTCCGGAAGGGAGGCAGCCCAGGGAGTGGAGGGAATCCACAAGTGTACAGTGGGCCGAACCTATATATGAACTAGGACAGCTCGATGGGAACCCTGATGTGCTCTATCCTATCAGTGACACCACACCCTAATAGGGAGCCTAGGGGGAATGTCATCATAGGTGGTAAAGAATATTCCTTCTTAGTTGACATGGGTGCAACACGCTCGTGCATACGTGAAGGCAAGTTTTCCTTGTCCGGCGAGGCCATAGATACTCAGAGTTTTACAGGAGCTCACAGTCGAGTTCCCTTTACAGACGCACTCCCAGTCTCCGTAGGAGAGTGCGAAATGAATGTACCTTTATTGTATTCACGCCAGACCCTAGTAAACATTTTGGGTCGAGACTTAATGACAAAGTTGAACATGACAATCTCGTTTACGGAGGAGGGCATAGTATGCTCCACTCCAGGAATGCATTATTCAAACATGTGCGAAATGATCAGGGCATACTCAGGGCACATAGCTATGAGAGCTATACCATTAGCGTGTGCTCATGGCAGGATTGCCTGGCCTTACAGATAGGACCATGAGAACCCCCGGTGAATTTTTATTCAGACCAAGAATACCGATGCATGAAGAGGAGGGACAAGTATTTCCCTTGATGATACATACCGCAGCTGTGCGAGGGAAAATAGCATTGGTTGAAGGCTACGATGATGAAGGCAGACAATGGGGCGCAATCATCGCCATTTAAGAAGGGTGTTGAGTGACTGACGTCACCGATAACGATCTGTTTGAATAACAAACTGACCTAGAAGAGACATGAGTGGAAGTGAGTCTCATATTTTGGGTAAAAATGATCAAAAGAGAAGTGCCCAGAGAATGATGTTGGCACTGGTACGTCCGGAATACTTTGATGACAACATGGCCCAGGTGCCTGTCTCAGTATGGACTACAGGACCATATGGCGAAGGCCTCCTGAAGGGAGTGGGGGAAGTGAAAATTAAACTGAAACCAGGAGCAATTTTACCGAGAGCACGACAATAGCCCATGTCCAGAGAGGCAGATGAGGGAATCGCGAAGACAATTTCCACCATGATGTACCAGGGCATCCTGGTGACGTCAGAGTCACTATGTAATACAGTAATTTATCCTGTCAAGAAATCAAAGAGAGGTTCTTGGCATTTAATTCAAGATTTAAGAGCATTAAACAATATTGTTGAAGCCGAGTTCCCTCTAGTCCATAATCCATCTACAATCTTATGTAATATACCCATCGAGGCAAAATATTTTACGGTGATTGACTTGAAAAATGCCTTTTTCTCAATCCCGTTGCACCGTGACTCTCAAGATCTGACATCATTCACTTTCAGACAAATGCATCTGAAAAGCACACAGGGATACTGTGAGTCCCCGTCCATTTTCAATAGAGTACTACATATGGACCTAAGCAACATTGCATTAGAAAGTGTTGTCTTGCAATATGTGAACAACATCTTGATCTGCAGCTCCACGGAAGAACAATGCAGACGCGATTCTATTTGACTATACTGGCTGAGAAAGGTTATAAGGTTGACAAGGATACGTTGCAGTATTGTCAACAAGAGGTGCTATACATAGGCCAGCTGATCTCACATGAAGGCAAGAAGGTGACCCCAGAAAGGGCTGAAGCCATATTGAGCATGGCTAAGCCACACATGATAAAGCAAATGCAGAGCTTTCTAGGCCTATGTAACTATGTTAGAGCATGGGTCTTCGATTACAGCTCATACACCACGCCTTTGCTTCGGGTTCTAAAGAAAGCCCAGGTGACAAAGGAAAAGATTGAATGGTCTGAGGCAATGGAAAAAGGGTTTGCTGAACTCAAGAGAGCGATTTGTACAGCTCCAGTTCTCAGAATTCCTAATTATGCAGAGGAATTCTACCTGTTTTCACACAGAGATGGCAACGTTATGACGGCAGTGCTCGCTCCAAAAATGTCTTTGGGTTACAAGCCCCTGGCATATTACAGTGGGATCCTGGACCCAGTAATGAGAGGCCACTTCCCATGCGAACAGAGTTTAGCTGCCGTAGCGTTCGCCATAGAAAAGGCAACCACTATTGTGATGGGATGTTTCATGACGTTATACGTCGAACATTCACTGTTCGCTATTTTAGAGAAACCTAAAGGCACGTTGATGTCTCAGGGAGCCTCTGAATATGAAGTGATCATATCAAATGCATCGATCAAAATAGTTCTATGTAAAAGAGTGAACCCAGCTACATTCATAGCAGAGCGATTCACTGAAGGAGAGCCAATACATGACTGTGCAAACTATGAAGAATTCTATGATGAAATCCCCAGGGTGAGAGAAGATGCCCTGGCGGGAGGAGAGATCATTTTCATCCACGGCTCTTCGAGAATCGACCAAGAAGATGGACAAAGATATACAGGCATTGCCGTAATGAAACACATAGCAAACGGAGAATTCCGGGTACTCGTCAGTGCATTAATACCCTCTCATTATTCAGTGCAGACTGCAGAACTATTGGCATTGATACTCGCCATAGAGAATCATGCAGACCAGGAAGTAACGGTGTACCGTGACTCCGCCTATGTGACGCCCATAGAGCATGCAGGACTAGCATGCTGGAAAAGGAGGGGCTACCTCCGAGTGGACGGCACACCAGTGCAGCATGCAGCCTTATTGGACAGGCTGTTTAAGGCACTACAGCTCCCAGTGTGCATAGCAGTCGTGAAATGCGCCGCCCACACCAAAGGGACAGATTTTGTGTCACGCGGAAACCACGCAGCAGACACGGAAGCTAAGCGAATGGCATCCAAAAGTGAGACGACCATGGAAGTGGAAGAGGCATGTACACATGAGAGAATGATGGTGGCACGAACCACACCTGAAGCTTATAGCGATATGGGGCAGACACAACTAATGGAGCTTCAAGGGGAGGCACCGCAGGATGAGAAGAACCTGTGGAAACGTCGAGGGTGTTCCTTAAACCCCGCTGACGGATTGTGGCAGCAAGACCGCACTGGTAAACCAGTAATGCCTGTAGCCCTACTAAAAATAGCATTGGAGCAATTGCATTACCCACTACACGTCAAAAGAAAATTTAGCAGCAAAGCCCGCGGAAGACTGGTTTATACTGAATTTAGCTGAGCATGTTGCATTCTTTATGGTGAACTGCATAATCTGCCAGCAATTCACTGCTGGGCACACATTAAAAGTAGTGAGAGGAGTCATCCCCGGCCAAATGGGCCTTTTCAGCACCTACATATCGACTATGTCGACATGATTCAAGTGTGCAAGAGGTACAGATACTTAATTGTAGTGGTGTGTGCATTCTCTAGATGGATAGAAGCAGGTCCATGTACACTCCCAGACTCTACCTGTGTGGCCAAATTCCTAGTGAGGGAGGTGTTACCTAGGTGGGGGTGTGTGAAGTAATGAGAACAGATAATTGGGCTCATTTTGTAAATTCAGTCTTTCAGCAGATTTGCTTGTTGCTTGGTATAAAGCACAAGTTCTCATCAGCGTATCATCCGGAAGGTAATGGTATCTGTCAGAGGCTCAACGGCTTGTTAAAAGAAAGGATAGCCAAGTTGAAGCTTATTCTAAAGAGGGGATGGTTGCACTGCCTTCCACTGGCATTGTATGCTCTTCAGAACCAACCAGGCTCCGACCATTATCTTACGCTGCACGAGATAGTCACAGGAAGGCGAATGAATATTCCCCTAACCCTTCGAGAGAGCGCTAGATGTGATTCCCAGCCAACCCGAGAGGTCCTGGGATCCGAATTACAAGAATATCTGAACTGCATGACATCGAGTCTTACTGTAATTTCAGACCAACTGCAGCGACGACGAAAAGGGTGCAGCACAGCACAAAACTCAGCAGGAGACGTTACAACAGACCCAGCTCAAGGTCTATGTGTTCCACTCGCCTTTCCTGGAGATGTGGTGTTAGTAAGAAATAACACGAGGAAGAGGTGGGACGAGCCAAGTTTCAATGGCCCTTTCATCGTAGAGGACTGCACTCCTTTAGCTGTAAAACTGCAAGGCAGGAGAGCATGGATTTTTCTCAATGACATAAGCCTTATATCGGAGAAGGTCCTCTAGCTGCACCCCACCGTGAAGAAACTACAGACAACGGGGAACAACCTATGCATGTGCAGACGAGATCCATGATGAGGAAGATGGACGCATGAGCAGCAAAGCCAAAACAAAGAACTCGAGCAAATTGTGGCTTAAATTGGACATTTCCTCTAAGCAAAAAGGGGGATAAGGACATAAAATGGACACTCTGTGCATCCTAGTTGCAGGGTGAAGAAGAGAATTGCACATTTAAGCCACAACACGTTTTTTGACACGAACTTGTGAATTAACCCACACTCCAGCAGTGTTGGGAAACAAGACTCTAACAGACATTGATCAAGGACTTTTACCTTAAGAGCTAAACACAGTATCCTGAATCATCAAATATCAAGACTTTGTTTGGAAGCATTTATGGTGTCCCCCAGCAGAAACATCACAGAGGACGTACTCACCTACTTCCAGTTAGTGTTGGTATCATATCTGTCACTGGTAGGGAGGGTTACCAGTGTCACAGACTTTATCCAAGATCCTGCCAACAGGAAAGTAATCTGGCAACTGCTTACCGTCATTGCGGAAACCTTCCCTGAGTTACCCGAATACAATGATAAGGACACAAATGCTTCCACCGTAAGCAATTATAGATGAACTCGTCAATACGCTTTTCTTTCGCATCATAGAAGAGTGCCAAGCTATTGTGGGACACTCTCACGTTTATTCGCGATCCAGCAAACTCTGAACTCTGAACTCTTGAGCTAGCTGTGGACCAAGCTAAGTTATCTGGTCGCAATACACGCGTCAGGAAAGTGCAAGCATTTTTCACGTCTAGGGAAGAGCCTATAATCCTGAACCCAGCAAGGCAGGACAAATGTCCCTGTCACCTGAGGACAGCCGACTGGCGCACAACGTCCTCTTTCGCCTAGCAACTGACTTTCCAGAAATGGTGGGGAGACCTGTCAAGGTTGACGTCCTCACCTTCATCAGAGATCCAGCTAACGTCGCACAGATGGGAACGTTCCTCCATGGCATCATGCTGCAAGTGGAGCTGTCCAACTTTCAGAGAGATCACATGAGAGATTCCAGTGAAACCTTCCGCGAGGGACAGATCGAGGAAGCCGAGGCAAGCACTTCATCTTTCCACTGAGGGACAGATTCAGGGAACAGAGACAAGAACTTCACCTTTATTTGTTTTAATTGCCATTTTTTCCATTTCTTCACATTGAACAGTGTCCTCAGGACTGAAGCAGATTCGGGGGGTGGCGGGGAACTCACTTACTTTTAATATACACAGTAAAAGTGACTTATCGAAGTGTTAGTCTAATCTATTTTTCCATAGTCTAGCAAGGACACTGCATCCTGTATCAAGAGACAATCGTCACCCGCAAGAGGGGGGACACTTGTAAAGCACCAGATACTCTATGATACAAACTGTTCGAGAGCAAGTGAATTGGGGGAAAAGAATAAACATTGACATCTAGTTATGAGCGGGATGGGGGCCCAGAACAGTAACCCGGTCTTCCCACAAGCAGAGGGGCACCCTGGCTTCTCTGGAAGGAAATGCTGCCGCCTCACGTACTGTACCATCATGTATTTATGCATTGTGTTTATCATTATTTTGCTGTCATTAACGATCAGAGCTGCATTTTTTCTTGGTGCACGAAGCGTTCCAACTTCAGTGCACCCACCTGATGATGTACGCATGAGTCCCTCAAAAGCACCCAGACCCTATATAGTTATTCCACTCCCAAGAAAATCTGATGGCAAAGTAAATGAACTGAAAATGAATGTGATTAACAGTGACAGATACACACTTGAGGTAACGAATGAAAAGAAGAGCTGGAGACAGGCTCAGCACGGAATGAATGAAAACATAGCACTGACAAATACACGCACCCACACACTGAATGCACATGAACCAGGGAATGTGTCAATGGCCACAGGACTTCAAGCAAAGGCAATCGAGAGCACGAGACTGCCTACCGAACAACCAGCCCCAGAAAATAATGAGAGAAACCAAGAAGAATCAAGAGAAAAGCCAACGAAAGAAGACTTAGCAAAAGCCCTTAAAAAGACAGAAGCGGCTGTAGGAGAATTCACTGCAAAGACACAAATGTTAATAGATCATTTCTTCCCGTTTATAGCTAGAGCGTAGAAATGGCATGAGGAACTGAAAAGTAAAACCGCAGAGACTGTACTGACAATCACACAAGTTCCAACACAAGGAACAAGTACCAGGCCCACAATGCAGCCATACACGAGGCCGGTGACAGGCTGGTGGCTAATAAAGGCACTTCTAGAGGGCAAGAAAAGAATGCAAGAAGAGAAGGAGAGAATTGCAAAACCTCAACCTACCACATTGATGCAGATAAGGAAACCTGCTCCTTCGGCCAGCATGTCCGAGAGTCCTCCAGCAAGGAAAAGCCACACAGATGCGTTTAGAGATGTAGTTATAGCAAACTACAGGAAGACACTAAGGATCAAGAGGAGCCTGCATGAAGATAACGGTGAACTGAACGACTACCTGGACAGCACAGCACATCTAGGAAACAAAATTTGGTACCAGCACATGAAAGAAGTTGGAAGAAGAAATCAGAAGGAGAATGCTTCGTTTGTGCACTCCTAGCATGGGGAAATCCAAGATCTTCGTGGCTGTACAAATCGATGTCCCGACAGCACACTGTCTTTCACACGTGGCAATGTGCAACAACAGAGGACAGTTTATGGGGAGAGATGCCTCATTGATATGGGCAACCAAGACAAATTACCCCGATGAAGACGATTATATACAGGACATTAAGACGAGAAACAGAGCCCATACAAGGAACCATGTGATTAGGTACGAGAAGCCTGGAGTTAAAGGAGCAGCAATCAGGTGGGATGTGAACCCAAAGCTAAATGTCCAAGGAAAAGCTCCAGAAGAGGCAAAAAATTGGAAGAACATAGGCCAAATGCAGATTTGGGGAACAGTGCTTTCACCAAACGGATGGGAAGAAGGAGTGATCATCTGCCGAGCATGGATGGTCTTTGGAGCCTATAAGGAAGCAATAGAGAACTCACAGAGGTTGTGCAAACCTTTATGGCCGAAACTCACAAGATTACTGACATGGGTTGAAGACAGAGGAGGACCCCTGTAGATAGTGCCACTGGAAAACCCGAAATTGTGCTTCAGGAACAATGGCACGAGGAATATGGGAGAGAATCAGAACTGTGGATGAATTTTTGAGGCTCCAGGAATGATGCATGGAACCACAGTAATTATGGATCATTACTGGGCGTGTGGATCCAAAGCATATATAAGACTGCCAAAAAAATGGGGACGCATATGCACAATAGTGAACGTCCACGTTCCTGCACTAGTGATCCCGAAAAGTGACCCAAATATTGACAGTTTCCCGAAAGCAGATGCTCACCTGAGGAAAAGGAGATCTGTGGAACTGATATCTTGAAGGAAGAGGGAGCATTACTTTTCTGCCAAATCAGAAGAAGCATTCCATGCAATCCCATATGATCACAGGCTCTTCAGCCTCACCTAATCTGTGTTCACAATGATCATCATGCCAAGATTCCAGGTTGGAGCAAATACTAAGTGGTTGTAAATCACCAGATGGGAATTACTGCAAACCATCAACTCGACAATAAGGGGATTCAAAGCAATCAAGGAAGAGTTAAGAGCAATCCGACTGATGATTCTACAGAACAGATATGTGCTTGACATGATCACAGTGATGGATGGAGGAGTTTGTGCAAAAATCGGAGAATCATGTTGCACATATATACCTTCCCATGACGAAGAAAATGGAACCTTGACAGGAGCCATGGGGATGCTAACGAAGCTACAGAACCAGATGATCGATGAAACTGACGAATTCGATGATGACAGCTGGTTTGGACCACTTTTCTCATTGGTCCCACAATGGATGGCAGACATATTCAAGTTCCTGGGAGCTATGCTACTGATGATACTATTAGGATTTTGTATTATCAAGATAATTATCTCACAATGCCAGAAAACCACAAAGAAAGCCATAGGGATGAAGATCATGATCGATGTCAAACCAGGATGGAAGCCCAGAGACCTGACTGATGAAGAAAAAAGAGAATTTGTGAAGGCCAGCGAATATGCACCAGAAGGAACAAAATTTGTGTATCCCAGGAAACGAAGAAAGTACGAAGGAAAATTGATTTATTGTAGCCCAAATGGACAATGCCAGCTAATGACCTGGAAAAATGATGACATGTAAAAACAGCAGGAGGTTTGAAAGAAGTGATAAAAATTTGAACTCCAAAGAGACACTCCTTCACACCATCATGTACAAACCCAGACGATGAAGAAGAAATGAATAAGGAAGAACCAAGCAAGGTGAATACAAAGGAGGAAGCAGAAGTGGTCGATGAACTGACCAGAGGGGGGAGTGTAGAGAGGTCCCAGATATGGCCTGCACTCCAGCCACCCATTTTGAAATACCAGGAACATACTCACCGAGATATGTGACATATGAGGAGCAAATAAACCAACAGAGAGCCACACTGGGGCTCTGCCCAGTGCCCATCAGAAGAGAAATACCTGTTGAAATGCCAATAACCAGACAACGATGGGCAGCACAGTACCCATTGAGACAACCGTCCCTACAGCTGACACAACATGAAGACTACTGTCAGACTGTCCCAGAAGAGACCCAAAGGGCCTTAATTGAAGGTGAATGGTGATGTCACGAGGGCCCGGACAGACGTACAGATGAACGAACAAAAACAAAAAGATGAAACACTATGGCGAAACACCATGGATAAAGATATTGCAGACATAGAAGAAGAGACGATGTCAAAATATAAAGAAATGTAACCATAAAGCAGGATGAAAGTATGCAACCAGCTAACGCCTGTACATAGGCTTGTAATGCAAGAAGCTAAGAAAACAGTACGGCTTGCTATGCTTAGTAGAAGAACAGAGCGGCAAGTGCCAAGCATATATATATAACTACCTCAATGAAGCACATAAGTGCAAGCCACTTTACATGAAAGCAGAATTAAGCCCAGGATTGTAGGGGCCAATAGGCCAGGATTCATATACCAGCACAAAGCCAGACGGAAGAGCGCAATCGGAACTTAGCAAGAAGCAGCTCATTCCTAGGAATTCGAGGTCAACCCAAGGAAGGGAGGAGAGCGGCAACTCCGAAGAATCGAAACTTAAGAGCATAGCAGGCTGCCTGAGAAGGTCGACATAAGGATGCCCAGGCAGGTGGCGATGCCGAAGAGAGAATCAAATACGCAAATGGATGGAACATGAAGCAGCTTCATGGTGCACTGACACGTGACCAGCCAAGCGCAAAGAGGTACCAACCTCTGATGTCACCCAAAACCAGAGGATGCCATAACTTTCCCTGATAAGAAGCTACAGTTTCGAGGCCGTCCTCAGCCAACTAATTGACACATAGCCCTAAAGTACTGATTGATGGAAGGGAGGCAGGGTGAATCTTGGGCCATGCCGCATCTGGGTGAACATTCTGCATGCTGCTAATTAAAGTGGAGATTTATGCCTAGGGGTGTAACCGACCCAATCACAATGGACCAAGTAATCTAGGGTCCTATAGTTAGTAGAACCAATGAGACGTTGTACTTGTAGTGACGTCTAGCAAGAGTGATGTAGAGGGATGGGCGTAGACGCCCATCCGATAAGAATTATCCAATCCTCACACCCGTAACCATATACAGATATAGTACCTATGCTTAAGTTACCTTTTCCAACCAATAGACTTGCATGACAAACTTTCGAGTGTTACACGTCAATGATGATGACTTTTGCCTATATAAATTGCTGTTTGAATGAAGATTGTGGAAGTTGTAGCGAGACGGGCGATCACATCACTGATGATATCCTAATGTTTCCCTGTTTTTTGTACTTGTCATTAAACAGACTCCCCTTTGCCAAACCATTTGAGTTGTCCTTATTGATTGGTGTTGGAGTAAGTGAATCCTGCACCCCATCCTCCTCAAGGTGCAGCTATCTCGTATTAAAGTACTCAAGGGTGAGCTCTGATCCCATGGGCCCGTTAGAGGTCACTCCACCCTCTTGTACACCAGATTGTGCCCAAAGCTGCTAAAATGAAATGGAGCATTGCATGTAAATTAAATAACAGAATGTCATTTTTGGTTTTCCCTCCACATTGACAATATGCTAAGAGAAATTCAAAGTGTGAACGTGGTGTTCTCAGATACAGCATGATACAAAGGACAATTTAAAAGTGATACTATATATGTGCTGAAATTGTGTGCCTTACAAAATGTCATTTAAAAGAAATGTTTGTGTGAGTTTAAAAGGATTTGTGCTGCTGGTGATTGCTCCCAACATGAAACTAAGTTACAGGACCTCCCCTCTGCTGTCCTGAAGACAGGCCTGGTTGTCATCATCATCAATCAGATCCCTTCCTTAAAAATAAAAAAAAAGAATATACTTCTTAGATCAGAAACACAGTGAAGACCAGATTGGACCATCTCTGTTCTTGCAGCAGGATTGACCTTGAGGTCACAAAGCCCATAAAGTGTCCATTAGGAGCCGGCATCCCGACATCACATGCCTTGAAGAGGTAAGCTTACATAAACACAGGCCAGGCTCTGCTAGTCACATGCCTAAAAAGAGAAATTAAACTTTAAAAAATTGAGGCCCTAATGAAAGAGACTTGTGAAACTGCAGTTGAATAAAATGGGAGAAATACATTTTATCACATAAAATGGACAGCGTGCCTGTCACAATGGTCATTCCAGACTTTTATTAAAGGTGACAGTCACCCCGTTTTAACCATGCTAAAACGATTTAGGTGTGATAAACATAGCTAAAGTTAGTAAAATAAATATGATTTGGGCCTTCCCTTGATTCCGAGAGATGTGAAAGTTGGTATGCGCATGCTGGTAATCATTAATATGAAGATTGTAAAGTGGCATATTATTCACTAACATGGCTCCTGAGTAAATGAAGAAAACTGTATCTCTGCATAGAAAGGGTGTGCAGAGTTCAGACTAGACATATCTGATTCGTCTTAACATATAGTTCTCAAAAATTTATTCATACATGTAAAGATTTGAAAATGTAGGGTAATTGCCATGTTGAGAGATTTTGTGAGCTCAATGAAGATCGAGCCCATCTGTCAAAGTGGGATGATGACGCTCTCTCCTCCCACAGCCATCCCAAATCACTTCCCCATCCCCTTGTCCCATCAGCACACAGGTGGGAGGTGGGTATTGATAATCAACCAATCAATTTCGTGAGAATCATGACAAATTTGTGATGTCATATGCCCTATAAATAAGCCAGTTTGCATCAGAACTGGACTTCTTCCAAAAATTCCAGGAGGCGGCCTGCTGCTAAAATCTGGTGAACAACATCCCAGCAGATTGGCCTCATTTTGCATTGGAGACAGGAGCCAGGAGACATAGAAGCTAATTGGGACTCCTTGGAGGACTCAGAGGAGATATTTGACTGATCCCCTACCTGTACCAGCGGTGCCCTGGTGTTCCTGATGCCCAGTTCAAGGCCTCTCCTTTAAGTAGAACCACCCCAAAGCCATAGATTGTGTGGGCCCTATATTTCTCCAGCAATGTTTTAGTTAATCCCCCATAGAAAGATATACTGTTTGTCTGTGTAGATCCCTAACATATTTAATCAAAGTAAATCAATGAATTCCCCTACATAAATCACGGGTGGTGTTTGTTGGCGTTTGAAAATAACAAACCCTTCCCAGTGTGTTGTGAGCCGCTATAGACAAAGATTTGCAAAATAATTAATCCCAAAGCCCTATTTCCACTTGAGTTTGCAGGGTGAAAAAAACAAAATTCCCCATTGATCCCCTTCATTTTAAATCAGAAGGGGGAAGCCTGGTAGTGCCTTGGCATATGCAAGGTGCAAACAAAATTGCCCCTTTGTATCCATTGTGCCCTGACAAAAATCCCAACGCCCCATCTGTTTTTTTTCTGTCTGAAAAAAACGAATTTCCATTTTTTTTTTATTTCTTACATTGGATCTGTGACACTAAATCAAAAGCCAATTTTCTCATTGTGCTCTGACCAAAACCACAAAGCCCAACCTGTTCTTTTTAGGTGTGGCAAAACAAATGTCCACATGTGCTTTTCTTTCTCCCATTGCAGCTGTGCTTAACACTCAAAATCGATGTTCCCATTGTGTTCCCACTCCCTGCCACTGCCTTTCATTCGAAGGAGTCAAGCCTAATTGTTAGGAGGGCGAGTGTTGCTGGGTGAAAAGGTATCATAACATTGTGTTTTAAATCAGAAATCACTGTGTGTCTTGAATTGTTCTTTTCTGTACTGGTGGGTGATTTAAAAGGAAACAATTGTGACTGCATATCTCTGTGTTGGCGCTATACAGAAGTCATTTTGTTCTTGTGTTGCCACTGTATTGGTAGAGGATGTAATCTATTTGTCAAAATTTGATTTTAATTAATTAATTAATTGATATATTCTTAAACCACGCTGGCCTGGTTCCTAGTCCATTGTAGCACCAGGTATTTGTTGGGGTTGTGTGCGAGACGGATTGGAGGCCTTACCACAGTGAACCACATTTTTAATAAAACATAGTGCTTTATTCTGCGCCACATTCATTGTGGGAAAGGAGCTCCCTGACTAAGGTGTGACCGCGTAATAAACTGTGACATAAAGTAGTACTTTTTCATATTGTTTGAGTCATCCTGGTTATTTGGGCCTGAAATCATTTATTGTGGTAATCCCGTCCAGCACTTGATATGCTCCAAGTGCTACTGCACCGTACATTCAGCCAGGGTCCAATTATGAGTTCTTCATTCTGCTTCTGGTTAAACATTCAGATAATCTGCCAAAAGAGGGGGTCTCAGCCCTCTTTTAAAGCCAAATGGAACACAGGGATTGATGTAGGCTAAGCCTACCATAGTGAACCAATCCACCAACAATCTGCTGTATGCGTGAGGTCATAACCGGAGTGCTTTGCAACAGAAAAGGTAAAGGGGTGAACACATGTACTACTAAATCCCATCCATCTTCCTGTCTGTTGTGGTTCAAATGGTCACTCTGGTTAATTGAGCTCTCTGTGGTTCCTGATTAAAGCAGCAGGTCTCCGTTAAAACTGTGGTGAGAACCAGACTTTTTGGTTCTGTCAAACCACATACTTGTACCTTCTGAATGGGGTCATGCTGTGGGGATTACTACTGTAAACCTGCAGTGCCAGACATGACAATTCACTGTCAATCGATGCTGAGGGTTGGAGCTGGCTTCGGGTTGACACAGTGCATATGAAAGGTTGTTGGGGTTTCCTATCTCCTTTGTTAGCCTCTGAAGTCTGGTCCCATGTGGGCCTGTTTGCATTACCCTGTGAATAGTATGTGATTTGCTGCCACCAGATAGAAGGCACAACAAAAGGATAGGGTGGATCCATGGAGCCTTTGATAGTTAATTAGGCTGGCCATTGTAGGGGGAAGGTTTGGCCCACCCCCTTCTGGAGATGCATTGTGCACTTCTCCTGTCATAACCCAACTAAATATGAAAGGGGGGACTGAGCTTGTAGGCTGTGTCCACCCAGAGTACACAGGTCTATGCATATGTCGTGCAGCGAGCATAGGAAAATGTGTGTGGATTAGCCCCAAACATTTTCTGGAGGTTGATCTACCATCATTCAATTTCATTTAAAATTTCTAAAAAGCCCTGGTGAGCGCACACTCACTGTGCGGATGGTCGAATTCCTCACATGCATTTCCAATGTTTTAATTCTCCTATTTTACTACATTAACATTTGAAGATATGCAACCCCTGTTCCAGTCACTTCTCCCCTAAAAGGGAGCCCTGCTTTTCTACCCTAATATATTTATATGACCTTATAAATTGTCAGGTTCGGTGATGAGCCCTGGTTATTTCCCAGAAAAGTCAAACAGATGATAGGCTACAAGTGGGGAGATTCCCTGGTAGACGGCCTCTGAAAAGCAACACAAATCGCTGAAGGATATGTCTCATCCTGTTCAAACATTCAAAGGTAAGCCCAACAGTTCTACCCATTGCGCAACAGATATTTGTGTGAGAGGCTTTGCGGGCTGGCTGGACATGCCAAAACATATTTCTATGGGAATTCGATGGATGGATGCCATATTTGTGTCAAACTTTTGAAGGTGCAAGTGTATAATTTAGAAACAGGAAATCTGAATTCCCCATGTTACCAAAATGTGTGATCCTGGGCAATCACCTATGCCATTGGTGCCTCTGTCCACTTAAGTGTCAACATGTGGAGTCCTTAAAACAGTGACCACCTTAGGAAGTGCTATAGAGAAACTAAACAAGCAATGGCTATGCCACTAGTTTGGGCTTTGGTGTGCTCACCCTCTGCTGTCATGTCCCAGGCTTCCTGCGTGGAGTGCACGCCAAGGACATTTACTTCCGCAGGATGGTGTTTAACATGTCTTTTCTGCCTGTATCTCTGAATCTCAGAGTGGCATTCAACACACACTCACAAACCGTCACACACACACACACACTCGCACACACACACTCACACACACTCACACACACTCGCACACACACTCACGCACCTCGCACACACACTCTCACACACACACACACACTCTCACACACTAACCTCACACACACACAACTCACACACGCACACTCACACACACACACTCACACACACACACACACCCTCACACACTTCACACACACACTCCCACACACACTCATGCACCCTCACACACACTCACACACACACACACTCACGCACCCTCACACTCACGCACCCTCACACACACTTGCACACACACACACACACACACACACACACACACACACACACACACACACACACACAATGACACACCCACACACTGACACACCCACACACACACACACACTCGCACACACACACACACACACACACACACTGACACACCCACACACACACACACACTCACACACACACTCACACACTGACACACCCTCACACGCACACTCACACACACACTCACGCACCTCGCGCACACACTCTCACACACAGACACACTCACCTCACACACACTCTCTCTCACACACACACTCACACACGCACACACACGCACACGCACACACACACTGACACACCCTCGCACACTGACACACCCTCGCACACCACACACACTCCCACACAAACTCATGCACCCTCACACTCACACACACTCACACACACACTGACACGCCCACACTCACACACACACAATGACACACCCACACTAACACACACACACACACGCTCACGCACCCTCACACACACTTGCACACACACGCTCACGCACCCTCACACACACTTGCACACACATTGACACACCCACACTCACACACACACTCTCGCACACAAACTCACACCCACACGCTTTTACTAAAATGCTTTTGCATAATATCATTATTTTCATTTCGAAATAAAGAAATACCAGCCCCTGTGCCATAGTAGGGAAACTCCCCACCCCCTCTGGCACCAGTAAGGATGGTACTGGCAGCTGCCTGCTGATAACATTGAGCAGCCAATCCTTACACATGCTGAAGAGAATTACCGTCCATTATCAGTAAAGCACAGTTTTATATAGTGTACGCGCCGGGGTTTGGGGGGTGGGGCTATCGTCACACCCCTCTTTGTATCGCGGCTCTGCTGTAGCGGCCTGCAACACTGCGTTTAGGATTATAATTGCCACATAAGGACCCCCCCCCCCAACACTACACTGTTACTGTCAGCGTGGGGTCGCAATTAGCATATTAGGCGGTGCTGCCGGGACGTAACGTCATTCCTGAACACAACAAAGCAAAGAAAAGAATGAAAAGGCGGATTAAAAATAAATGACGAAACGCACAGCGGCACCGATCTCCAGAGGGCGCCAACGAACCCCGCGGCGTCCCCCTCAGCTGTGGGGCTTCCCTGCCCATGTTCGACTGAACATGTGTGCGCGAGGTCATATGAAGGCCAGACGAACCTTTTCTATCCTTTCCAGCCGCCCCCCGAATACTCGTCTGTTCGCGAACTATTTCATCCCCACTGCGCGCCCCCTCCTCTGCGCGTTCACGATCAGACCAGCTGGGGTCGCGAGCACAGCACAGCACAGCGCTTTGGAAACGGGAACACTTTTCATGTGAGATTTTATGAATAGAATTTCACTGGGATTGTGGTAAAATTAGTTACCGAGCAAAAGCTACATTGAGGTAAATGAGGCCAACATTACAAAAAAAATGCGTGCAGATGTGTGTGAGTAAGTGGTGGGGACGCCCCATAATCCTGCGCGGCTTTCATGGAACCTACTGAGAATCCCGATTATAAGAATGTGAACATGTATGCAGCGCCTGCCAGAACACGGGGCGCGACTAGGCGCTCTCGGCACCAGGAGCTCAAAGGTGGAGGTGGTGTGTGTGAAAGAGTGGGTGTCCTGTGGAGCTGGGGTACATGTGTGTGAAGGGGCGGGTGTCCTGAGGAGCTGGGGTACGTGTGTGTGAAGGAACGGGTGTCCTGTGGAGCTGGGGTACATGTGTGTGAAGGAGCGGGTGTCCTGTGGAGCTGGGGTACACGTGTGTGAAGGGGCGGGGTGTCCTGTGCAGCTGGGGTACACGTGTGAAGGAGCGGGTGTCCTGTGCAGCTGGGGTACATGTGTGAAGGAGCGGGTGTCCTGTGGAGCTGGGGTACATGTGTGTGAAGGAGCGGGTGTCCTGTGGAGCTGGGGTACATGTGTGAAGGAGCGGGTGTCCTGTGGAGCTGAGGTACATGTGTGTGAAGGAGCGGGTGTCCTGTGGAGCTGGGGTACGTGTGTGTGAAGGAGCGGGGTGTCCTGTGCAGCTGGGTTACACGTGTGAAGGAGCGGGTGTCCTGTGGAGCTGGGCTACACGTGTGTGAAGGGGCGGGAGTCCTGAGGAGCTGGGGTACACGTGTGAAAGAGCGGGTGTCCTGTGGAGCTGGGGTACACGTGTGAAGGAGTGGGTGTCCTGTGGAGCTGGGGTACACGTGTGTGAAGGGGCGGGTGTCCTGAGGAGCTGGGGTACACGTGTGAAAGAGCGGGTGTCCTGTGGAGCTGGGGTACACGTGTGAAGGAGCGGGTGTCCTGTGGAGCTGGGGTACACGTGTGTGAAGGGGCGGGTGTCCTGAGGAGCTGGGGTACACGTGTGAAAGAGCGGGTGTCCTGTGGAGCTGGGGTACACGTGTGAAGGAGCGGGTGTCCTGTGGAGCTGGGGTACGCGTGTGAAGGAGCGGGTGTCCTGTGCAGCTGGGGTACACGTGTGAAGGAGCGGGTGTCCTGTGGAGCTGGGGTACATGTGTGAAGGAGCGGGTGTCCTGTGGAGCTTAGGTACATGTGTGTGAAGGAGCGGGTGTCCTGTGGAGCTGGGGTACATGTGTGTGAAGGAGGGGGTTTCCTGTGGAGCTGAGGTACATGTGTGTGAAGGAGTTGGTGTCCTGTGGAGCTGGGGTACACGTGTGAAGGAGCGGGTGTCCTGTGGAGCTGGGGTACATGTGTGAAGGAGCGGGTGTCCTGTGGAGCTGAGGTACATGTGTGTGAAGGAGCGGGTGTCCTGTGGAGCTGGGGTACATGTGTGTGAAGGAGCGGGTTTCCTGTGGAGCTGAGGTACGTGTGTGTGAAGGAGCGGGGTGTCCTGTGCAGCTGGGGTACACGTGTGAAGGAGCGGGTGTCCTGTGGAGCTGGGCTATATGTGTGTGAAGGAGCGGGTGTCCTGTGGAGCTGAGGTACATCTGTGTGAAGGAGTGGGTGTCCTGTGGAGCTGGGGTACGTGTGTGTGAAGGAGCGGGGTGTCCTGTGCAGCTGGGGTACACGTGTAAATGAACGGGTGTCCTGTGGAGCTGGGGTACACGTGTGAAGGAGTGGGTGTCCTGTGGAGCTGGGGTACATGTGTGAAGGAGTGGGTGTCCTGTGGAGCTGAGGTACATGTGTGTGAAGGAGCGGGTTTCCTGTGGAGCCGGGGTACATGTGTGTGAAAGAGCGGGTTTCCTGTGGAGCCGGGGTACGTGTGTGTGAAGGAGCGGGGTGTCCTGTGCAGCTGGGGTACACGTGTGAAGGAGCGGGTGTCCTGTGGAGCTGGGCTATATGTGTGTGAAGGATCGGGTGTCCTGTGGAGCTGAGGTACATGTGTGTGAAGGAGTGGGTGTCTTATGGAGCTGGGGTACGTGTGTGTGAAGGAGCGGGGTGTCCTGTGCAGCTGGGGTACACGTGTAAATGAACGGGTGTCCTGTGGAGCTGGGGTACACGTGTGAAGGAGTGGGTGTCCTGTGGAGCTGGGGTACATGTGTGAAGGAGTGGGTGTCCTGTGGAGCTGAGGTACATGTGTGTGAAGGAGCGGGTTTCCTGTGGAGCCGGGGTACATGTGTGTGAAGGAGTGGGTGTCCTGTGGAGCTGGGGTACACGTGTAAATGAACGGGTGTCCTGTGGAGCTGGGGTACATGTGTGAAGGAGCGGGTGCCCTGTGGAGCTGGGGTACACGTGTGAAGGAGCGGGTGTCCTGTGGAGCTGGGCTATATGTGTGTGAGGGAGTGGGTGTCCTGTGGAGCTGGGGTACATGTGTGTGAGGGAGCGGGTGTCCTGTGGAGCTGGGGTACACGTGTGAAGGAGCGGGTGTCCTGTGCAGCTGGGGTACATGTGTGTGAAGGAGTGGGTGTCCTGTGGAGCTGGGGTACATGTGTGTGAGGGAGCGGGTGTCCTGTGGAGCTGGGGTACATGTGTAAAAGAGCGGGTGTCCTGTGCAGCTGGGGTACACGTGTAAATGAACGGGTGTCCTGTGGAGCTGGGGTACACGTGTGAAGGAGCGGGTGCCCTGTGGAGCTGGGCTATATGTGTGTGAAGGGGCGGGTGTCCTGTGGAGCTGGGGTACACGTGTGAAGGAGCGGGTGTCCTGTGGAGCTGGGGTACATGTGTGTGAGGGAGCATGTGTCCTGTGGAGCTGGGGTACATGTGCGAAGGAGCGGGTGTCCTGTGCAGCTGGGGTACACGTGTGAAGGAGCGGGTGTCCTGTGCAGCTGGGGTACATGTGCGTGAAGGAGCGGGGTGTCCTGTTGTGCTGGGGTACACATGTGTAGGAGCAGGTGTCCTGTGGAGCTGGGGTACACGTGTAAATGAACGGGTGTCCTGTGCAGCTGGGGTACACGTGTGAAGGAGTGGGTGTCCTGTGGAGCTGGGGTACATGTGTGTGAAAGAGCGGGTGTCCTGTGGAGCTGGTGTACACGTGTAAATGAACGGGTGCCCTGTGCAGCTGGGGTACACGTGTGAAGGAGTGGGTGTCCTGTGGAGCTGGGGTCCACGTGTGAAGGAGCGGGTGTCCTGTGGAGCTGGGGTACATGTGTGTGAAAGAGCGGGTGTCCTGTGCAGCTGGGGTACACGTGTAAATGAACGGGTGTCCTGTGGAGCTGGGGTACACGTGTGAAGGAGCGGGTGTCCTGTGGAGCTGGGGTACATGTGTGTGAAGGAGCATGTGTCATGTGGAGCTGGGGTACACGTGTAAATGAATGCGTGTCCTGTGCAGCTGGGGTACACTTGTGAAGGAGTGGGTGTCCTGTGGAGCTGGGGTACACGTGTGAAGGAGTGGGTGTCCTGTGGAGCTGGGGTACATGTGTGTGAAAGAGCGGGTGTCCTGTGCAGCTGGGGTACACGTGTAAATGAACGGGTGTCCTGTGGAGCTAGGGTACACGTGTGAAGGAGCGGGTGCCCTGTGGAGCTGGGCTATATGTGTGTGAAGGGGCGGGTGTCCTGTGGAGCTGGTGTACACGTGTAAATGAACGGGTGTCCTGTGGAGCTGGTGTACACGTGTAAATGAACAGGTGTCCTGTGGAGCTGGGGTACACGTGTGAAGGAGCGGGTGTCCTGTGGAGCTGGGCTATATGTGTGTGAGGGAGCGGGTGTCCTGTGGAGCTGGGCTATATGTGTGTGAAGGAGCGGGTGTCCTGTGGAGCTGGGGTACACGTGTGAAGGAGCGGGTGTCCTGTGGAGCTGGGCTATATGTGTGTGAAGGAGCGGGTGTCCTGTGGAGCTGGGTTATATGTGTGAAGGAGCGGGTGTCCTGTGGAGCTGGGGTACATGGGTGCGAAGGAGCGGGTGTCCTGTGGAGCTGGGGTACATGTGTGTGAAGGTGCGGGTGTCCTTAGGAGCTGGGCTACATGTGTGAAGCAGCATGTGTCCTGTTGAGCTGGGGTACATGTGTGTGAAGGAGCGGGTGTCTTGTGGAGCCGGGGTACATGTGCGAAGGAGCGGGTGTCCTGTGGAGCTGGGGTACATGTGTGTGAAGGAGCGGGTGTCCTGTGAAGCCGGGGTACATGTGTGAAGGAGCGGGTGTCCTGTGGAGCTGGGCTGTATGTATGTGAAGGAGCGGGTGTCCTGTGGAGCTGAGGTACATGTGTGTGAAGGAGCGGGTGTCCTGTGGAGCTGAGGTACATGTGTGTGAAGGAGCGGGTGTCCTGTGGAGCTGGGGTACATGTGTGAAGGAGCGGGTGTCCTGTGGAGCTGGGCTATATGTATGTGAAGGAGCGGGTGTCCTGTGGAGCTGGGGTACATGTGTGTGAAGAAGCGGGTGTCCTGTGGAGCCGGGGTACATGTGCGAAGGAGCGGGTGTCCTGTGGAGCTGGGGTACATGTGTGTGAAGAAGCGGGTGTCCTGTGGAGCCGGGGTACATGTGCGAAGGAGCGGGTGTCCTGTGGAGCTGAGGTACATGTGTGTGAAGCAGCGGGGTTCCTAAGGAGCTGGGGTACTTGTGTGAAAGAGCGGGGTCCTTGGGAGCTGGGCTACATGTGTAAAGGAGTGGCGTGCCTTGAGAGCTGAGGTACATGTGTGAATGAGCTGGGTTACATGTATGAAGAAGCGGGGTGCCTAAGGAGCTGTGGTGCCTGGGGAGCTGGGGTACATGTGTGAAGGAGCTGGGGACTGGGGTACATGTGTGAAGGAGCGGGGTGCCTTGGGAGCTGGGGTACATGTGTGAAGGAGCGGGTGTCCTGTGGAGCTGGGGTACACGTGTGAAGGAGCAGGTGTCCTGTGGAGCTGAGGTACACGTGTGAAGGAGCGGGTGTCCTGTGGAGCTGGGCTATATGTGTGTGAGGGAGCGGGTGTCCTGTGGAGCTGGGCTATATGTGTGTGAAGGAGCGGGTGTCCCGTGGAGCTGGGTTATATGTGTGAAGGAGCGGGTGTCCTGTGGAGCTGGGGTACACGTGTGAAGGAGCAGGTGTCCTGTGGAGCTGGGGTACACGTGTAAATGAATGCGTGTCCTGTGCAGCTGGGGTACACGTGTGAAGGAGTGGGTGTCCTGTGGAGCTGGGGTACACGTGTGAAGGAGTGGGTGTCCTGTGGAACTGGGGTACATGTGTGTGAAAGAGCGGGTGTCCTGTGCAGCTGGGGTACACGTGTAAATGAACGGGTGTCCTGTGGAGCTGGGGTACACGTGTGAAGGAGCGGGTGCCCTGTGGAGCTGGGCTATATGTGTGTGAAGGGGCGGGTGTCCTGTGGAGCTGGTGTACACGTGTAAATGAACGGGTGTCCTGTGGAGCTGGGGTACACGTGTGAAGGAGCGGGTGTCCTGTGGAGCTGGGGTACCCATGTGAAGGAGCGGGTGTCCTGTGGAGCTGGGCTATATGTGTGTGAAGGAGCGGGTGTCCTGTGGAGCTGGGCTATATGTGTTTGAAGGAGTGGGTGTCCTGTGCAGCTGGGGTACAAGTGTGAAGGAGTGGGTGTCCTGTGGAGCTGGGGTACATGTGTGTGAAAGAGCGGGTGTCCTGTGGAGCTGGGTTATATGTGTGAAGGAGCGGGTGTCCTGTGGAGCTGGGGTACATGGGTGCGAAGGAGCGGGTGTCCTGTGGAGCTGGGGTACATGTGTGTGAAGGTGCGGGTGTCCTTAGGAGCTGGGCTACATGTGTGAAGCAGCATGTGTCCTGTTGAGCTGGGGTACATGTGTGTGAAGGAGCGGGTGTCTTGTGGAGCCGGGGTACATGTGCGAAGGAGCGGGTGTCCTGTGGAGCTGGGGTACATGTGTGTGAAGGAGCGGGTGTCCTGTGAAGCCGGGGTACATGTGTGAAGGAGCGGGTGTCCTGTGGAGCTGGGCTGTATGTATGTGAAGGAGCGGGTGTCCTGTGGAGCTGAGGTACATGTGTGTGAAGGAGCGGGTGTCCTGTGGAGCTGAGGTACATGTGTGTGAAGGAGCGGGTGTCCTGTGGAGCTGGGGTACATGTGTGAAGGAGCGGGTGTCCTGTGGAGCTGGGCTATATGTATGTGAAGGAGCGGGTGTCCTGTGGAGCTGGGGTACATGTGTGTGAAGAAGCGGGTGTCCTGTGGAGCCGGGGTACATGTGCGAAGGAGCGGGTGTCCTGTGGAGCTGGGGTACATGTGTGTGTGAAGAAGCGGGTGTCCTGTGGAGCCGGGGTACATGTGCGAAGGAGCGGGTGTCCTGTGGAGCTGAGGTACATGTGTGTGAAGGAGCGGGGTTCCTAAGGAGCTGGGGTACATGTGTGAAAGAGCGGGGTCCTTGGGAGCTGGGCTACATGCTTAAAGGAGTGGCGTGCCTTGAGAGCTGAGGTACATGTGTGAATGAGCTGGGTTACATGTATGAAGAAGCGGGGTGCCTAAGGAGCTGTGGTGCCTGGGGAGCTGGGGTACATGTGTGAAGGAGCTGGGGACTGGGGTACATGTGTGAAGGAGCGGGGTGCCTTGGGAGCTGGGGTACATGTGTGAAGGAGCGGGTGTCCTGTGGAGCTGGGGTACACGTGTGAAGGAGCAGGTGTCCTGTGGAGCTGAGGTACACGTGTGAAGGAGCGGGTGTCCTGTGGAGCTGGGCTATATGTGTGTGAGGGAGCGGGTGTCCTGTGGAGCTGGGCTATATGTGTGTGAAGGAGTGGGTGTCCCGTGGAGCTGGGTTATATGTGTGAAGGAGCGGGTGTCCTGTGGAGCTGGGGTACACGTGTGAAGGAGCAGGTGTCCTGTGGAGCTGGGGTACACGTGTAAATGAATGCGTGTCCTGTGCAGCTGGGGTACACGTGTGAAGGAGTGGGTGTCCTGTGGAGCTGGGGTACACGTGTGAAGGAGTGGGTGTCCTGTGGAACTGGGGTACATGTGTGTGAAAGAGCGGGTGTCCTGTGCAGCTGGGGTACACGTGTAAATGAACGGGTGTCCTGTGGAGCTGGGGTACACGTGTGAAGGAGCGGGTGCCCTGTGGAGCTGGGCTATATGTGTGTGAAGGGGCGGGTGTCCTGTGGAGCTGGTGTACACGTGTAAATGAACGGGTGTCCTGTGGAGCTGGGGTACACGTGTGAAGGAGCGGGTGTCCTGTGGAGCTGGGGTACATGTGTGAAGGAGCGGGTGTCCTGTGGAGCTGGGCTATATGTGTGTGAAGGAGCGGGTGTCCTGTGGAGCTTGGCTATATGTGTTTGAAGGAGTGGGTGTCCTGTGCAGCTGGGGTACAAGTGTGAAGGAGTGGGTGTCCTGTGGAGCTGGGGTACATGTGTGTGAAAGAGCGGGTGTCCTGTGGAGCTGGGGTACACGTGTAAATGAACGGGTGTCCTGTGGAGCTGGGGTACACGTGTGAAGGAGGGGGTGTCCTGTGGAGCTGGGCAATATGTGTGTGAAGGAGCGGGTGTCCTATTGAGCTGGGGTACACGTGTGAAGGAGCGGGTGTCCTGTGGAGCTGGGGTACACGTGTGAAGGAGCAGGTGTCCTGTGGAGCTGGGGTACACGTGTAAATGAACGGGTGTCCTGTGGAGCTGGGGTACACGTGTGAAGGAGTGGGTGTCCTGTGGAGCTGGGCAATATGTGTGAGAAGGAGCGGGTGTCCTATGGAGCTGGGGTACAAGTGTGAAGGGGCGGGTGTCCTGTGGAGCTGGGTTATATGTGTAAAGGAGCGGGTGTCCTGTGCAGCTGGGGTACATGTGTGAAGGAGCATGTGTCCGTGGAGCTGGGCTATATGTGTGAGAAGGAGCGGGTGTCCTATGGAGCTGGGGTACATGTGTGAAGGGGCGGGTGTCCTGTGGAGCTGGGTTATATGTGTAAAGGAGCGGGTGTCCTGTGGAGCCGGGGTACATGTGCGAATGAGCGGGTGTCCTGTGGAGCTGGGGTACATGTGTGTGAAGGAGCGGGTGTCCTGTGAAGCCGGGGTACATGTGTGAAGGAGCGGGTGTCCTGTGGAGCTGAGGTACATGTGTGTGAAGGAGCGGGTGTCCTGTGGAGCCGGGGTACATGTGTGAAGGAGCCGGTGTCCTTTGGAGCTGGGGTACATGTGTGTGAAGGAGCGGGTGTCCTGTGGAGCCGGGGTACATGTGCGAAGGAGCGGGTGTGCTGTGGAGCTGGGGTACATGTGTGTGAAGGAGCGGGGTTCCCAAGGAGCTGGGGTACATGTGTGAAAGAGCAGGGTCCTTGGGAGCTGGGCTACATGTGTAAAGGAGTGGCGTGCCTTGGGAGCTGAGGTACATGTGTGAATGAGCTGGGTTACATGTATGAAGAAGCGGGGTGCCTAAAGAGCTGGGGTGCCTAAGGAGCTGGGGTACATGTGTGTGTTGGAATTGAAATAATATTATGCCTCCTATCGCAGTAAATTGAATGTGTATTGGCCTACGCCAAGTTGTCTAAAATATCATGTGAATAGACTCCGCGGCAAGGTCTTGACCTTAACGAAAAGTAATGTAAGTCGCCATCTTGGATTTAGCCGCCATTTTAGGTCCTCTTGTAAATGTGGAAGTGACCCTGAACATCAAAATGGAGGCTGAATGATATTCTGAGCTATATTCTGGATGTTGTGACCTCCGCACACACAAATAATTAATATGCCTGCAGACCACTTGCCGGGGTCGTGAACTGATTCCTTGTCCTATTGCTGACCTATGTGTAAATGAACAACTGTATCAGCAAAACTGATCAAAACGCATAAATTATAGGATTGACCTGGCAAGGAACTCTAGGCCTGATCCCAAGAATGGTTAACCCGCGAGAGGGTTGGCCGAAGGCTGGACAAAACATATAAAAGACCCAAATATTCCAATGTACGGTCTCTCTACTAATGCATCGAACCTTCGTTGAAGTTCGTTACGTTACTCTGAGAGCCGAATAGCTATCCGTTTGTCAATTGACTTTGGTAACTGTTGTAGCTTTTAAATAAAGCACTTGTATGTTCTTTGTAATCTGTGTTGGTGTGTTTCCTTTGGGCTTCCCAGCCTCATAGCAATTTTTATGTTTTCACAGTTGGCGCCTGAACAGGGACCCTCAAGATTGATGCCGGATCATTGAAGGTTGACGCAGACTATCGAACCAGGATCGGACGGTATGATACTGCGGGCCCGACCGAACGAGACGCGATACCTCGGCAGCGCTGCACGATCAGATCCTTGGACGACAGTCGTGTGGTCTGACACGACATCTTGACGAGGGTCCATTTTTTGAGGCGGGCAGATTTGTCGAAACCACCAAACACAAGGTAAAATTTGTTAGGTAAGTTCTTTGGTAAACCGTACGGTCCTCCTTAGGTTTGGTCAGGTGCAGTCGTGACCCGGCTCCTAATTTAACCCTGACAATTTGAATTTGGCGTATTGTATCTGCAGACACAATTATTGACCAGGTAACACCAATTTTTTGTGAAATGCCTGGGAAATTCTCTAGCTGCTTTAGGGCTCTGTTCCGCAGCGATCGACAATCTTTGGAATTTAGCCGTCCGGCACCACAGGAGGGGTCGCCGGCATGTACTATGTACTGTAAGTATGGCATTGGTAGTATAGTATTTAACGATATTTGGCACAGACAGACCAGACATGCCTCCGAATTTCAGTGGCCAATCAATGGCAGTTTTGAGATCCCCCATATTGAATACCTACAATCGATCTTGCTAAAAAAGAAGGCTAGACCTGCAGCCTTTGATGTTTTACAGAATTGGAAAAAAAGAAGCATTACAGCAGCTTAAAAGTAGGGATAAACATGCACGCCGTCATAAAACAAATGCCGAAAAAGCGTTGTTATATGATAAAGAAAAACATTCAGAATCAGTTAAAAATATGGATAGGGCTTTTTCACTTGGAATCCAGAAAATTTACCCCTCTAAAGATTTTCATGTTTCTGAAGAATTTATTGAAAAATTGTTAAACGAACGCAGGCCTGGTGCCTCTGCGCCACCTCCGTATGATCCCTTTCTGGGTGCTCTGCCCATTCCTGCTGTTGTTCCTGCTGTTATTCCTGTTCCCCCTGCACAACCTATTGTTCCTATTCCTCTAGTTGTTGTTCCTCCACCTATCGCACCATCCCTTCCTCCTGCGCCAATAGTTGCACCCTTATTAAATTTACCTGCACCTCCGCTCCCGAGTGGTCCCGTATTGACTGAAGTTGATCAAGGTGCAGGGTCAAAGATTGTCACTCGTAATACTGTTTCTGCAGATAAGAAACAGGAATTGTTTGCATGGGCTAAGCACTGTATGGAGAAAGGTTATCAAGTTGATGTTTTTTCCACATTATTTAATTTGAACAGTTTTCCTGAGAAAAATGTTTTTATCGAAGGTTTGGGGACTCATTTATGTATGATGTGGGGTAGATTACAAAATTCGGATCTTCCACAAGGGGTAAGATATCTAAATGCTTTGGCATTTTCGAGGGACACAGAGCAGAAAGTACATGGTCATGTTGAAAGATTGTTTGAGTATAGGAAGGACTTTGAAAAGTCACGAGATGAGAATGACGAAGACGATAGTATGTATGTACAGAAACGGTTCCTTCCGTGTCGTAGATCGGCACCTGAGGAAGTACGAATTTGTACCAAAGATGCGATTCGATGGATCTCGGATTCATCGATTCCGCCAGATGAAGTATATGACACGTATAGTCAGTATACAGTAGAAATGCAAAGAAAGGTAATTCAGGTAATGGCACAGTACCTGCAAGAAGAATGTGTAAGAAAGAAGGTTAGTTGCCCCATAGAGTTGTTGGGGATTTGTAAAAGGGCTTTTTCGCCCGACACTTCTTCGGCTGCCTTAGTGCTCGACCTGGCTCTGTTGCTTAGTAAGCGGCCGGAGGTACCTATATCTCAGTTGCCTATGAGAGAGGTTCCTCCGACCTTCGTCCCAAAGGTTGAGATTCCCGCTACCGCTGGGACTGGTGCACCCGCTGTGGATATCCATGCGCATTATGTATCGCAATTTGTTCACGTCCCGTTTTCACGACCGGAATTGAACACTGTTAGACAATCAGTTCCCGATATCAGGAAAAACCCGACAGGGTTTTACAAAGAGATAGAGTCCGTCTTGCAGTCCTCTGTGTTCACCTTAAGTGATATTGACTTGCTATTCCCTGTACTCCTACCCGTAGATGTATGGAAGCAGGTTCGGACAATAGACGATGTGCCAGGGTTGGGAGATACGTGGGCTAATATGATTAGGATTGATGGGGAAAGACCAGCAGGTGAGAAACCACCTCAGGTAATACTTACTTTGCCTGATAGAAATGTCGCAAAATTAAAAACTATAATTCCAGAGAAAAGAATTATTTGGGACAAGCTTACGGCCTGTGTTCAAGGGAAAACTGAAGGCGCCACCGAATTCTTTAACAGATTCGAGCAGGTATTTTCTGACTTCAGTGGGCAGGACTTGGGTACAGAGTCTGGGAAAAGGTTGTTTGTGGACAAATTTGTACGTGGATTGTTGCCCGACATCCAGTCACAGATTATGTCCTCTGAGAGCACTTGGCAGGCAAAATCTCAATCTGAGGTTTTGCACATAGCTCAGTATTATGAGAACCGTGTTAATAATGAGAAGGAGAAAATAGAAAAGAGGAAAGGAGATTTGAAAACCAAAGTATTATTACAACAAATTGTTAGAAACCCCAGAGGAGGCAGGACACAGACCAGAGGTCAGTATCTCCCAAAAGGAAATGCTCCTTTGGGTTCTGTGAATATTAATCAATGTGCTTATTGCCGCCAGGAAGGTCATTGGCGAGCACAGTGCCCCGTCCTTCGACAAAGGTCAAACAGTGCGTTTGGGAATATGGGTAGACGACCCAGGGCCGCCCTGGACCAGGGGGCCCTGATAGGGGTCAGTTTTGGCAAGATCCTCAGCAACCTTTTTCACGGGAAAATCAGACCTCGAGTGTGGACTCGAGGAACATATTTGAGCACCCTTCTGCTGCCTATCTTTCTGAAGAGCTCCCTTCCGACGATACTCTATTTCATTAGGACTGCCCGAAGCAGGGTTTGGAACCTTCACCTATTCCCGTTAATCAGAGAGGCCCCTACGTTGAATTATTAGTAGGGAATAGGAAACACCAGTTTTTGATAGACACTGGAGCACAGAAGTGCTCCATTGATCATTCTCGGGTTCCAAACATTCCACTGTCAGGGCAAACGAATGTTTCCGTAGGGTTTTCTGGTATACCAATTGTCTGTCCGGTTTCTTCACCGGTGTCTGTTTCTTTGGGTCCCTTTACGGACCATTGCCCTTTTCTTTTGACTTCGAACTGTGGAGAGAATTTGCTGGGGTTGAATTTGTTAAAGAAATTGAATGCAGTAATTAATTGTTCCTCTGATGGAATACGGCTGACGGTTTCACCACAGCAACTTCCTAATTCTCAGTTTCTGATTCGACCTTTGCCTCCTGAGTTTAGCATTATCCCGGAATGTTTATGGGCGGTTGACGACAATGATGTTGGTGTACTACACATTGAGCCTGTTAAAATAGTTTTGAAATATGGAGTTAAACTACCACGCATTCCGCAGTATAAAATATTAGTTGAGGGCGAGCGTGCTTTGAAATGCATTGTCTCCGATTTTGTGCATCGTGGGGTGATCGAGGAGATTACAGGTAGTTTGTGTAACAGTCCGATCTTGCCTGTATATAAGAAAGGCGACAATGCAATCCCATACCGGTTCATAATTGATCTTCGTGTTATTAACAGAGTTGTCGCCCCACAATTTCCAATTGTGCCTGATGTAACGACGATCTTGACAATGATCCCTGCTACGGCTACGCACTTCAGCGTTGTGGATTTTAAAAATGCTTTCTTTAGCATTCCGATACATAAGGAAAGTAGATATTTGTTTGCGTTCACCTTGGGGGGACCTTCATTTACATTTACTAGGGCACCTCAAGGGTATACTGAAAGTCCAAGCATTTATAGTAGAGCTTTGAAAGAGCAGCTCGACACCCTTGAATTGCCACCTACTTGTACACTGCTTCAATATGTCGATGATTTGCTTTTAGCTGCAGACTCTGAAAGTGCTTGTAAAGAAGGCACTGTACTGTTGCTTGTTCATCTAGCTAAAAATGGTCATAAAGCTTTGCTCAAAAAATTTCAATATTGTTGTCAGGAGGTCGCCTATTTAGGCTACCTCCTGTCAAAGGAGGGGAGAAGATTGACACCTGAAAGAATAAAACACATTTCAGGCATGTCTGTTCCAAATACACAGAAGGAAGTCAGAGCCTTAATAGGTATGGCTTCTTACTGTAGGTTGTGGATCCCGAACTTTTCACTAGTGATAAAACCGATGTTGGCTTTGACGAAGAAGGGCATTTCTCTGCCACTGCCATGGAAATCGGAACATCAACGATCATTTGAGCTTCTCAAAACCGCGTTATGCTCTGCACCGGTTCTGGGTACTCCAAATTATGACAAGGCCTTTGTGTTATTTGTACATGAATGTGATGGATGTGCTTTGGCTGTGTTAACACAGGAACACGGAGGGAAGAATAGGCCGTGTGGCTACTACTCCGCCGCCCTTGATCCTGTCGCATGCTCTTTGCCAAGATGTTTGCGAGCTGTCGCTGCTTCTGCCGCGTCTATAAAACAGAGTGAGGGAATGGTCTTAGGCCATGATTTGATTTTGATGGTACCTCACTCTGTAGATATTTTATTGAACAAAACCCAAACGCAACACCTCACCTCTGCACGGCTAACAAGGTATGAATTAATTCTGTTTGCCCCTCACATTCAAATTAAGAGGTGTTGTGTTCTTAATCCGGCTGAACTCTTACCTTTCCCGCAAAGCACTGTTTGCGGTGATGAAGAATTACATGACTGCCTGTATACCACTGAACAAGAAACGAAGGGCAGGATAGATCTTATAGATACTCCTTTGGACAATGCAGAAGTCGAGCTGTTTTGTGATGGCTCCTGCTTCAAACTTTCAGATGGTACATCTACAGCTGCTTACGCAGTTACTACGCTGAGTAAAGTTGTTGAAACTAAGAGAATTTCGTATAACTCCGTGCAGGCTGCAGAGATTATAGCATTGACCCGAGCTTGTGAACTCTCCGAAGGGCGTATAGTAAATATATATACTGATAGCCAGTACGCCTTTGGGGTGGCTCACAACTTTGGGAGGCTCTGGTCAGAAAGAGGGTTCCTGACCTCACATGGGACCAAGATTCAGCATGGCCCCTTGATAGTGCAATTGCTCTCGGCACTCTCGCTCCCTAGGCAGTTAGCGATCATGAAATGTGCAGCACATCATAAGGTCATAGATGATGTGGGAAAAGGGAACGCTTTTGCGCACCTGATAGCCAGGCAAACGGCCACGGACCTTAGCACGGACATGTATGCGCTAAGGGAAATGAAAGATGCTTATGTAATGGATGAAGGTATTGGGTCTGTGCGAGATATTCAAACTGATGCCACAATAGAAGAATCTAAAAGGTGGGCCGAAGGAATGGGGAAACTAGATGATGATGGGTGTTGGGTGGATACATCTGAAGGAAAATGGTTGCTCCCTGATTCATATGTGCTGGCAATGGTCACAATGGCACACGGTCCTACACATGTGTGTGCTCAGCAGATCACGAAAATGTTAGAACAAGTCTGGGTGAATAACAAGATTCCGGAGACTGCAAGACGTCATGTCCGGAACTGTATGATCTGCTTGCAGCACAATGTGGCAAAGGGGACAGTAACTCCAAGGGGAAGCTTTGGGCCCCCTTCTGTTCCCTTCGAGGTCATTCACTTTGATTTTATTGAGATGGAACGGTGTAACAATCTAAAATGTGTTCTTGTAATTATTTGTGCTTTTAGTAAATGGGTCGAGGCTTTCCCCGTTAAAGATGCTACGGCCATGACCACTGCAAAGACTATGGTAAAAGAATTCTTTCCTCGATTTGGGCTCCCAAGGGTAATTTGGTCGGACAACGGTCCTCATTTTGTTGCAGCAGTAATTTTGCAGATATGCACAGCGTTACATATTGAGAAACGATTTCACTCAGCCAGACATCCTCAAAGTGCTGGGTTGGTGGAAAGACATAATCGTATCTTAAAGAATAAGCTTGCAAAAACATGTGCCGATACCAAGCTGAAATGGCCAGATGGCTTACCTATTGTATTATTAGCTATGCGTACCACACCTCACACTAAGACTGGGCTTTCTCCATTTGAGGTAGTAATGGGGAGGCCTGCTAACATTTGGGGTCTCCCAAAGCCTAAAGCCCTGAGAGAGGTGGAAAATGTATTGCTTGTAGACTACTGTAACTAGTTAACTAAAAACCTGTATTTCATTTATCACCAGGTCTATTCAGCTTTACCTGTACGTTTTACGGGCCCAGGACACGATGTGCAGCCTGGAAGTTGGGTCCTAGTGAAGGCCTACCAAAGGTCTTCCTGTCTCGCTCTTCGTTGGAAGGGACCCTACCAGGTGCTGTTGGTCACCCGGACAGCAGTGCGGGTGGCAGGGAAGAAACACTGGATCCACGCGACGCATGTCAAGAAACTTCCTCACCCGACGCCACACGTTACAGAAGAAGCAGAACCCCTCGCTGATGCTACAGTCTCTGATCTTGGAGTAGCAAACAGCGCTGTGAGTGCGTCGGAGAATTTCTCTGAGCCCGTGGAGCTTGGAGAACAGTCCATTTCGTCTCTGCACTCTCTTGAAAAATCACTTCCGTAAAACACTGTTTCAAGTTCTGCGACTTCCGTCGCCTCTGATACGTCGCTTCCCTCAGGAAGTGACGACACCTTATTTTCGGATCAAACAGTTTTGGGTACCACCAGGTTCAACCTTCGACGAAGAAAATAGAACTACGGCACGGGTCTTTCCGTGCATTTGGAAAAGAGAAGTGGTTGAAAGTTTTCCTTTTGTATAAGAAAGTTTCTGTTGAACAAAAGGAAAAAAAAGGGATTCTGCTGGCTAGGGTTGGGAAGGACTAAGAAATCGCGTGACAGTAGCGTCGCCAGCAACGAACATTGGGGTCGTCGATTGAGGAACTACAATGTCTGCCACCTCCACTGCTGCTCCCCACACTGGACTTGTGAATAGGGGGGTGACCAACTTGGACAATGAACAATGTGCCTGGGCCCCGAAAACGTATTGCTGTGTTTTGATAATGATAATTGGCATTTTTACAATTACTGCTGTAGGACTTTGGTACTTTGAAGAAATGTATCCTCTAAAACCTCTACTACCAATCGAAATTGTACCAACTGCTTTGACTCCCTCTGTACACCTTCACACTCTGTCCCCTAGAGACTCCCAACATAGACAAAAGTATCATAATAACACTTTAATGATAGTAATGAATGCAACACATGCCATTTTTAATAAGAGTAATTGTTGGATTTGCACTCATTTACGGCAACATGGGAACAAGGGGTTAGGATGGTATATTCGCCCTTTGCCTTTAACGACTGCTTGCTATGCCTCTCTTAGAGCACTATTCTTTGGCCGTTGGAATGATAGCATCTCAGGGAACTTTGATGGAACTAATTTGAATGATTTTGAGAAACGTGAATTGACTCCCCTGGGATGCTCGCTTTTTGCAAATAGAAGTAAACCTAACGTCGCTTCTATTAGGCCATCTGACAATCTATCTCTTCCCTTTCAAACTCTAATTTCCTTTAAAATGGCTCTGATAGGCAATAAGGACGCCGTGCCTCCTTCCTACTCTATAAATTATAGCCCTTATTCAGCCCCCTTTTGTGTACAAAGAAATGGCACTCGGCCAATGGGAGATTTTGAAGGTTGTGTGAACATTGTAAATTTGACTGGAGAAAACAGGCCTCTGTATGTAGAGGGGGCCTGTTTATTTTGTTTGTGGTAGTTTAGCATTTCCCTGGTTGCCCAAGGATTGGCAGGGAACCTGTTATTTAGGAATCCTGTTACCCGGGGTATTTGTAGCTAGTACATTGGAGGTTTCTAAGGCTCGCCCACGGCGGGACAAGAACGGAGATACCCCTGGGCAAGTATTGGGAGATATAGCAAAATCAGTTGTGCCCTTTTGGGGACAGATAACAAACTCTGAGAACATTAGGGGATTAGCAAGGGTACTGGAGAGAACGATCAACCGGACCACGGACATACTCTACAATATGACATTAGAACAAAAAGTAATAAGATTGGTAGCACTCCAAAATCGGATGGCATTAGATGTCATTTTGGCAGAACGAGGTGGAGTATGCAAATTGGTGGGGTCCGCTTGCTGTGTTTTCGGTCCAGATTCCTCGCCGACAATTTTTAAAGCAATACAGAACTTACATATCCTTAGTTCTGAAGTATATATCCCTGTAGGAGATTGGAATTTTAGCACCTGGTTTTGGGATTCTTTACGATCTTGGGGCTGGAAGGTGCTTTCTGTCATTCTGGGGATCCTGCTATTCCTTTGTTGCTGTTTTCAATGTCTTCCGAGTATATGTGGAATGCTAGGGGGATGTTGTGCCCAAGCAGTAAGCACAATAGGGCATAGAATATATGCCCCAGATACAGCATCTAAAGAGTTTGTGTTACAAGAGGTTCTGATGAACGACCTAATGGCTATAGATATTACAGACAATGATTCGGGATGTATGAATGACAATGCATGGAGTTATTTGCAAAAGTATTAGAAATGATATTAGCACTTGGCATAGGCCAAAAGGAGGGTCTGTTGGAATTGAAATAATATTATGCCTCCTATCGCAGTAAATTGAATGTGTATTGGCCTACGCCAAGTTGTCTAAAATATCATGTGAATAGACTCCGCGGCAAGGTCTTGACCTTAACGAAAAGTAATGTAAGTCGCCATCTTGGATTTAGCCGCCATTTTAGGTCCTCTTGTAAATGTGGAAGTCACCCTGAACATCAAAATGGAGGCTGAATGATATTCTGAGCGAGATTCTGGCCGTTGTGACCTCCGCACACACGAATAATTAATATGCCTGCAGGCCACTTGCCAGGGTCGCGAACTGAGACCTTGTCCTATTGCTGACCTATGTGTAAATGAACAACTGTATCAGCGAAACTGATCAAAACGCATAAATTATAGGATTGACCTGGCAAGGAACTCTAGGCCTGATTCCAAGAATGGTTAACCCGCGAGAGGGTTGGCCGAAGGCTGGACAAAACATATAAAAGACCCAAATATTCCAATGTACGGTCTCTCTACTAATGCATCGAACCTTCGTTGAAGTTCGTTACGTTACTCTGAGAGCCGAATAGCTATCCGTTTGTCAATTGACTTTGGTAACTGTTGTAGCTTTTAAATAAAGCACTTGTATGTTCTTTGTAACCTGTGTTGGTGTGTTTCCTTTGGGCTTCCCAACCTCATAGCAATTTTTATGTTTTCACATGTGAAGGAGTTGGGGACTGGGGTACATGTGTGAAGGAGCGGGGTGCCTTGGGAGCTGGGGTACATGTGTGAAGGAGTGGTATCCTGTGGAGCTGGGGTACACGTGTGAAGGAGCGGGTGTCCTGTGCAGCTGGGGTACATGTGTGTGAAGGAGCATATGTCCTGTGGAGCTGGGGTACACGTGTAAATGAATGCGTGTCCTGTGCAGCTGGGGTACACGTGTGAAGGAGTGGTTGTCCTGTGGAGCTGGGGTACACGTGTGAAGGAGTGGGTGTCCTGTGGAGCTGGGGTACATGTGTGTGAAGGAGCATATGTCCTGTGGAGCTGGGGTACACGTGTAAATGAATGCGTGTCCTGTGCAGCTGGGGTACACGTGTGAAGGAGTGGGTGTCCTGTGCAGCTGGTGTACACGTGTAAATGAACGGGTGTCCTGTGGAGCTGGGGTACACGTGTGAAGGAGCAGGTGTCCTGTGGAGCTGGGGTACACGTGTGAAGGAGCGGGTGTCCTGTGGAGCTGGGCTATATGTGTGTGAGGGAGCGGGTGTCCTGTGGAGCTGGGCTATATATGTGTGAAGGAGCGGGTGTCCTGTGGAGCTGGGGTACACGTGTGAAGGAGCAGGTGTCCTGTGGAGCTGGGGTAGACGTGTAAATGAACGGGTGTCCTGTGGAGCTGGGGTACACGTGTGAAGGAGCGGGTGTCTTGTGGAGCTGGGGTATATGTGTGTGAAGGAGCGGGTGTCTTGTGGAGCTGGGGTACATGTGTGAAGGAGCGGGTGTCCTGTGGAGCTGGGGTACATGTGTGTGAAGAAGCGGGTGTCCTGTGGAGCTGGGGTACATGTGCGAAGGAGCGGGTGTCCTGTGCAGCTGGGCTGTATGTATGTGAAGGAGCAGGTGTCCTGTGGAGCTGGGCTGTATGTATGTGAAGGAGCGGGTGTCCTGTGGAGCTGTGGTACATGTGTGTAAATGAACGGGTGTCCTGTGGAGCTGAGGTACATGTGTGTGAAGGAGCGTGTGTCCTGTGGAGCTGGGGTACACGTGTGAAGGAGTGGGTGTCCTGTGGAGCTGGGGTACATGTGTGAAGGAGCGGGTGTCCTGTGGAGCTGGGGTACATGTGTGTTAAGGAGCGGGTGTCCTGTGGAGCTGAGGTACAAGTGTGTAAATGAACGGGTGTCCTGTGGAGCTGAGGTACATGTGTGTGAAGGAGCGGGTGTCCTGTGGAGCTGGGGTACACGTGTGAAGGAGTGGGTGTCCTGTGGAGCTGGGGTACATGTGTGAAGGAGCGGGTGTCCTGTGGAGCTGGGGTACATGTGTGTGAAGAAGCGGGTGTCCTGTGGAGCCGGGGTACATGTGTGTGAAGAAGCGGGTGTCCTGTGGAGCCGGGGTACATGTGCGAAGGAGCGGGTGTCCTGTGGAGCTAAGGTACATGTGTGTGAAGGAGCGGGGTTCCTAAGGAGCTGGGGTACATGTTTGAAAGAGCGGGGTCCTTGGGAGCTGGGCTACATGTGTAAAGGAGTGGCGTGCCTTGGGAGCTGAGGTACATGTGTGAATGAGCTGGGTTACATGTATGAAGAAGCGGGGTGCCTAAGGAGCTGTGGTGCCTGGGGAGCTGGGGTACATGTGTGAAGGAGCTGGGGACTGGGGTATATGTGTGTGAAGGAGCGGGGTGCCTTGGGAGCTGAGGTACATGTGTGAATGAGCGGGTTGCCTTGGGAGCTGGGGTACATGTGTGAAGGAGCGGGGTCCTTGGGAGCTGGGGTACATGTGTGAAGGAGCGGGGTGCCTTGGGAGCTGGGGTACATGTGTGAAGGAGCGGGTGTCCTGTGGAGCTGGGGTACATGTGTGTGAAAGAGCGGGTGTCCTGTGCAGCTGGGGTACATGTGTGTGAAGGAGCATGTGTCCTGTGGAGCTGGGGTACATGTGTGTGAAAGAGCGGGTGTCCTGTGCAGCTGGGGTACATGTGTGAAGGGGCGGGTGTCCTGTGGAGCTGGGTTATATGTGTGAAGGAGTGGGTGTCCTGTGGAGCTGGGGTACATGTGTGTGAAGGAGCGGGTGTCCTGTGGAGCCGGGGTACATGTGTGAAGGAGCGGGTGTCCAGCGGAGCTGGGGTACATGTGTGTGAAGGAGTGGGTGTCCTGTGGAGCTGGGGTACATGGGTGCGAAGGAGCGGGTGTCCTGTGGAGCTGGGGTACATGTGTGTGAAGATGCGGGCGTCCTGAGGAGCTGGGGTACATGTGTGAAGGAGCGGGTGTCCTGTGGAGCCGGGGTACATGTGCGAAGGAGCGGGTGTCCTGTGGAGCTGGGGTACATGTGTGTGAAGGAGCGGGTGTCCTGTGGAGCTGGGGTACATGTGTGAAGGAGCGGGTGTCCTGTGGAGCTGGGCTATATGTGTGTGAAGGAGCGGGTGTCCAGCGGAGCTGGGGTACACGTGTGCAGGAGTGGGTGTCCTGTGGAGCTGGGGTACATGTGTGTGAAGGAGCGGGTGTCCTGTGGAGCTGGGGTACGTGTGTGAAAGGGCGGGGTCCTTGGGAGCCGGGCTACATGTGTAAAGGAGTGGCGTGCCTTGGGAGCTGAGGTACATGTGTGAATGAGCTGGGTTACATGTATGAAGAAGCGGGGTGCCTAAGGAGCTAGGGTGCCTAAGGAGCTGGGGGTACATGTGTGAAGGAGCTGGGGACTGGGGTACATGTGTGAAGGAGCGGGGTGCCTGAGGAGCTGGGGTACGTGTGTGTGAAGGAGCGGGTGTCCTGTGAAGCTGGGGTACGTGTGTAAAGGGGCGGGTGTCCTGTGGAGCTGGGCTACATGTGTGAAGGAGCGGGTGTCCTGTGGAGCTGGGGTACATGTATGAAGGAGCGGGGTGCCTTGGGAGCTGGGGTATATGTGTGAAGGAGTGGGTATCCTGTGGAGTTGGGGTACGCGTGTGAAGGATTGGGTGTCCTGTGGAGCTGGGGTACATGTGTGTGAAAGAGCGGGTGTCCTGTGCAGCTGGGGTACATGTGTGAAGGGGCGGGTGTCCTGTGGAGCTGGGTTATATGTGTGAAGGAGTGGGTGTCCTGTGGAGCCGGGGTACATGTGTCAAGGAGCGGGTGTCCTGTGGAGCTGGGGTACATGTGTGTGAAGGAGCGGGTGTCCTGTGGAGCCGGGGTACATGTGTGAAGGAGCGGGTGTCCAGCGGAGCTGGGGTACATGTGTGTGAAGGAGTGGGTGTCCTGTGGAGCTGGGGTACATGGGTGCGAAGGAGCGGGTGTCCTGTGGAGCTGGGGTACATGTGTGTGAAGATGCGGGTGTCCTGAGGAGCTAGGGTACATGTGTGAAGGAGCGGGTGTCCTGTGGAGCCGGGGTACATGTGCGAAGGAGTGGGTGTCCTGTCGAGCTGGGGTACATGTGTGTGAAGGAGCGGGTGTCCTGTGGAGCCGGGGTACATGTGTGAAGGAGCGGGTGTCCTGTGGAGCTGGGCTATATGTGTGTGAAGGAGCGGGTGTCCAGCGGAGCTGTGGTACATGTGTGTGAAGGAGCGGGTGTCCTGTGGAGCTGGGGTACGTGTGTGAAAGGGCGGGGTCCTTGGGAGCTGGGCTACATGTGTAAAGGAGTGGCGTGCCTTGGGAGCTGAGGTACATGTGTGAATGAGCTGGGTTACATGTATGAAGAAGCGGGGTGCCTAAGGAGCTAGGGTGCCTAAGGAGCTGGGGGTACATGTGTGAAGGAGCTGGGGACTGGGGTACATGTGTGAAGGAGCGGGGTGCCTGAGGAGCTGGGGTACGTGTGTGTGAAGGAGCGGGTGTCCTGTGAAGCTGGGGTACATGTGTGTAAAGGGGCGGGTGTCCTGTGGAGCTGGGCTACATGTGTGAAGGAGCGGGTGTCCTGTTGAGCTGGGGTACATGTATGAAGGAGCGGGGTGCCTTGGGAGCTGGGGTACATGTGTGAAGGAGCGGGGTCCTTGGGAGCTGGGCTACATGTGTGAAGGAGCGGGGTGCCTGAGGAGCTGCGGTACATGTGTGAAGGAGCGGGGTGCCTTGGGAGCTGGGGTACATGTGTGAAGGAGCGGGGTGCCTTGGGAGCTGGGCTACATGTGTGAAGGAGCGGGGTGCCTGAGGAGCTGGGGTACATGTGTGAAGGAGCGGGGTGCCTTGGGAGCTGGGCTACATGTGTGAAGGATCGGGGTCCTTGGGAGCTGGGCTACATGTGTGAAGGAGCGGGGTACCTTGGGAGCTGGGCTACATGTGTGAAGGAGCGGGATGCCTTGGGAGCTGGGGTACATGTGTGAAGGAGCGGGGTCCTTGGGAGATGGGCTACATGTGTGAAGGAGCGGGGTGCCTTGGGAGCTGAGGTACATGTGTGAATGAGCGGGTTGCCTTGGGAGCTGGGGTACATGTGTGAAGGAGCGGGGTCCTTGGGAGCTGGGGTACATGTGTGAAGGAGCGGGGTGCCTTGGGAGCTGGGGTACATGTGTGAAGGAGCGGGGTGCCTTGGGAGCTGGGGTACATGTGTGTGAAGGAGCGGGCGTCCTGTGGAGCTGGGCTACATGTGTGAAGGAGCGGGGTGCCTGAGGAGCTGGGGTATATGTGTGAAGGAGCGGGGTGCCTTGGGAGCTGGGGTACATGTGTGAAGGAGCGGGGTCCTTGGGAGTTGGGCTACATGTGTGAAGGAGCGGGGTGCCTGAGGAGCTGGGGTACATGTCTGAAGGAGCGTGGTGCCTTGGGAGCTGGGCTACATGTGTGAAGGAGCGGGGTGCCTGAGGAGCTGGGGTACATGTGTGAAGGAGCGGGGTCCTTGGGAGCTGGGCTACATGTGTGAAGGAGCGGGGTGCCTGAGGAGCTGCGGTACATGTGTGAAGGAGCGGGGTGCCTTGGGAGCTGGGGTACATGTGTGAAGGAGCGGGGTGCCTTGGGAGCTGGGCTACATGTGTGAAGGAGCGGGGTGCCTGAGGAGCTGGGGTACATGTGTGAAGGAGCGGGGTGCCTTGGGAGCTGGGGTACATGTGTGAAGGAGCGGGGTCCTTGGGAGATGGGCTATATGTGTCAAGGAGCGGGGTGTCTTGGGATCTGGGGTACATGTGTGAATGAGCGGGGTGCCTTGGGAGGTGGGGTACATGTGTGAAGGAGCGGGGTCCTTGGGAGCTGGGCTACATATGTGAAGCAGCGGGGTCCTTGGGAGCTGGGGTACATGTGTGAAGGATCGGGGTCCTTGGGAGCTGGGCTACATGTGTGAAGGAGCGGGGTGCCTTGGGAGCTGGGCTACATGTGTGAAGGAGCGGGATGCCTTGGGAACTGGGGTACATGTGTGAAGGAGCGGGGTCCTTGGGAGATGGGCTACATGTGTGAAGGAGCGGGGTGCCTTGGGAGCTGAGGTACATGTGTGAATGAGCGGGTTGCCTTGGGAGCTGGGGTACATGTGTGAAGGAGCGGGGTCCTTGGGAGCTGGGGTACATGTGTGAAGGAGCGGGGTGCCTTGGGAGCTGGGGTACATGTGTGAAGGAGCGGGGTGCCTTGGGAGCTGGGGTACATGTGTGAAGGAGCGTGTGTCCTTTGGAGCTGGGGTACATGTGTGTGAAGGAGCGGGCGTCCTGTGGAGCTGGGCTACATATGTGAAGGAGCGGGGTGCCTGAGGAGCTGGGGTATATGTGTGAAGGAGCGGGGTGCCTTGGGAGCTGGGGTACATGTGTGAAGGAGCGGGGTCCTTGGGAGTTGGGCTACATGTGTGAAGGAGCGGGGTGCCTGAGGAGCTGGGGTACATGTCTGAAGGAGCGTGGTGCCTTGGGAGCTGGGCTACATGTGTGAAGGAGCGGGGTGCCTGAGGAGCTGGGGTATATGTGTGAAGGAGCGGGGTGCCTTGGGAGCTGGGGTACATGTGTGAAGGAGCGGGGTCCTTGGGAGATGGGCTACATGTGTGAAGGAGCGGGGTGCCTTGGGAGCTGAGGTACATGTGTGAATGAGCGGGTTTCCTTGGGAGCTGGGGTACATGTGTGAAGGAGCGGGGTCCTTGGGAGCTGGGGTACATGTGTGAAGGAGCGGGGTACCTTGGGAGCTGGGGTACATGTGTGAAGGAGCGGGGTGCCTTGGGAGCTGAGGTACATGTGTGAAGGAGCGGGTGTCCTTTGGAGCTGGGGTACATGTGTGTGAAGGAGCGGGCGTCCTGTGGAGCTGGGCTACATGTGTGAAGGAGCGGGGTGCCTGAGGAGCTGGGGTATATGTGTGAAAGAGCGGGGTGCCTTGGGAGCTGGGGTACATGTGTGAAGGAGCGGGGTCCTTGGGAGATGGGCTACATGTGTGAAGGAGCGGGGTCCTTGGGAGATGGGCTATATGTGTTAAGGAGCGGGGTGCCTTGGGAGCTCAGGTACATGTGTGAATGAGCGGGTTGCCTTGGGAGCTGGGGTACATGTGTGAAGGAGCGGGGTCCTTGGGAGCTGGGCTACATATGTGAAGCAGCGGGGTCGTTGGGAGCTGGGGTACATGTGTGAAGGAGCGGGGTGCCTTGGAGCTGGGGTACATGTGTGAAGGAGTGGGGTGCCTTGGGAGCTGGGGTACATGTGTGAAGGAGCGGGTGTCCTTTGGAGCTGGGGTACATGTGCGAAGGAGCGGGTGTCCTGTGGAGCTGGGGTACATGTGTGTGAAGGAGCGGGGTTCCTAAGGAGCTGGGGTACATGTGTGAAAGAGCGGGGTCCTTGGGAGCTGGGCTACATGTGTAAAGGCCCTGGGGTACACGTGTGAGGGAGTGGCGTGCCTTGGGAGATGAGGTACATGTGTGAATGAGCTGGGTTACATGTATGAAGAAGCGGGGTGCCTAAGGAGCTAGGGTGCCTAAGGAGCTGCGGTACATGTGTGAAGGAGCTTAGGACTGGGGTACATGTATGAAGGAGTGGGGTGCCTTGGGAGCTGGGGTACATGTGCGAAGGAGCGGGGTGCCTGAGGAGCTGGGGTACGTGTGTGTGAAGGAGCGGGTGTCCTGTGGTGCTGGGGCACATGTGTGTGAAGGGGCGGGTCTCCTGTGGAGCTGGGCTACATGTGTGAAGGAGCGGGTGTCCTGTGGAGCTGGGGTGCATCATGTGTGAAGAAGCGGGGTGCCTTGGGAGCTGGGGTACATGTGTGAAGGAGCGGCTTCTTTGGGAGTTGGGCTACATGTGTGAAGGAGCGGGGTCCCTGAGGAGCTGGGGTACATGTCTGAAGGAGCGTGGTGCCTTGGGAGCTGGGCTACATGTGTGAAGGAGCGTGGTGCCTGAGGAGCTGGGGTATATGTGTGAAGGAGCGGGGTGCCTTGGGAGCTGGGGTACATGTGTGAAGGAGCGGGGTCCTTGGGAGATGGGCTACATGTGTGAAGGAGCGGGGTGCCTTGGGAGCTGAGGTACATGTGTGAATGAGCGGGTTGCCTTGGGAGCTGGGGTACATGTGTGAAGGAGCGGGGTCCTTGGGAGCTGGGGTACATGTGTGAAGGAGCGGGGTACCTTGGGAGCTGGGGTACATGTGTGAAGGAGCGGGGTGCCTTGGGAGCTGAGGTACATGTGTGAAGGAGCGGGTGTCCTTTGGAGCTGGGGTACATGTGTGTGAAGGAGCGGGCGTCCTGTGGAGCTGGGCTACATGTGTGAAGGAGCGGGGTGCCTGAGGAGCTGGGGTATATGTTTGAAAGAGCGGGGTGCCTTGGGAGCTGGGGTACATGTGTGAAGGAGCGGGGTCCTTGGGAGATGGGCTACATGTGTGAAGGAGCGGGGTCCTTGGGAGATGGGCTATATGTGTTAAGGAGCGGGGTGCCTTGGGAGCTCAGGTACATGTGTGAATGAGCGGGTTGCCTTGGGAGCTGGGGTACATGTGTGAAGGAGCGGGGTCCTTGGGAGCTGGGCTACATATGTGAAGCAGCGGGGTCGTTGGGAGCTGGGGTACATGTGTGAAGGAGCGGGGTGCCTTGGGAGCTGGGGTACATGTGTGAAGGAGCGGGGTGCCTTGGGAGCTGGGGTACATGTGTGAAGGAGCGGGTGTCCTTTGGAGCTGGGGTACATGTGCGAAGGAGCGGGTGTCCTGTGGAGCTGGGGTACATGTGTGTGAAGGAGCGGGGTTCCTAAGGAGCTGGGGTACATGTGTGAAAGAGCGAGGTCCTTGGGAGCTGGGCTACATGTGTAAAGGCCCTGGGGTACATCTGTGAGGGAGTGGCGTGCCTTGGGAGATGAGGTACATGTGTGAATGAGCTGGGTTACATGTATGAAGAAGCGGGGTGCCTAAGGAGCTAGGGTGCCTAAGGAGCTGCGGTACATGTGTGAAGGAGCTTAGGACTGGGGTACATGTATGAAGGAGTGGGGTGCCTTGGGAGCTGGGGTACATGTGCGAAGGAGCGGGGTGCCTGAGGAGCTGGGGTACGTGTGTGTGAAGGAGCGGGTGTCCTGTGGTGCTGGGGCACATGTGTGTGAAGGGGCGGGTCTCCTGTGGAGCTGGGCTACATGTGTGAAGGAGCGGGTGTCCTGTGGAGCTGGGGTGCATCATGTGTGAAGAAGCGGGGTGCCTTGGGAGCTGGGGTACATGTGTGAAGGAGCGGCTTCTTTGGGAGTTGGGCTACATGTGTGAAGGAGCGGGGTCCCTGAGGAGCTGGGGTACATGTCTGAAGGAGCGTGGTGCCTTGGGAGCTGGGGTACATGTGTGAAGGAGCGGGGTGCCTGAGGAGCTGGGGTACATGTGTGAAGGAGCGGGGTGCCTTGGGAGCTGGGGTACATGTGTGAAGGAGCTGGGGACTGGGGTACATGTGTGAAGGAGCGGGGTGACTTGGGAGCTGGGGTACATGTGTGAAGGAGTGGGGTTCCTGAGGTGCTGGGCTACATGTGTGAAGGAGCGGGTGTCCTGTGGAGCTGGGCTACATGTGTGAAGGATCGGGTGTCATGTGGAGCTGGGGTACAAGTGTGAAGGAGCGGGTGTCCTGTGGAGCCGGGATACATATGCGAAGGAGCGGGTGTCCTGTGGAGCTGGGGTACATGTGTGTGAAGGAGCGGGGTTCCTAAGGAGCTGGGGTACATGTGTGAAAGAGCGGGGTCCTTGGGAGCTGGGCTACATGTGTAAATGCCCTGGGGTACATGTGTGAGGGACTGGCGTGCCTTGGGAGCTGAGGT